>NW_005054300.1:16842170-16852931 GCF_000277835.1 Geospiza fortis
GTTGTAACTTGCTCCATGTCCTCTGCTTGGTGTTATTAACTTCCTTCCACTGCAAGAAATGTTGGGTTTTTTCCTGTAGGGTTTGGAGTCAGATGGAATCAGTGGAAACACCCAAAATGAACAACTGGTGAGAAGTGGACCCAGCCTGGGACACTGCACAGGATGGAAGTCAAACACTGCTTTAAAGGTAAACACTACTTTGTTGTTTGCATTACAGCAGATAGAAAAGAAAAAAACATTTATCAGTAACAGAAGCTTGAAATATGCAAACTGGAACAGAACTGATATTCAGATTCAGTGGGAAGGAAACTTTGGTAACCACAGTAACAGTAGGCAGATCCAGCCTTGTGAGTTATTCATCCTTGCAACAGGAATTCAGTAGAGCAGTGGGGAAATTTTTGCTTGTCCTTTGGAAAAGAAAAAACAGACCCCAAGGATGATAATATGGAAGAGAAAACTCTGAGTTTGAATTTTAATAGAAGCCCAAGTTTTAATAGAGAGCCCTAAGTTTCCCCACAGTCACTGTCTTGTATGTACCTGGTCAAATGGCTTCCCAAGGAAGAGCTGAGAGAGGAATCTCTTTCCTTCCATTTTGCAGTTTGTTAGCTTAGCTCTGTGAAATGCAGATTTTCATGATGCTATACTGGAAGCTGTGCTATTTATGTGTTTCCTTTTAAACAATGTTGGGATTTCATAGTAATTCGCATTTTGAAGTCAGCTTAAAATCTGCACTTCTGTTGATGTATAAGGAATGGTTTTCTGAGGTGTGGAGTAGTGGCATAGCCTGTCAAACCAGGAGGCTGTCAGTGGCAAGATCCATGAGAGAATACTCTTCTCTTTCTCCTGCCCTTTGCAAAAATTCCTTTGTGCATTATCAGAGTAGTGGAGGGAGAGAAAATTTATGAAAAATTCTTTTAGCCTTCTATGCACTGAACTTGAGTCCTGGAACTAGACTACAATAATACCTTGAAAAACAAGCTTGATCCTTGATGAGGATGCTTACTAATGAATACAAAGCCATGCACAATTTTGGAATAAAATAAGGAAATGTTAAGTTTTGTTTAAACACCTTTGTTCTCAGAAGTTTTCTTTTTATGGTTACATGAAAAAATAATTTCTGGCTAGTGATCCAAAATGCATTGCCAGGCACATCTGGGGAAGCACTAAGGCTGCTGGGAAAGGGCCTGCTCACCTCTGGAGTGGGGTGGCAGTGGTGCTCCTGGCCTTCTCCTGTAGCTCAGGTTTCACTCACTCTGTGTCTCTCCTTGCAAAGTCCCACTCTCCCTCAACAGAGGCTGAGTGGATTTCTTGGGGCAGGTTGGCAGGGTCCCTGCAGCTGGGCTGGCTGCTGACATGCCAAGGCTGGAGAGCCCCAGTGTGCATCTTGGAACCCTCCTGGGGCATCCACTGGGCTGGCTCTGTCCAAGTAAACCCTCAGAAAAGATAAACTTTTGAAATACTAACAGGTAAGTAATGAAATCCTCTGTAGACAATTAAAATGCTACACAGATGATGGTGGCCAGCCAGTGCTAGAAAAGATTGCTGGTGACTTTTATTTTAATATAAGAAATCTAATAACTGAAAGTTCTTGCTAGGATGAGAAAAACACTTCTTTGACTTAATGTTGTATTGTGCATATTTTTCCACTTTAACAACAAGTTTAGCCAAAAACATGAAAAAAATCTATAATTAGCTCCAGCTTTACAAGTATAAATCCATGTGCTAGTTAGCCTTTATAAAATGGCCATTTGTGTTAAATTCATCAGGAATTTCTCATTAAAAGCTGAGCACACATGAATTAGCTTGACAGGGAAGAACTGCTGGAGCATTTGCTTGGATTTGGCTCTGTGTGTTCCCAGCCTTTGTCTTCACTGCAAGTGTTGCTGCCAGCTATTTCACCCAGCCTAGCCACAGCCTTGGAGCCCTGAGTGATTTGATTAACAGCTGATGAATTATGAGAACTTGAGCTGTGGCTTGTGGTTGAAGTCCCACTGCATTAGTGCTTTGGTTCTCAGCTGAGTCTGAATGTCATGCCACAGACCCCATCAGCTTGGCTTGGCTGGGCTGGAAGCCTCTATTAAAATTAGGTCTGAGGTATCTGTGATTGGATGGGAAGTAATTCATAGAAAATATAGATGTGTGCAGCATTTGCTATACTGCAATGAAAGAAAGCTGAATAAAGATGTGAGTAAGCAGCTCATCAAAAATGTTCACAAAGCTGAAACAGATTGAGCTTGTGAGGCTGAAGCTCTTTCATTATGGGGTGTCAGAGTAACCCTAAAACAAGATGCTGCTTTACTCTTTTCTGTTGACTCTAGAAAAATCTCCCCAAAAATCTACAAGTGCTTTTTCTCAAAGCACACACACTGAAAGGAGAGGTGAAGGTGATGAGGGAGAATGCTAAAATATGAATAGAAGTTATAATATTCTGTTAAATAGAGTTCTCTGTATTACCATGGATTTCTAAGCTCTCTTCAGGAGCTGAAATGCTAAATTAATTTATTGTTAGCTTTGTTGTAAAATGCCTTAGATAATGAGTTGAATTATTTGATTAACTGAGTTGTCTTCATATTGAGTCATCTAAACTTTGGGTAGTGAACTGCCTACTATGTTTGTCAGTTTCTCTTCATGAGAAATTCAGTTCTTTTCCCAGGTAAGTGTGCAAAGAGTTGAAAAAATTTATAACATGGAAAAAATACTCCATTCTATCTATCTTTCACCTGGTTAAATTTCCTTAGCATTGGCTGATACACATTACTCTGCACACTTTCCTCTAAAATTTAAATAAATTAAGTGGGGCTTTGTTATTACTCCCTGGTTCATTATCACCAGGCTCAGCTTGATCAAGTCACAAGTGATGGGCAGGATAAGCTAGAAAAGAAGATATGTACAAAAAAAGAAATTATGGTATTGCCAGAAATGCCTTAAAAATGCTTGTTGGAGCACATAGGAATAAATTATGTTACAAAGAACATTTTGCCTCGCAACCTGTGGATATTGCATTAAGCTCCTACTTTGTTTCCAAGTCTATTTATAGTTCCTAGATTATGTGAAATCCTTATGAAATTGTTTAGTACCCATGGTTACCAAACACGTTTCACAAACTAACACAATTCTAATGCTGTGATATATCAGCAAGTTTTTTCTCTTTTCCTAGCAGTAGGTTCCTGGTAGAAATCCTCAGAGGTATAGATGATAATAAAACCCAAAAATATTTCCTGCATTTGCAGTAAGCTGTATTTAACATTACCATTTCTGCATGGCTTTGCTTTCAGCAGAGTATTGTGGCACCTTGGAAGCATAAATACTCTTGGCCTGCCTTGTATTGCAGTGAAATGTGTCAGTCTTTAGGAGATGCCATTTCTAAAGAGATGACAGCTGAAAAGCCTTCATGCCTAAATCTAAACAGCACCTAAACCACATAAAACTTCCTTTTTACTGTCCTTTCCTGTTGCAAATGTAAACAGACAGCAGCAAGTGTTGCAGCTGTAATAATTCTAGTGCCAGAGGTCCTGTGATATTTTCTTATTGTGGTAGGATTCACACACTTTTTAATCTTTTGTTCTTTTCATCTGATGATTCAGGAAACGTGTGAAATGGAGGCAGGGGTGCTGTGTCTTACGGGTTCTCTGTGATGTAAATATAGGATATTCACCAAAGACTTTTCCAGCTATGAATGATGCCCTGTGAAGGGAAGAGAGCTGGCACAATTGACATAATACAATGAAACTGAAGCTATTTCTCACTCCTGTTATTTTTTTTTCCTCCTTTTTAATGCATTAAGCCATTCTTTGCTTTTAATTTTGTCCCTCTCCCATTTTGACACCTCTGGAATGTATCTCACATACAAGAACTGTGTGATTCCAATGAGCTATAACAGAAAAGAACAATAATATTTACAAACTGTCTTATTTACTCCTTTGCTGTGTTCCTCTAAGGATCCCTTTATAGCCCTACATATATATCTAACTAAATCAAGTAGCAAAGGCAACATGACGCCCGTATGTGCAGTAATTAGCAGGTACAGGCTGATTGCCATCAGAAGTGGGTGATGTTTCAGCACTAATGGGCCATTACAATGGGAGGGCATTGCAGCCTCCGCACCTCTTTGGGCCAGTAATGTCATCCTGGGCGTTTTCTGCTTTTCTTGCTTGAAATATAATCGCAGCTAAACCAGGTAATCCACCTGATCGAAATCTGCTCACTAAGGAAAAACAGGTGAGGAAAGGGAAGCATTTGGAGTAGGGTTAGTATTTCAGAAGTATGTTAAATCATTTAAGGCTTGTATAGCTCTTCTCTCCACTCTTGCTACTTGTTTGTTAAATAAAAGCTTACAGGAATCCATTCAATTCACAGGAGAGCTACAAAGCTGATGTTTGTATCCATTCCTGTGAACTGTTTATTATATTGTTGCAATCCATCTCCTCCCTCAGACCTGTGTGTTAGCTGATCAACACAATAGTTGGAAACACATGTGAAACGCCGATTGCTCGGTAGATTTTGGAAGGGGGAAGTAAATAGTTCTCATGGAGCTTTATTTGTAGAACACAGATCATAGCTGCATTTTATCATTCTCTCATAAGCAGTACACAGGGATTGGTAGGTGCAGTGGTTTTATTTTTCAGTGGATTAAAAAAATTCTGTTCTGTTCAGTGCTGCCATTAGTGACTGGGAGACTGGAGTAGGCAGGGAGAGGATCATTGGTGCTTCTGGCCCTGGCCTGGCTGCTTTCACAGCCTGCCAGATGCTGAGCCTCACCTGCAGCAGCAGCAGCTCCTCCTCCACCCTGCAGCCTGGGGCTTGGACCCAGGGAAGTTATTTTGCAAGGACTTGTGCAGAGTGCCTTCCCATCAGGGGATGGCTAAACAAAGACCCACTATGTGAGTTGCTTAGGAAAGCAGAGACTGTTTATGTTCTGCAAAACCCATTATACCTGGGATAAAGAGAATTTTCCCTACTCTTTTTAGCCTGCTTCTGAAGCTTAAACAAACTGGACTTAGCTAGACCATGGAAAGTCTGCCTGTGGGAGGAAGATATCAGATATCTTGAGATACAGGATGCCAACAGCTGTGAGCCTCGCTCTTCATTTTATTCCTGCCTTGGGAACAGGCCGTGCAAGCAGACCAAGAGTTGGCAGTGGGGAATGACTTAGCAGAAAACAGGCAGCTGCTCAGAAAGTCACAATTTCTATGTGGCTGCACTGCATTCCTCACCCAGCCGTGGAGGAGCTCTAAGGTGAGAAACATGAAGCCCTAATTGAGGAATTAGCACCCAGTAAGGCCAGCAAAGGGTCTGTGGTCAGGGTGTGGTGGGCTGCTGGAGGCAGGAGCCTGGCTCCCTCCCCTCTTCCCCAGCTGCAACTGCTCTTTGCTGAGAGCTCCTCGTTAAGGCCCCTTTCTTCATGAGCTCCAAGTTATCCAAAACTGGGATGTGTTTGCTCAAATGCTTAGACTCTGTAAATCCAGGGCCATGCTGAGGTGACAGTATTTGTGATCTGAGCCTCAGAATACTGTAGACAATCTGATCTCAGCATCTGCTGTGTGAGATAATTGGTGTGTCTTGGCCGTGAGTCTGGCGTTAGGCTGAGCAGAAAGATGAACACCCTGTGCAGATTAAGGCTAAGCCAAGAACAACATTTCCGTGAATGTGGCTGGAAGTGAGTTTGTCCACAGCATGATCTTGCAAATGTGATGTCTCCCCATGAATCATTTACTCTCTTTCTTCCAGATACTCTAGAGTTCCAAGTAGTTTTCTTTCTTTTGTTATTTATGAGGAAAAATATCTATCCCTGTGTTTACAGCCTCTAGACACAATTCTGAATGTCACCATCATCTGAGCCACGTGAGATCACCCCCATTGTGCACTTACAGGGCCAGACTCTCTTAATGAGCATCATTGGATCTGTTTGCCTAAAATTTGGCGCTACATCAAGTCTGATTAAACCTATACCTACAATCACAGAGCAGTAGCAGGGAAAACAGTTCATTGGAAGAGAAGTGAGTGATCCCACTTTGAACATGAGGTACTTGATTTATAGCGATTTATGGTTTAAAATCCTTGTGCTTTCAATGCTATTTGCAAGTGAAAATAATGGTTGTTGATATGAAGGCCTTTCTGTGGGCTCTCAGTTGTGCTGTTAGAACAGCAGGATCACAGCAGAAGTGATCGCATGAAACATTTCTTTAATTGTAAGTTTTAATTGTAAGAGTTTTTTAATGTCACTTTCTCTTTTGTGAATTGGGGCTGTGTCCAGACACTCATGAAGACCAGTACACTTTCAAGTAATTTACCAGAATTTTGAAGCCAAGCATATTGGAGTCTCAGTTGACTTCCTTTTGCCTTGGCACAAGCATTGAGATAACTGTGATTGTAACGGAATATTTTAGCTTCAGATTTCTCTGTTCTACAAAAGGAAGAACACCTATCTTACTGTAATCCTAGAAATTCTTAAACCATTCTAAAGATGTTTGTGCTCAGATGTAATTTCTACTCTGGTAACTGAGTTTTTGTGAATTACTTGCAAACCTCTCTGAAGCTCTTGACTCTCTTTTCTTATTTTCTGTCGTGATTATTCTTCCTCCCTCTTTCTCTTCTCTTTTTTTGCTTTTTTGTTCCCCTGCCAATGCAAAGTACATTTTAAAGTTGCATTTTCCAGACATGTACTGGGAAAGATGGATCCTAAAATACTAGTTTAAATTCACTCTCTACATTTTTACAGGGCTCACTGCAAATCCTGTGTACAACAAAAGAGACTTTGCATCAGCTTTAACAGATTTCAGCTTGAGAAAACATTGTATTTTCCAGTAAAATTCTGTGTCTCCATCCTCTTTTTTTTTCTTCACTCTATTCTCTCATTTTTTAAAGGTTTTTTTTAAATCTGGATGCTCTTTGCTTCACTTTTCTCCCTATTTTATTTTTTTCCTAAGTGGGATTTGATCCCAGTAGAGCTGGGGTTCAAGCTGACATTTTAGGAGCAGAATATGACTGAACAGCTCATTAACTACAGTGAGTATATTTATCTCTTGTTAAGTATTCCCATATTCAAAGTGAAAATGTTAGTTTCACTTTAGAAGATGCTGTTCACACTTATGTAACTTTATTGTTTAATAAGAAAAAAAAAAGACCTAGAAACTTGCTTTTTTCATACTTGACAGTATGAACAGCAGTTTCACACTGTAAATGATACTGCATAATACTGCAGTTTCACACTATAAATCTGTAAGCCATAAATTATAAATAGACCCTATAGCTACGTGTCTGTGTGCCATTACCACAGTTTGCTAAGTTTTTCCTATAGTGGTTTAACTCATTTTTTAGAGTTTCTCCTTCAGGTACTGCAGGTGGGTAATGATTTTCTGTGCTCACAGAAGGTGTAGCGATGCTCGGTGGATGCTGATCTTGGCCTGGCCTGCTGCCCTTGCAGAGGGCACTCAGTTATTTCATTTCTGCCTTTTGCAGAGTTTCAGTTCAAGGACTGTGCAGCCCATTCACTACGAGGGTCAAATGCTGACCACGTCCCTGGAGTCCTGCAGCCTCTGAGGGTGGCTGAGCATGATCTTCAATAGCATCAGCAAACTGTGTGAGCTCCTCCCAGAGCAGAAGGGATTTGCTTTCCAGCCATGAAAATACAAGGTTGGTTGAAATTAAGCTTACTTTGAAATAAGCAGAAGGTATTCTTTTCTCTTTAATGGCAGTGCATTTCACCCCTTAAATTCTACAGCTTTTGTAATCAAAAGAAGAGACTAAAATTTTTACTTATTCTTTTTCTAAAGCTGTCCCTCAGACATGATTGACCAGCAGGTATCTCTTGGGAGGATGGTGGATGCAGGTGCACTGCAGCTTTGTGCCTCTGTCTTTAGTACTCTCTGCCAATAGTGGTTTAATTTTTATTTTCTCCAAGTTAATTTATTTTTCTGCAAATGTCCTCTTTTCTTTTTGAAGCTTGTTGCAATAAGGTCTTCCTTTAATTGTAGTGAGCTATGATATACTTTCAAATGAGTCTGAAAGGCATCAACATATCAAAGGCTGCCTGCAAAAGGCCAGGCAAGTGTTGAACTGGTCCCTCTTTAAGGCTTCAAGAGATTATATGCTGTTGTAGAAACCCACTGTGCAATTACTTCACTTTCATTGTCACAGATGGCTACTGAAATAATTCTGTCTCATAGTGTTTGATGAAGCATTTAACATTCTGAATCACAGTGGACTAATACAATTCAGAATAAATCTTGAATATTTCAACTGGATTAAATGTCTGAGAATCTTTTTGTCTCAATGTGCCACGCTTTTCTACTTTAAGAAAACCTCAGGCACTTTAAAGCTATGGTATTAAAAATGCTGTTTGCTGCTGAAGATGCTATAGAACGATGAAAAGAATCCCACCTCTCCTTGTTGGCTCTGGCTGTTCCTTTCTCATCATAAAGTATGTATTAGCTCTTTCAGACAGCTGAACAGTCCCATTGTCCTGGGCACAAAAAAGCATAAAATCACCGGCAATCACTTTGCCATTGTGTTTGGAGATTAAAGGACAGGACCTGACAAATGAGGCAGACCTTGAATCAGAAGAAGAGGTAGCATCAGATAATGCAGCTAAACAGTATGTCTAGCACAGATTAGCTCTGAATGAATTCTTGGCCACTCATTCCTCTGGCAACCCCTTTGCCAAAGAAGGGTCCTGATTTATCTTTCAGGTAGTATTGATCTTTATTTCTGGTTCTAAATATTATTTTGTATTCAGCTTTAATTAAGATTTGTGATGGCCTTGTAAACTTCCAGGAATGCTCAAAGAGCACTCATAATCCAGAAAATTATCTGGATGCTTATTTCTGTGGTTGTTCTCCTTACTCCCATCTTGCCACCCTCGTCCTGGCAGCACATATTTGTATCAGTATCAGTTTTCTAATGTAAAAAGCAGTGTACAAGGATTTGTGGGAAAGTCTTGGGATGAGTCAACTCTTGGCTGCTGTCTCAGCAGCAGAAGGCTGTGGTTTCCATTTCCACCTCATGTACTGGGCTCACACCCAACCCTTGGCACTGTCTTTTGGTGACAGGGGGTGTTTCACTGAGGAAGATGTCATCCTGAACATGACATGATGAACTCAGAGCTATTGTTTCTCCATCTGGAAATGAAAACCCCAAGGAATACTTCAGACAGTGCAGGAGCTTAGCTCAGGGCACGGCCAAACGTTCCCAAAATCATTGCTGTGGCCATTCACATGTGAGATGTTCAGTACATGACGTTTCTGCCTGAAGAGTTTCTGCAGCATCACTGTCTGTGTTGTTCTCATCAGTGCACAGCATCTGTTGTGCCATTTGTGAAACACTCAGATCTCAATTAGCACAGCAGAAGTTTTTCTTCTGTGCAAGTGGCAGGAGCTGTAGCAAGTCAGCTTTGCTGCTGCCTCTTCTTCCCACCTCTGGAGAGGTGCATCCTCCCTGCTGCTGCAGGGAAAAAGTCACTTAAATGTGTCTGCCAAGGGAAATACTGCAGCTGATTCCAGATTTTTTGGTGATATGGACACAGAAGTTCTTTAATTATGGTGCATGATGGAGGCTGGAACAAGGGGCCAACACTGACAGTTTAAAACTGTCTTTAGTAAAGGAGATTTATGCACCTAGGGAAAAATCAAACATTTTTGACTCATTATCATATTCTGCTTTCAATCTGAATTTTAAAAAATATCTTTCTATTATCTGTGTCCGACTCCCTGTTATGCCAGCTTTTCTGCAGTATTCTATAATCTTACTACAGACTTCTGCTTGTTTTCTTCCACTTGTCAGAGAAAGAAACAAGGAAAGAAATCTTTCTAGTACTTTCTCCTTTTTCCTTTGGTTAAAAACATGGAAAATGGCTGTGTGAGAACAGTGATAACAGCCAAGGACCAGACTTCAGCCCTGTGTTTTCATGCTTTTCCAGGGAACATGGTGATGATTATGAACTGTTGCAGTCACAGCCCATTAACGAGTTTGTTCTCATACAGAGAGCTGATAACAGATTTCAGATTTAGGGTTAGACACACACAAAGAAAACTCTTCTGTTTGTTCTGTTCTCTTCAGGCTGGCTGCCACACTGTGCAGCACCAGCCTTGCTGCTATCAGGGGTGAACTTGCCTCCCTTCACCACAAATCTAATCTTAAAGGGCAATTAGAAATGCACTATAAAAGTGTCTTGTGATGTCCTCTTATCCCTAGGCAGGGGACACCGGGATCCTACCAAGGACACCATCATGTTCTGAATGCCCTGATATTCACAACCTCTCTGTGATCACTTTGGAGAGCTGAATCTTCTTCTCTGTCTGAGCTCAGAAATAACTCTTGATGGAATTTGGTGGAAAAAACAGTTCTGAGAAGTATTTAAAAACGAGAATAAATATATTTCTTGGTACCATGACAAATACCTTTCATCTTTTAGGTGGTATGAATGTGCAAGTAAATCGGTTTGCAATTCTCATGACACACAACCAAGCTGAAAACTGTAAATAAAATTTGTTTTGCAGATCTCAGAAATAAGAAAGCATAAAAGAGAGTCTGATATGTGAGCAAAGTTGCCTATAAAATAGACTCCTCTCAGGGAATTTAAGTAGTTTTCCTCTTTAACAAAAATATGGCAGTTAGATGCTCTGCCAAACTTTTAGTGGCTTAAAGCTCCAAGATCTCTACACAAATCTGGAAAGGAGCCATTTTGGAACATGATTTTTATCAACAGGGATCAGAAGGAATGATCAAAACAAATCTGAAATTTTAATAAACAATCAAGTTTCCATC
>NW_005054300.1:16852989-16856335 GCF_000277835.1 Geospiza fortis
GGACTCTTGTTCTTCATTAGACTTTAATATCAATTCATATATATTTAAAATTTATAACAGGTCTCATGAATTCAAATGAGACATCACAGTCCACAGATAAAACTGCAATAACAGTTATACAGATTTTAGAAAATAGCCAACTCCAGGTGTTGACTCATGAATATTTATACACATCAGACATCAATGAAGCAAAATACAATTTAGACCTCATCCTATTCCCAATAAAATTGATAAAAAACACTCAATACTAGAAAGACTCCTTTAAAAGACGTGTGAGAAAAAACCAACAATTTTTCCCCATCTCCATGTGTATTCCCAAATATAGGGTGTGGTAGAGGGATCATAAAATGAAAATATGGCTTTGTTTTTTTTACTTCTTGAGATGGTTATTATTTTTCCTCAATTTGGAATATATTCTTATATAAATGCATGTAAGCAAAGCTATTTTTTGCATACAAATTTTTTTTGTGTCACAATGTTTGAGATTAAGCATCTATTCTTTGCATGATAAATTTCATGAATAAAAGCAATCTCTGTGATACCTGGGAAAGGAAATAAATACGTAAAAACAATTCAAAGTCAGTAAAGATTTTATTTATACAGCTGGAATACAGTCAATGGATTTTTCTCACTTAAAAAAATACCCATTCATTCAAACTGGAGAAGTTTCTATTCCAAAAAATTCTATTTGGAGTGTTATAGGGAAGACAAAAAAAACCCCAAGTCTGAAACTGAAATGAGATAGATACAAACACCTGGTAAAGTATGAGCTGTAGGTCAGGTTCTGACTTTATTTGCACCTTTGTACATACTTGGATATTTCCATTAAGTTACATTGTTAAAGATTTATTTCATGGCAGCGAGACCAGGATCATGCGCATGAATGCCTGACAAAACAGAAGAGACAGTTTGACAGATCAGGAAAATGAAACCAAACCCGGACTTTATATAGAACTTAGACTTTCCCTCTTCCCTCAATTCTACATTTTCCTCCTGAAAACAAAATTCTGTGAACCAGGGACACAGTCAAAAGGGGAGAGAAAATGCTTGTGACAATAAAATAATGTAAATAAAGGTTCAGGAAACATGATCAATTCCTTAGAAAGACCTAAATCTGTTCTTTTTTTCCTAGTGACCGAGGATGGAGGGGGAAGTTGTGCACTCTATTCCATTTCTCAGGAGTCTGACACTGCCCTGCACTGGCAGGTAAGGATTAGGATTTACCTCGTGATAATCAGATTTCATAAGGTGAGAGGAGCAGAGCTATGCACTCAGAACTTTTTATGTGTTCAGTAGCCTTTAGCTTTCTAATTTGTGTCAGCTTCCAAAACTGGCTACAGTTCCAGGAACAATATTACTTGAATAAAACATATAAATATAAGGAAAATTTTTTTGTAAATATGGCAGAAGTGATACCTCAGTTCACAGCGGTTTGTCTTGAGCACTTAATATATGAGAGTTTTTTAGTAGCCTTTATGTATTTGTGATGAAGACTTTGAATCCCAGAAGATTTGCAGAAAACACTTAAGGATGTTATTCCATTAATGTTCCATTTAAAATATTTCACACTTAATTAGATAACAGAAACAATATCAGACTTTGGTGTTTAAATTTTAATCTGGGTATAGTCACAGCGAAAAACTAATGCTTTGATGGAAAAAGAATTATCTTGAGAATTATTTGTCATACACAATAGGGCCAAAAATAATTGTTAAAGTTCTGGTTTAAAGGAAATACAAGAGGACATAAATAAAAATTCTTTCATGTGCAGGATCAAATGAGAATATTAAAGTAGGCTGCCCATCTGGCTACCTTGTAGGCAATTTTGCATTTTCTTTCATTTATTTTCATTACCTTTATTTTTAACACAGAATGAAGTTCTTTGGCTGAGCTTAGCGTTGCATGTGAAGGGGGAAATGTCCAGGTGAAAGATGACAAATGTCATTAGTTTATTCACTGCAACTGTGTAAGGAAGGGCAACCAGTTTTCCTCACATGGTGTCCAGGCTGAAAATCAGGTACAGGCAGCTTGGCATCAATCCCACACTTGGGAAGGGACTGATGTCAGTGGGAACAAGTGGCACAGGGGAATAGAGGAGTTAGATGGCTGCTTGCATCCTAAAACCATCAGAGAGCCTCATCTGTGTCTGGATATCAAGGGAAAAACAGGCAGTGGCAAACACCGTGGGGCGTCTTTACATCACCAGGGAATGTACTTTGTGTCTGCTTAGTCACTGTAACTGCTAACAGAACTCTGCAATATCTAGGGAAACAGCTTAGTGCATATTAATTTCTTGGAATCACTCAAATTAAAGCAGAAAGTACAGTCAGCTTCTATAGACTCAAACAATTAAGGCAAATTTAAATAGATTAAACACATCTGTCTGTACTTAAGAAAAGGGATTAGGACTTAAATGTAACAACATAACCCTTGTTCAGCTGTATGTCAGGCACAGTTTGGAGCTCTGTGCTGCATGATGATTAAAATTCATACAGAAGTATTGCTAAGAGAGGGAAGACATTTCAATTCATATCTTCTAATTAATTAACAACTAAATATGACATAAAGACGGCGTAAGAGAAGGAAAGGCTCTCTGAGTCATCTGATACCCTCGCACTTTGTTGCCATGAGCACCATCTTTAGTTACACTTTCATGACTCTGCACTGCTCCAGCTGAAAATTCAGTGTGCAAGACTTGTATGGAACCCAGTAAAATTTGGTTTCCAAAATGAAATGGGAATGACAGAATGCGTGCCACATTCAGATGAACAACTCAGATGTCAAACAGTCCTTCAGAGAGACCACAATATTCTGTGTGAAAATCTATTTGAAGTGTACCAGGAGGACCTTTAATCAAAGCAGCAGTGCTGGAGACTGCTATGTGCTCTAGCCACAGAGCAGGGATGTGCTAATGGAGACAAGCTTTGCTCTGTCCCCTGCAATGTGCTTTAACTCTGACACTCAGCTGTCACAAGCGGATCTGGAATAGATTTCTTTGCAGCTGCAGCAGCATGACTGTGTCTGAGGGAACACCGGTGAGGGCAGGACAGCAGTGTGGGTGTTTCATGACTTTAGTCTGTATGGCGTGATTTGGGGCTGAGAAATCAAAGTATTAGCAAGCGAGGGAGAAATCCCAGTTTTTCTGACTCTGTCACCAAACCTGGTAGTAATGACATTAAATATAACATACGTATACCCACTCATGGCAGGGAAGCAGGCGCACACAGACAATTGATCCCTTGCCAGCCCCGTTGCTCCTGCCCGGGCAGATGTGCACCGCTGGATTCTCCCGCTGTCACCACGGCAGCTTTTCCAGCCGGGAGCGGCCCTGGCACCGCAGGGCAGC
>NW_005054300.1:16856561-16913833 GCF_000277835.1 Geospiza fortis
TCCCGGCGCTGGATACATCGGGAACGTTTGGGTTTGGAATGTTGATTCTGGGATGCATCAGGCACATTTGGGTTTGGAACACTGATGCTGGGATACATCAGGCACATTTGGGTTTGGAACACTGGTGCTGGGGTACATCAGGCACATTTGGGTTTCTCTCTGTGGCACCAAGCAGCTCATGCAGCTGTAGCTGCTGGGTAGTCACTGCCCTTCCTCAGGGCGTTTGGAGGCTGCAGCAGGGTGTGAAGAGAGGCAGGGCTCCAGCCAGGAGCTGCTGGGCTCAGGGAGAGGTGGGGGTGTTGGTACCACACGTTCCAGTGGTGTTAAGATCAAGGAAGTAGGCAGCATTGCTTTAAACACAAGAGATCCTCTCCTGCCTGCCCTGGCTGCCTCTCTGAATTCCCCCTGATCTTTGACCAAATTATTTGGATCCATTCACCCTCCTACTGATTTTTTTTCTCCCAAGATTTATATTGTTTTATGAAGCATGTAACTATGACAATTGAACTTCAGAGCACTCTGAGAGTTTACAGAAAATTAATCAATGCAGTTTCTTTGAATTGTGTTTAGAAAATTGTTTACATTTTAAAAACAATACTGCAAGCTTCTGGACATTAGTCACAATTTTTTAATGCCTAAGAGGGAAAATAATGAACTGATTTTTGTACCTAGAAGAAATATTAGTGTCTAGAAGTATATCCTGCATGAGGTACATAGCTAGACATATGGCCAATGAGCCACTTATTTTAGATAAGTACTGCATGTATTTTATGCTAATTATTTGCACAGATATTAATCCATCAGCGACTAATTAACCAGCATCTTCAGGTAACTTATGCTCAGTGTCCCTGATACCACTAGATTAGATTTCTTGTCAAAAGATTGATTGTTATGAATCAATGAAGAATTTTTAATGAAGCAAAAAATAACATAAAAAAGAATCCTACATAATGTAATGACAGGTGCTGAGCTCAAACACCTGCAGTGTGACAGACAAAGGAAGAGATCTGATATCTTTATTTGAAAGAAATTACTGTCTTGTTTCCTTTCAAGGTAGATAATTTATTAATTACATGAAATTTAGGGAGTCCAGTAGTGACCTGTTTCTTTTATTAGTCGGTCAAGTACAAATTCAGTTGATTTTAAATATATTATTTTTATGCCAAATGGCAACATGATGTTGGAACAAATATTCCAACATCACATAGTTTTGTTCCAATTTTGAACTGTTTTTGACATTAGCTTGTAATATGTTCTTTCCTCCACTGGAGGAATCAGAGGGTTCAGGATGACCAAGTGTCATCTGAGATGTCTTATTGAAAAGTGAAGGAAAATTGTGAGATTTTAAATTAATAGTCTGAAATAATGGTGGGATTCACTACAGTAAATCAGTTCCTGCCTCCTGAGTCTACTGAAAAAGAAGTGTACTCGAGGTTTGTGATGCATCACAGCTCCCCCAGTGAGGATGACCCCAGGCAGCTGATGCACAGCAAGCAGTTTTGGGAAAGAGCTGATTGTAAAGTGTTCCAGTAGCCTTGTAAGGACAGCTGCCACAGTAGCTTTGCCAGTGTAAAGGGACAAAAACATCACAGTTCCTTCCTCCCCATGCCTTGTAATCTTAGCGTATAAGTAGAGCTGGAGCATATGTGTATCTTTTCATTATCACCATTCACTTATACCATTGCTACCTCTTATGCTCTGTGAGGTTTTTATCCTCTGTAAGCCTTTTATTCTCTCTGTGACTTTGCAAATGTACTTCACAATGCTTTGAAGATTAATCCTATAATTAAAGGACATAGTTAAATAATAAAATTCTGGCTTGCTTATACTGAAGAGACATGCACAATCTTCAACCATTAAATTGCATCTAAAAGCATATTTCACTCAAAGAAACAAAGTACCAGCAAATATTTTCAAAGGAAGGATTTAAAGCTGCTGATTCATGACATACCACCTAAGCATGAATGTTGTACAGTATGCTTTGTCTGGAATACACTTTATTTAAGGTATAATGTTTAATTCATCTCTACTATTTTTATATGGCAGTAGAAATACCTTTCTTTCTTATTAAACAGAAAATGCTTCATTTTCCCAGTACATCAAGGTAAGAAAACACAGTTGATTCACGAGGCAGTGATATGCGCTGAATAAAAATCTAAATATCCTACAGAACAAATTACTCCAATCCCTATTTGATGCATTGTCTGCCCATAGATAAGCAGGTCATAAGCTCATTCAAGCCCTGTTTCTTCAGTCACCAATTTGCTCTGATACCTGCCTTTGTTGGAGAAGCTGCCCCACATCCCCTGCCATAACAAAGTCATCCTGCTGGCTGAGCAATAATAGACTGAGCAGTGCAGCCCTCTGCCAGAATTCAGCAAGGCACAGGTGGAAGTTACAGTCATACAGTCATCAGACGATTGGGCAGCAGAATACTCTGCTTCTTCTCATTTGTATTGAAGTGTTTCACCTGGGGGATGATTTTATCCACTTGATCTTTTAGTTTTGGCTTGAAATAGAACCCTGGTGCTGACTTTTTATAGTTAATGGTCCCTCTAAGTCCTCTAGGACTTTCCTTAACTTGCAGCCGTAGGAAAAAGAAATGACGTGTTAAGCTCAAAATATTAATTCCGTCCATTTTTTTTTTTAGGATGAAAGGATTCATTTGATAGAGTATTATAGGAGTACTGAGTGAAATGCTGTCTATCCTGTGAGTAAAAGCCTGAGGGTAGAATGGACTGAATCATAACAAATGTCCTGCTGAGTACCAAATACCTGTAGGAAGCATGACCTCATTGAGTAACTGAGGAGTACACGTAATTTTGATTTAAGTCAGCAATATCATATGCATTACTTAAAACAGATTGAACAAAATACTGCAATATACTCTGTACTGGCTGTATAGGGTAAGGGGGAATTTTGGGCAAATGCAGGGGAGGGAAAAGAAACAGTGGAAAAGATTTGATGGAAAGGGTTTTACTGAGTCTGAGGCCTTGATCAGAGAGGGGGGATCAAGAAAGTGTTTATAAGCTGTGGGAGGTAAAGCTGGTCAATGACCCAAGGATTATGGGCCCTGCTCAAAAGGTCTTGGCCTCAATATAGCTCAGAGAGCCAACATTGCTGAGGTATTTCAGTCTTATAAACTGTCCTGCACAGATATCTCTCCCTCTTTCTTCCTCATTCTCTGCCTGGAAGAAAAAGCACTATTTTAGTTGCCCTATGTGATCTTTTAGCTTTTGCCAGTCACTGCTGTAAGGGAAAACAAAGAATTGAAAAGCAGTGTCCTTTCTATGGAACAGGTAGCAACAATCCTGTAATCTCTATTTGAAATCTATTGGTAACTGGAAATAGAAATAGGGTGGTCTTTCTCTTTGAGTTTAAGGAAAGGTGCTGGACTGACAAGATTAACTGTTGGTACTAGTGTTTGTCCTCCTGGGTTTCTCCTAAAAAAAGTTCCTGTTACCATAAACTCAGCTTTCTCACTTCCTAATTGCTGCTCTTAGTGAGGTCAGGTTGTAGCCTGGTTTGTTATCTGGAGAGCTATAGAATTTAGATTTCTTAAAGGCTGTCACAGGCTGAAAAATAAAGAAACAGTTCCAGTGGGAAACATTTGACAAGAGCAGTGTTAAAGTCTGTTCTTAAGGGTCAGCCCTTGTGAAATCCCAGGGTAATGAGATTCTGTCAAAGCATAAGCCTTCTAGCAACTTCCTTTAATGTCTATATGCATTTATATATATATCCATAATTTTTCTTTTTTTAGTCTTTGTGCATCTTTAGAGCAGAGTGTGAAGGGAAGGAAGGAGGACAGGCAAGGGATGACCCTATTCAATCCCAGCCTAGTCTGTGTTTTATACAGAAAGAGGGTAGTAACAAAACAACTAATTTAAATGAGAGTAGCAATCCCACACCAATTGAAGTACTTTGAGGAGATTCTGTGACCTTTGTAAATAAGTGCTCCTCATTGTTGAACAGCCAGGTGGCATACAGAACAACCTGCAGCACATGAAGCAGCAATCAGTGCAGGGTGCTTTCTCCTTCCTTCCTGTGTCAATACTAAGCTTTACATTAGTTTTGGTCTCTCTTGTCATAATTTCATGTATGGCAGGTGCCATTCCCGCTTCCTGTAGACTGGCACAACTAGGACACCACCAAAGCTCCTGTTAATTCATCTATGATGTGCATGAATGAAGAGCCTGATTCTAAGGAAAAGGGGTTATTCTGAGGATCTTTTATTAAAAAATTTAAAAATTACTTCTTTTACCTCTCACTTAATTAAGTTTTTTAAAGATAATGCAGTACATAATTTCCCAAAGTTTTGTTTCTTCAAACATTTGTATTTTAGATATTAATCATGGAACCCTTTTAATGCAGTATGTGTTCATACCTTGTTTTGAACACTAGCACTGGTTTTTAATTCTTCTCCTTTCCTGTATTTGTGCTATTAAAACAGAAAACCTGAGACATAAATGACTGTTAGAGCTGACACAAATTTTTTCATTGGATAAGTATGCAATTGTGACTGCCAAGCATAAATATTGCAAAAAATCTTGGGTTTAATTTGTGTAGTGTGAGGCTACAAATACAGCATTTCATTTTCTTAAAAATTACTGCCTACCTAAAGATTGTGGTTGTACAAATAGCTCTGTACCATGGAAATGGCAGGACAGGAAAAGGATGTTCCAGTGCTAAAAATGTGCCCCCATTTTAGTACAAATTATAAATGATTTAGAGGACAAATTCAACAAAGTGTCTCTTTCTACAGACATAGAGTGACAATGTCCAAATCTGAGGAAGTGTTCAAACATTTAAAATTTAACAGGACCTGTCTGAAAGAGCAAGGAATAAAAGCTGTATGAGTGGTGAAAGTTCTGTTTGTATGTATGCATGCAACACAATAATTCCTAGTGTAGATGTTTAGCTTGCCCTTGGGCATTTTGCAAGATGCATGTGCCTTATGTTGCACCCAGATCCCCAGCTCAAGCAGCAGCTGAATGATGCTGCTACCACCAGCTTCACATCCTCCTGTCCTGGTGCAGTCCCTGGAGGAACACTGCCAGCCCTAATCCTGCTCAGACTTTCAAGCAGCCCAGTGTTTGTGTACTAATGAAGAAATGGTTGCTTTAAAGGAGAAAAGATATGCAATTATTTATTTTATGTTTATTCATGGCTCTAACTTCTTAAGTGGATCCAAATGATTGCTATTTAAATTATGTAGTGCCATAAATCTGTTTAAATCTTTTGCTCAAGAATACATAAATAGAAAAATACGTTGCTGGCATATTTCTGACCCCATCATAAACATTCTTTGCAGATTTTTATTTGAGAACTATTTCTGGCTAATGTAAAGCTGGTTGCCCAAGCTTTAGTGTCTTCTAACCCGCTAGAAAACTCAGGTAAGTACTAGAATTCAGCCTTGTGGTGCTGTTGGAGCTGCTTGGAGACTGAAGTACATTTCTTTAAACTAGAGTCTCCATAGTGTTTCTTTAAAGTCAGTGGCTTTACAATGGCATAACAGAGGAGGGACACCCAGACATTTTTATGAGAATGCTAACCTACCCTTGCAAGGTCTTTGAACATATTAAAGCAAAATTAGAAACACTCCAGGTTACCCTGAAAATATGATCCCTGATGAGAAGATGATTTTAACCCTAAATCAGATATGAGACTAATATAAGGAAGAAATAGAAAGAGGTTAAGATCTAATCTACACCTAATACTAACAAACTTGTTAAAAATGAATTCAGGCTTGTCATTTCTGTCAGATTTTAGAAGGTAGTAACTCTTGTGTTTAGAGTCCCTGTAACCAGATATTGGAGGGCAGCCTGTAAAGCACTGTCTCCCCTGAGGCCACAGGAATTACTTGGGGTCAATATTCTCCTCTGATAAACAGTATAAAATCTGATTTTTCAGTGCTTGAGTAGTGCTAGCTTCATATACTGCCAAGATTTTTATTCCTCTTAAACTGGGTTAAGAAAAATCAGCTTCTCTGTCATTTTTCAAAATCTTTCTCTTAGGCCTCATAATTACTGAAACTGAGTTAGTAACTTGGCACACCCTGCTTTTATTAATCAGGGCTCAAGAACTAAATCATTGCAATTTAGATGTATGTGGAAATAGTTGGAAGACACAGCTGAAGTCCTCTAATGACTAGTTGTGGTAGACAGCCTTATAAAGCCCTAATAATATTTTGATTATTCGGCTCTGATAGCTCTGATATTTCTGAGTATTGGGCTATCAATTAGTGAAATAATGAAACCTGATATTTTGATCAGGGAAAAATGGTGTATGAAACTGAAAAGAAGCATCATTAGTTCTTTCACTACTCTGCTGTAGGTAGGGATATCTCTGTTGAATGTCTTTCACAGCAGCCCATAATTAAATATCTGCTTTATACAACAGATGATAAAATGACAGCTGGGAGTGGGCAAAAAATGCTGGGAAATCCAGATGGGATCTGAAGACCATGAACTTGAGGAGAATATATTGCAAAAGAAAAATATTTTCTGTTTGTATTTCAGATTTTGTATTTACTGCTAAGTTCAGCATCATGCAAATTGACTCTGACAGAGACATGAGCCAGAATTCTTGCATTCCACAGAAATATTTTCCTTGCTTTCATTATATTTTTAATCCCTCCTAAATGTAGAATGTGTGTGGGCAGAACTTTCACAAGCATTGTTGCTGGTATTATCAAGTACTCCAGAAGCCTGATTATGATATACATTGGTCTCTATTATGCCATGAATTAGACATACCAGTTAATTAGTTATCAGCTGCTGTTCCTTTGTTTATACAATATATTTATTTGCCATAAAAAAATTAGATTATTTGTTTAGATTAATTAGGTAAATGTAAATGCAATAAAGTGGCATGGGGGAGGAATTTGACAATAATTTGGTCATTAACCCTTGCAGGCCAGACTGAGCCAGTGTTGAGCACTTCAGTCCCAGGAATGAGTGGCATCTCTAGCACTGCAAACATGTTCCAGGCTGTGGCCCTGCTCAGAATGCAATTCCAGGCAAAGACAGCAGAAATAGAAAGGAAATGGGGATCAAAATGGATCCAGGTACAGTAAAGTGGCTTTCCTACAATTTATCTCACTGGTAACTATGTTCAACTATTCTCCTTTAAAATTATGCTTAGTACAGTCCTCAACCTTCCAAGCGTGAAAAGGATGTTTGTGACCATTGCTGATCTGAAGGTTTATAAAATCTCTTGATTTCATGTGATTCTGTGGTAAAAGACTAGAGGAACATGAGGGCAGCATGTAAAATGAGGATGGAATATTGCACAGGTAATTATTCTTCTATGGTTCTTTCAGTTCTAGATTACCATGATTAAATGGGCTCTGGTCTGGTAGTGAATTAAATCTGTTACTAGTGCTGTTGTTTCAGAAGGTTTTTCATTAATCCTTCATACCTTTTTCTAAGGCAAACATGGTGTTGTAAGACACATAGCCCAGTTCAATATTTTACATTAAGATGGGAAGACTATGAGCATTTCAATTCTTTGTTTTTTCCTAGAATACAAGCCAGGAGGAAATTAAAGGCCAAAAAAAGGGGAAATTCTATAGACTTAAAAACGATTTTTAGTCTAAGTTGTAACTAACAATTCATTAGCTATTTGGGAATGCTCAGGCACCATCCTTACCAAGCATGCTCAAAATGACCTACAGTTAAAGGATTTCTGCTCATGATTAAGGTAATTAGAAATGCTTGTGTTAGAACTAAAAGAAGCTGCTCAGTCAATTACATCTTTCTGGACCCATAAAAACCCATTATTCTGACTCCTGTTAAATTCTGCAGAAATCTTATGTTTCTAGAAGGCTAGAAGAAGGAAATTTAACTTCAGAGAAGGTCTGAAAATTTCCCACTACCAAGCTGAGGAAAAAATAGAACTCTAATGCAAATGCATGTGTCATAAGAGATTGAGTACTCATGAAATGAAGCTGCTTGCAAGAAAGTACTATTAAGGCATTAAACCAGTGGGGAAAAAAAAGTGTAGAAGAGAGGGTTACTAAGGGTTATGAAAAGTCACATAATCCATCTCTCTGCCTGAAGGAAGGCTAGAAGAATAATGCCTTCAAAGCCAACCTTGAGGCACTGTGCTTTACAGCTCCACTGAAGCTAATTAGGCAGGAAAATTTGAACCTTTCTGATTCAAGCAAGCAAGACTTGCCACCCCTGCCTCAGCTCTGGACACTGGTGGTGGCACCTCTGTCCATCCATGCTGGCAGGCAGCTGAAGGGGCCACGGGAACCATGAGGGAGCCGCAATATCTGGTCACAGACAAGCAGTCTCATGCAGCGCCACTGCAGCTTCCGTGGCAGGAGAGGAGGCAAATTTGCCCTTCTGCCTCACAAATCAGTCACTGCATTAGCCCTTCCCCAAAGCCTTTCATAATTACAAATTCTACCTCAGTTATGGCTTCACATCCCTCAATGTGGCTTCACACCAGTTCTTGTGGTTTCCTGCTAAGCAGCCTGGGGAGGATGGCAGAAATGCCTTTAAATATTCCACACTTGCACCCAGTTCTTAATCCTGCCATTAACCTCTCAAGACAGGTATTTCAGTAATTTTTTTTGCCTTGCTTTCCTATTTTTCTCTTTAAAAATGTCACTGGCAAAACCATCTGATGCTATTCTTTGCAAATATAAGGAAAAAGGAAATAAATGTTTGCACTTTGCAGAATTCTTGAGAACAGCAGAAATGGTGAGCAGGATAATAACGATAGGCAGACCAAGATAAAACAGCAATTTTCCAGTCAGAGGAACCTCCAAGCTCAGCTAGTAATAGAGACTAAAGTCAAGACATGCTTCTAATAAGGCCAATAGTAACTCACCATAATTATACCTTACAGTAATGCCACTTCATCATCATGGCACAGCTATAAATAGAATATCATCACATTTTCCAATAAACTCAATACATTCTGAAATAAGGTAATAAAATCTGTGATTCCAAATAGTGACATATAGCAGCTGCTATTTACCACAGAAACCCCCTTAATAAATGCAGTATTAGGGGTTAATTTTATTTCAGAAGAGAGACTGAATTTTCTTCTGAAATGATAATTTATTTATTTCTGGTATATCTAGGTCAGTGCTTGGTCAGTTGTTTGGTGCATGTGGAAAATTGATTTCTGTGTATATTATTCTGTGATGAAAGAAGGAATCAATGCATAGCATTGAAGTCTTTTCACTGTTTTACCTCTTTCCATCAGGTAACTTTCCAAAATCTGTCTGGGAAAACTGCACAGAAAGCAATGCCTCATTTGCACTTAAATAATTTTACTGAGGCCAAAAGGAAGACTTAAAGGGCCACTCAGCAATCATAGGAATTTATTCAAGCAGGATCTAAATGCAAATGTCTGAACTTCTTGAATATATTCAGTCCTGGAATTCCAGTTAAGATCCATAGGTATCAAATATTATACTTTGCATTTGTAGCAAAAGACCAGGGTTTCCTTTTATTAGTTATAATCTGCACCCTAGTAGTTTTAAGAGAAAGCTGCAAATGTTTGCAAAGTTGTGAGATTAATTATTTACTTCATTTGCACTGTTCTCTTCAGCTTTTCTGATTCAACTCGCTGGGTCATGAAGTGTTGAGGTTCTCTTTAGAAAACATGGACTGTGTGGAGCACAAAGCAGAGCAGTCACAGACATGAGAAGAGCTGGGTGGCAGGGGTCAGCCTTTCCTTACAGGAACAAAAAGGCCCATACAAAGTGTAGGCAGACAAGGTAAACAAACCTGATATAAGGGGAAGAAAGGCCCAATTCCTCTTTCCAGGTTGAGATAAGGTCCTTGTTTAGACAGGAGGGACTGATGAAGCATAGGCAGGGCATTCTGCTAGATGCTTCCCTCAAGCAGCTGCCTTTTGAAAGCAGAACCACACCAAGCTTGGTTGGGCGGTGATTTGGACAGGTTTTGTTTTACCCTCAGCTGAGGGATGCATGCCCAATGGTGATTACTGATGGCATAAACAACAGCAAATTATTGTGTACAAGAAATGCACTATTCCTCCTAGGAAAAAAACATTTCCCAGAGTTACTGCAGCTTTCTCAGAGATCTGACAGAAGTAATTCTTCAGGATCTTAGTAACAAGAGCATTGGTGCAAAGGCCATCTCATGGGGTATCTGGTTCCAGGACACATTTGATCCTGCAGCCCTAGATCTTTAAGAGCAACAGAGCTGGAAACCCCTTTATAAACTCTTCATTTGGAACAGCAGCACTCAGCTGCACTGACATCAAAGCAAATTGGCAAATTAGCCATGCATTCGTATGCAGTGTTCTCACACTTGGGAAATAAGGTGGCCTTGCTAGCAGGCTCCCAGAAGCTGCCACTCTGCTCTGCTGTGCTGAAAGTAATTGAGATGTATTGTGTTTCTGGGTCCTCTTCATCCTCCTGTTCCCAAAAGGCAGGAGTGCTAGTGGAAAATTATTAAAACCTGATATTTTTGAAGGTGACTTGAAACATCAAAAGCACTTCATTGGCAAGCTGCTGGGCTGCTTGCTTCTCCAAGGAAGTCAGCAGAGAGTAATGCTATAGAATAAATAGAAGCTCAGCATAACCATCACCTGAAATGGATGATATACAGGCAGGAGAAATGCTTGAGCATCCTAATATTCAAAGTGAGATCAATAGAAACAGAGTGGTAAAGAGAGAACAGTGGACAAAGGTGTAAGTGAAAAGATGGATCCTGCTGGTAATTTCAGACTCTAATCTACCTGTCCCTGGGCTGTCACTTGGTATAAATGTGCACATGGCTTCATATATTGCCAATATATCATATGTAACATTATTTATTACATTGCATAAATGATGTCCCCATTATGCCTGTACTGCATCTCAGTAACAAATTCAATACTTTAGCATTCCTGCTTGGATTTTACATTGAGATTTGTCAGCTACATGAGTCTCCATTCACTCTGTCATCAGTGAAAATTAACTTTCTTGTATGCTGCTCTTATCACTTTTAGACAAACAGAAACTGTGTTTGGTGACTCACTAACAGGAAAAGAACATTCCCTCTTACTGTGAGGTGATATTAATGACAGTAAATCTTCCTGTGACCTTAGTTAGCTGTCATTTGCTAGGCAATTCCTGTGTGCCTGAAGAGCTGTGATGTAGCCTATGGTTATCAAAAATAAGATTAGAAAATGTTGTGTGAAAATGATGATTACTTTTTAGGTCTTCTCTTGTATGCATGAAAGCTGTTGGGGATCTATTTCATATTTTTCAGAATTCTATCTATTTAAACTAACATATTGAAATTAGATTTCATTTTAAAAAATAAAAAAAAAATCAAAAATTTCAAAAATTCTGAAAACTCACAGCCTTCATGGGGGTAACTACTCCATTGAGGTACTTGAAAACTTTGGGGCATCAAACTTTACAAAAAGATGAGAACTGTGTTTGAGCTGTAGCAGAAAGGCTCTCCAGAAACTTACCTATTGCTCAGCTACTGGAGCAATTCCTAACAGAAGCAGTTTGTGCCAGAAGATCCTGTTCTGTTATACACTTCAGCTGCTGGTGTAAATTGTATTTAAACCAGGGGCCATTTAAAGATTATTCAGACTGTTCAGGAGAAGTGACTGGCAGAGTCACAGTCATTCTTAGTGCACTGGAGCTGCACAGCTCCTGTCAGACAGGACGTGGCTGAGCGGTATTGGAGACTCCAGGGGTGCTGTCAGAACACATTAACAAACCCATCTCTGCATTTCTGTCATCACATCAAGATATCTTTGGCTCATTCTCTTTGGAAAGATTTAGTGTTTCAAAATCCTAGGTCTGAATAATCGTTGTGACTTTCGTATTTTTGGCAGCTACCTTTTAAGAGCAGTTAGGATTCAATCCCTAATATTTTTTCAGATACCAAGACATATTTTGTGGAAAGCTACTGTAGAAATGCAGCAGCTTTGATTTCTAATGAGAAGCAATGCTATAAGGTAAATGACAACAGCTAGCTGTTTGGTTTGTTCCATAAATTAGCCAAACCAGAGGGGTTTGATTGTTCATTTTAAACAAATTTTTAAGAGTCCATTTTAGTTTAGTCCATAATGTGAGGAAATTGTGAATGACAATTATAAATGATAAAATTTCATTTCTGTTGTCGTTGTATTCAAAAGAGTCAGATCCAGAGGAGGCACTGGAGAGAAACAGCTTGTTGGGCATTGCTGCCCATCCACTGGGTGACAGCCTGCAAAGCCTTGGAGCATTCCTGTAAGGGAGGTCAGCCTGCACAGCAGCCCCTGCCCTGTGACTAAGCTGGGAAACTACTTCAGGATTATTCAGAACTTTAAAAGTGGTTTTGAAATAAAGAGGATGAGTAAGTGAAGGCAGAATAGGAAGTTTTTGTACAACTCACATTTTTTGGCTGAAGTGAATTCAAGAGGACTGGTAGATATTAGTAGAAAGTAGGTAGCAGCTACTCTACTTGAGTAATTGCAATTGTGTTTAATTTTTTTGTAAATATTGGCTGTTCTTTTTTTTTGTTTTTTCTGGTTCAGCACTATCCCTGTTAGAGGGAAGCTTTGCAGTGTATCAGCTGTTGGTCAAGCAGCCTGAGTACTTTCATTAAATTCAGATGGAAGAGACAGATATTTGTGAAAGCCAGACTAGTTCTTTCACTATTTGGGTAATAACTTTTGAGGGTAATAACTAGGGGAGGTGTTAGTTTGTAGACATTCCCTGTTATCTCAAACTGTATAAAAGCATCTGGTTTATTAGGCTTCTATATAATATGAGAATTTACACAATAATAATTTCAATATTGCTTCAGCATAGTGCACTTGTTTAGTTCAGAGTTAGCACAGAGGAGTATGGAGTTACTGCAGATAATGTAAGTCAAGCCACCCCTGATGCTGTTCCACAGGAAGCTCTGGTACAGGCATTCAATCTGTACCACCCTGTACTGCAGTACTCTTAGCCTGAAATGTTCACTGACACATTCAGTGCCCAAGGGAGTGCAGCAATGGACAGTGGAAGTGTTTTACTAGAGGACAAGAGCTACATTCCCCTTTCGCTTTATTTGTTTACTAAAAATTCAGAAATGTTGATCCTAGAGAAGAAATGTAGCTGTTTAGCACAAGAATTCAACTGACTTTGTTGCTGTTGAATCCTAGATATTTTAACGCTTCAAAAGCCGTGGTTTCACCTCACACCCCTCCTGCTTGGTGAGAGCTCAGTCAGATCTAAGTTCTCTATCACAGCATTCCAGGCCTCAGCTCTTAATAGATATGCTTATTAATGTATACGCTAAAGGAAGCATATGGCTTTGCAAATCAGGGAAGACTTTATTTAGTAATAGAATTTTATTTAGAGATTGCTCATTAATTCTTTAAAACAGCTTTTGGTTACAAGTATTTGCTTAAGTTTATGCAACATAAATTGCATATAACTAAAACTCAAATTATTTCTTATGAATAATGTATTTGAACAAATATAGGCCTTCAATGTATTTGCAGATCATTTGTAGTCAGCTCACAAGTTTTATGTCTGAGCCCATTTTTTCAAGCTGTTTACTCGTTTAGGTTAGAAGTGGGATTTTATATGTCTCCAAGTGTTTACTATGCAATTTTCAAGATGTATGATTTACTGCTTGAGGTGCTTTTTTCCATCTCCTTGAAAATCTCTGGGAGTCCACCTGCCTAATAGCATCCTGAAACATTTATTGTGTTTGGGTTTACTGTGCAGGTAATGGAAGGGGAAGCATGAACTGATGAAAAACATTTCTCTGCTTCTTGTGCAAATATTGAATTCATGCAATGGTTGTGCTATCATCTAATAAACTCTTTTGCATTCCTCCTATATGAAAATGTATGTGTCCAAATATTCATGGCTAAATAGAATCATCCTATGCATGAATTAGCATAATTCAGATTAAAGCAGTGGAATAAACCTTGAGAAATACTTCAAGAGGAAATAATTTTGTTGCCAAGTCATGTTTTCTGAAGCAGAAATGTTACTTTCAAATCAGTTTCTGAGCACCTGCTGGAAGTGTTGCTGTTCTGGACCCCACTGTCCTGGTGTAGCCCCGCTCAGCCTGACTCTGGCCCTTCAGAGCTGGCATGGAATCAGGTACTTCTCATTTCTTTCAGCTGATCCATTTCTAAAGTTCCTGCTCCCCACTCAACCCCTTGCTGGTCATTCAGTCACCCTGAGGCTCCAGTCACACTTGTGCTTTGAAAGGGACAGCTCAGGGACGACAAGCCCATGAAAATGAAATGGCTTTTTCTGTGGCACTGCTTTTCCTGGGCTACAGGATTTCCTGGGAACCAGAAACTCTGTGGCCAAAGGGCTGCTTGTTCTCCCAACCATTCAAATAACCTCTCTGACTGGTGAGTTTCCTGTCAGTGCAAGGGATGGGGGGAAGCCACGTGTGGGTGCTTTCCCATTCCAGTCCCTTTCCACTCAGGTCTCTGAGAAAAAATGAGTCATGGATCGGTTTCCACAGATCAGTGGCCACCACCCTCTGCCAGGGGACCTAGTTGCCAGGACAACTGTTGCCAAGACATGCTGCTTTTCCTAGGGAACCATTTCAGAGTGTTATTTCTGTACAGCAAACCATCTCCCATGCCTATTGTTACACCCACGTGAGAAGCTATCGGAGTTTTAGCTCCACGTGGAGATTGGGAAAGAGCAGCAAGGGAAGACAAGGCCAGTTACCAAAGGGGGATTTGTGATCCTAGAGGGATCTGCACAAACTCTGTGGTCTGTCAGACTATACATGCACTCTGAAAACAGAGGTCCCAAAGCCCAGAGCTGGGAGCCTCTTCAAGCCATGAGATCAAAATAAATTCCCAAGCTTGTAACACTTTTAAAAAATATTTAGTTTGGAGTAGGATAAGGTCCTTGGAGATATTCTGCACTGTAATAAGTAGCTATATAAGCTCTTGTGATTGAATACCATGGCTCTGATCAACCACTGCATGTGCTGGAAGCAACAGGTACCATCACCTCACCCAGCCTGGGAAATATTTTTTTGAAATGACTGATATGTCCTCAAAGGATCACTCTTTTCTCTTGGAAAACTCACTGCTTGTCAGTTTTATATCACCTGAAAGATTGCCTTAGCATCACTTTGTTAGTGGTACATACACAGCAATACAGAATCCCATTGTTACAGATGATTTTAGAATTTATGATTCAACTGTATTCATTTCTATTTCTTTTTGTATCAAATTCTTTTTGTTCAAGTGGAAAATGGTTTTGATTATTCTATAACACGAGATAGCATTCAACTGAATGGCTGTAAGTTAGTTAAATGGATAAACTCCTCTGTTAAGAAATACAAAGAAATTTAACACTCTTCTTGTCCACCAGAGGTCCCTTACAGGCCACTTTATTCATTGGTGGCTGTGCTTTCACTTGCCTTGTTAGCTTCTGTTGTTTCCCCTATGGAGTACTTTTGGATCAGCTCTTGAAATGCAGGTCCTGAAGACCCTATAATGACTTTGAATCTTTTCCAGAATCATTAACTTAAAGAAGCAGAAAGGAAAAATCCTACTGAAACATAATAAAAATCATAAAGAGCTGTAGGGACTTCCTTGATCCCATAACCTTGGTAGGTAATCTCAGTATCTACACCATGATTTACAAGTTTTGCTGTGCATATTAAAGATTCTTGAGTGTGAGCCAACTCTATACCCTGTATTACTAAATCTATATGGGATCCTTATCTGGATTCTTATCTGCTCAGTCTTCACAAAACCTTTCTCAATGTGCACTTAAGTTGAGAAGCAAAATATGTTTACAGCTTCTGATACTTCAACTGTATGTGAATGTCAGCTCTTGCATGCTAGTGTAGGCTTCTGCTTCATAAATTTTTGCTGTAAAATGATGAAAACCCTTGAGAAATTTTTATTTGACAGATCAGTTGTCAAATGGGAACAACTCGTCCAGCTTTGGCAAAAGCTGCCATTCTGCATCTTCTGTTGCAGCCAGAGTGAAGAACTGGAGATCTGCCATGGTGTTTTATGAGCCCTTAAGCATCAAGATCACCTCCTCATGGCCTGTGTTTGAAGGAGTCTCAACAGAATAGAAAGTCCTTCCTCTTACATTTCATTTACAGTAGGTGAAGGAAAAACAAAAGAACAGTATGGGAATATTCCTGTTCCTTCAAGTCAAATGAAGGACAGAAATTTCCCAGTACGTATAGACCCCTTTAGCCCAACAATTAGATGATGTGTTCTGAGCTTTGTATGGATGGCATTTGTTTTTGTTTTGTTACTGTTTGATGGCAAAATTTAACCACTTCTTTCTCAGAGCAATATAGTGCTGAAAAGTTCAGCATCATACACATGTGTCAGCATCAAAATATTTTTGTTTGATTCAGTTGAGTAAATATCAAGGTGTAAACTCAGGTTTAACCATGAAGCACTGTAATTTACCTTTGTATGCAGGTATACTGGAGCAGACAAAAACCTGCAACATTCTGTCTCTCTAGCTCCCTAACTCCTTTAATACTGGGATGAAACCATAGCTATTCTCAAGGATAAAGATATAAATATGCAAAGATTTACACTGTGCTTAGTTTTCCAGTTGCATGAAGCAATGCTTTCTTTGCAGGAGTCAAACAGAAAGCTGGGTGCAAAGTGGCCTGGGGCTGGATAAAAGCTTTTGTGGAGTGATGGGTGTACCATATGCAGATGCATTCCGAATGTGTAAGGTAAGATCCCTCAAAGCTCCATGAAGCTGAAGAGAGAAGTTTTTTGACTTTATAGTAAAACTTTTGTAATGTAATTAAAGTAGAAGAGCTGACTAGGGATGGTAAGAACAGCATCTTGATGTTATTTATCTTCATTCAGTATCTCATGTTTTAAAGTTCACATGTCTTTAACCTGAGATGACAAGAAACTCAGCAGATTTTCAGAAGAGGAGAAGAAGCTCAGTACAGGTGTTCTTAATAGTCAATATCCCAAGTGAGGGATCCTGTGGGAATCATCAGCTTTGAATGTCAAACAGAACTTGTTCTGAATTAAGCAGGTGGTTTGGGTTTTTTGGTCTGGTCTGCTTCAGAACTGTCTCACTCTCTTAACAGCTTCTGTCCAGATTATGCTCAGCCTTGCAAGCTGTGTTTTTCCTGTGGCATTGTTCCTAGGGTGTCCTTCTGTAGAAATTCCCTTCTCCCTCATAAGAAGTTGGTGCTTTTACCTTGCTCTTAACATACCAAGCAGTCTTGAAGATTATATCACTAATGAGGATTGACTATTTCAGCATAGAAAACAAAACAGAAAGCAACTGTTCATGTGCACAGTCCCTTTGGCAGTCTGACAAGTCAAGAGAAATAAAGAACTTCAGCTCTGCTCCATCCTTCTGATTGTGCAGAAGCATGGAGGCATGGTAGGACACACAGGCAAGGGATAAATCACTACTAATTCACAAGAAAATTATTCTGCACAGGACAACTTCCATTTTATATATTTCTAAGAGCCCTAATTATGCTCACTTGTAAGCACCTATTAAGAATCGTGCTCCATGATGCCTGCTCTGAGGTTTTTTTAAGGCAAGGTTATTTCTAGAGTTTTGTTCTTCAAAAGTCTTTAATCCTGTCTCTAATTGTCTCAATGAAAAGTGTGAAACACTTTGTGAACTCCTGGTTTCAGAATAAAAGCACTCTGATGGTCTGACATCAAAGAGAATCAGTGAGGTAGCTGTGCATTTCTACCCAGTGCTTTAACCATTTATTCTTTTCCAAGTGTCTGGGAGCTGTCACCCTGCTATGTTGTGATGAAAATAATTGGGTATAGTTCCCACTGCTGTTATTCCCATATGATATTGCTGCTGGTGAAGAAAACTCAAAACTGATGGCTCCAAAGGCAAGTTTGAAACTTCAAAAGCCGAGTGCTCTCCTGTGCTGAGCTGCCTCCTTCTCCAAGGAAATCTGCGGAGTTTCACTAGATATTCAAGAATACAAAGACATAAGACCACTCCCCCAAAACAATGGTCTGCAGAAAGAAGGTACATTCAAGGATCTAAATAGTGAGGAGTTCTGTATGCAAACCGAGAATGACAACCAAGTAATTCTGGAGAAAGATGTAGAGATAAGCAGATAAAGAAATTATAAACTCAGCTAAGAAAAACATTTAATAGCTTGTGAATACTAAGCCACCTGCCCTTATTATTTTTTATTTGTTGCTTAATGCAGATATTTACAATAGTCCTGTAAATTTTGTTCTTCATATAAACATGCTGGGTTTGGTAGAGTTTAGTGAAATTTCTGCTATGTGGAAGAACTTTGTTTCAGCAAAATGGTGTCTTGACCTGGTGAGAGCCTAGGGATGGGGAAATAGCTGACAATCCTGTCTGCTTCATACTTCTGCTTTTGCAGGCAAGCAGCCTCCAGGGAAGTTCAACAGCTGTACAACAAACCAGACATTTTTGTGGGTTACAAGGTTACGAGTTGAGCCCTGAATGCTGCGTGTTGACAGCGTATGGATTCCACGTCTGCTTCTTGGCCAAAACAGCAAAGGTCACCATGGAAATTTCAGCTTCTTATTTAAAAAAACCCAACAGATCTCTAATTCCAAATCTCATTTTAATGATGTTGGCTCTGCAATGTTTTTATCAAATCATATATGATAAGTAGCACTGCTCTGAACTGAAGTGTTCATTATATTTTTACAGACACTAAATTTATCCTAGCTCTTGAATAGGAAAGATACAAGGCAATAACTGACAGCCTATAACTTCTCTATCTGATGCCACCAGAACAGAGAACAATAGCGCCAGAAATGGGATCCTGGGAACAAAACCCCTCCTGACACTCCTGCAGGGATTGAGAGCTTTAACTTCTGCAGCTGGAAACATCTAACGGACCTTACTCTTAGTAAGGAAATTTTCTGCAAGCAAAATTGCTAAAAAGTCTCCTCCTCAGCATTAAATTTTATGTTATTAATGTTGCAGAGCCACCTAGCACACACTGTACTGTGTCCATGCAATGGTACCTTGGCCAGCTGGGCAGCGCCAGCTCTGTTGCAGGACAGGCAGTCACTGCAGTAAAGCAGGTCTCAGAGAGCCCTTCCTCTCCTAGGTCACTGAAAACTGTATCCACTGACTGAAAAAGGGGGAAAAACCTTACAGCCAAAACGCAGTGCCTGCAGCTGTGCTGGCTCCCGAGTTGTTCATTTGTGCTGTGCCACAGCCCAAGGCCAGGCAAAGAGCAAAGGGCTCAGCCCCAGGGTGACACATGCAGCCCCTGTAAATAGGGCTGGGGACACTGAGGTGGGCAGTCATCAGCATTGTGCAAGGCAGAGATAAGGGAGCAACCTCTTGCCAAAACAAAGCACAAAATAACAGCTTTTAGTAGAAATGCAGAAGATATACCTTTTTCTTTTGGCTGCCTTGTCCTCATGCTAAAAATTCAGCCAGTTTCTGTTTCGCTTCTTCCCTCCAGCACTCTGTTGTGCTGGCTGCCAGGCAAGCCAAGCTTCCCTGTGTACTGCTGTGGCAAAGGTGCTGGGAAGGGAAGAGTTCCCTTGCTGGGATGAGTGTTTGTGCTGGGGCCTTGCAGCCTTTGCAGGTTGATGCAGACATGACGGTTTGGAGGGACTTTTGTGGGCTGCCCCCAGCCAGCTGACAAGGAGGGCTGTCAGGAGGGTGGAATCTCACAGCCTAAGAGCCTTCTGCCCCTGAATAGTCTGTGTGTAAATACAGGTTTCCTAGGACTTTAATTCAACAGAGCTGTCCTATGCTGTCAGGTTTTGGGCTTTTGGGCTGATGACCAAGCATTGTCACCTCCAAGACCACATCTGGAAAAAGGACTTCCTGCTGCCTCACCAGGTTCCCCTCTCTGCCATTACCTGCATTGGGTCAATCATGGCTTAAAGCATATTTTAAGGAGGAAAAATTAATTACCTGAGACATCTGCCTTCAAAAAGGACTTTCCAAACTAGCCACCTCCTAAATATAAGTTTCAGGGCATCTTTCAAAGCCTAATTCTGATCTCTCCTGAGAAATCTCAGACTGTGTAAGCTTTGGGACCTGAAGACTGTCATTAAATCCACACAGTGTGAATCTCCACATGGAATTCTCTATCCTTCTATAAGTATGGATTGCAAAACCTCGTTTGGTTTTTTTTTTTTTTTCAGCTCCCTAAGATTTATTCAATTTTTGTGACAAATTTGGTGCATTTTGCTTTTTTCTTTCAACCTAAGCTGGTTTTGGTGCTAATTGTCATCAGTTGCCTTGGAAAGTGATGTAATTGCTAGGAAAACCCACCACCATTTTGCCAAAGCGTAAACAGGCACTTGGGCTCTTCTAGAATAAAGGATTGGAGCACCCTGGAAAACTATGCATGTAAATAGATCTTGGGTCCTGGCTGGAAAAACCAACAGAGATTTGTGTGAGGTTGACTCCCTGCAGGGAGTGAACTTTTCTGAAGGCTTACATTTTGTTTTCAAGTTTTCTTTTATTTTGAGCTTTATCTTATTACCTTCAAGGGAGACACGAGCAATGCCAACTTCCCTAGTATTGTATAATTAGCATAGTATAGAAAATCAGCAGAAGGAAATCCTTACAGGGTGTTAAGAACTGTCTGGAGTCCATGAAATTGGGTAAGAAATATAAACCAGGATTCAAGTTTGTTATACTAGTTAGCTAAATACCTTCCTTATTTTATTTTAGTATGTGCCATTGCTCTAAACTTTGATGGGAGCCTAATGGGGGAAGCAAAAAGAAGAATATAGAAAAATGGTGCTTCTTAACCTCTGCTTTTTATCCTAATTATAATGTTCCTACAGTAATATTCTAATACTTATACTCTATATGGTACCTTATCAGATGAAACCTGACAGGGGAAGCTGCTCTCTGTGGGAAATCTTTTCTGAAGCTTAAAATAAAGAGAAATAATTGAGGTGAATAGCAGAATTCATGCTGGATTAGATTTTTCTCTTGTTACCTAAATCTGTCAACCAAATGGTGTTTCCTGAGGCTTCTCTTTTTTTAACTGGTAGAACTGGGACAAATTAAGGCCACTTGCCATTAATATGTAGCTTATGTACTACAAAAGTTTGTCAGCACACATTTGTGGTAGTTTAATTTGGGTTTTTTTTTCAGTTAAAGAGGATACATGGGGTGTGATTGCCTCACATTTGACACTCATATTGCAAACAAGGGCAATCACTGTGGTGCAGCCTGTCAGAGCTTTACCTTATGATGTTTCTATCTGTTACTGCTGTTCTGCTCAGAGAGGGCAGCAAAGGATTGCAGATCTTTTGGAATCCAAAAGGAGCTCAACTCTGAGATGTAATACTGAGGAAAAATGTGTCTTTTTAATACACAAAGGAGAAATAGGGGAGGCATTCAGATCATTGCTGCTCAAACATACCTGAGCTTTTTTTCCTTTTTAGGTGTGGGTATATTAGTGGAGATTCTGATAAGAGAAGCACTTAATCACTTTGAGCTTAGGCATTACCTGATAGGTGTGGAGTCCCAGCAGAAACACAATGAGCTGTTGAGGATTCATCCTCAACTGGAATATTGTATGACTCATTTGGCATGAAGATAAAGGCTGTACATTTCAACATATAATGAACAAAACACTGAAATTAATTTGTAGTATGGTGAGATTAATGACTGTTGTGATATTAGGTGTTTTCATTAGACCTCAAGACTTTCAGACTGTTATAAGTTTGGTTGTTTCTTTTCAATATGCACAGATACCATCAGGGGTTATATGACACGATTCAAACACTATCTCTTTTGCCTGAAGACAGGAGTGTATTTCCCAGGTAACACCTCAAAATTATGCAAATGGAAAAATTTACTAAATGACTGATTTGTCACTGATCTGTGGATTTAGCAATGATTATTTTTCATCCTTTCAATGCCTTGGCTTTCACTGCTAAGAGTAAGAAGTTCAGTTAGCACAGAAAACCCTGAAAAGACAATTTATTGCTGCCCAGAAGTTCAGTGCAGTGCTGCTGCAGCCAGTGTCTTACCAGCTAGAGATGGTCCCAAAGGTGCAAAGGGTGAGCAGGTACAGAGCCATGATCATTTAGCAATACTGTAATTTTGACACTCCCTATCATCCCTTTACTCTTGTTTCATGCCTCCTTCAATCTTTCATTTTCTCTTTTTACTTCTCTCATTTTCTTCTGCCCCACTAGCCTTTTGTAGGCTCTGCACAATTTCAGGAAGCTGAACATGCCTTCTGCATTTATAATGCTACTCTAGATACTTGGCTTTTAATAAATAAAAAAATAATATTGTACATTTTCACAGCAGCCCATAAAATAGAGATAGAATGAGATTTTAATCTGATCGTACCATTTGTACTCTGAATCACTTCCTATTATCTTGTACTAAATTATCTTGTACTGCTCCTTCTTTCCAGGGGCCAGCTCTCAAAACCAGAAATCATGCTTGCTAGAGTTGCCTCCTAATCTGATGGTCATAACTTGATTGCTTCATACTCTCTGCCCCAAGAGCAGAATTCCCCCAAGGTGTGATTTGTCAGGTAATTTTTTCATGTGCTGCTGCAAGCAGCAAATGGCTCCAAAATGCTTTCTGTCATGTGGCAGAACCCAGTCACGCTCTCTCCCAAGTGACCAAATCAGTTTCTGCCCAAACTCTTAATAAGTACACATGAAATTGTGTATTTTCTTACCATATCACATCTGTGTTATCACATGTACCCACCCACCTGGGAATGAGGTGCTTGCCTTCCATCCACAAAGAAAATTCTCAACATTATCTCTTTATATGAACTGTGACATAAAATTTCAGTGGCATGCACTGATATTCTGTATAGACATCTTCTGGTCCACTACTCTTCTGTGTGCCCTCCTCAATTCCATGGTTGAAATAAGTAAACCCAGCAGTATCTTTCAACAAACTACTCCAAAGAGGAATCCTTAATAATGCTGTGATTTAGCTCATTTTCTAGATCATATTCTGTGATGTGGGATTGGATTACAGCTGAACAAGATTGGCTTTCTGGTTTAAGAGAATGGAACAACATGAGGGCATTTATTTCATGGATTTTCAGTGCCACATGTAGGGGTAGTAAAGGCTTTTTCATCAAAGTAATGCATTTCCTAGGAAATGAAGATTTCCATGGGAATAATTCAATTTTCCTGAGACGTTTTTATTTTCCTGGGGGTGGGCAGGTGGAAGAGCAAGGAGGAAGGAGTGTTTGGTGCTCTCTTAAAACACCAAGGAAACATAGTGGGAGAAAAATTTAGGAAACATTTGAATAATCTTTTGTTTTAAGTTCTAGAAGAAGAATTGAGAGGCCTATAGAGTTTCCCTGGAAAAATGAGATATTCAGGAAGAAAAGGAACTTTAGAGCTGCAAGGAGAGAGAGGAACAAAAGTAGAATATGGAAGTAAGAAATAAATTTCTCATGTTTCTATAGTCTGGTTTTCAAGCTTTTAGTATATTTTCCAAAAAATATTTGTGTTAGTGTCTGGTATTCCTATAGCACAATTCCAGGAAAGGTGTGACATCCAGAAGTGTAAGCAGCAGAAAAAGAAACCATCTGTTACATAGGAGATGAGCTGCCCAACAGAACTGGAGGGAGAAATTGTCTGGAGTGAGTCACCAGCTTGTTGTTTTCTGTGGGTGAAATACCAAGCCCTCTATCTTGTGTTATAAACAGCATTTTTTCTTCTCTCATTCTTTGCCTGTTCATGCATTTTTTGCTCCAACTTTAATTAATTTTAAAATGTTCACATGTCTGTTTTGCCTGTGAGAACTGGGCTTTTCCCTCTGAACAGAAGATGACTTTGGCAGCCCTGAGAATTCAAAGCCTATCCAAGTGTTCACTTTGGTCAGGAACAAGGCACTCCCAGTTGGACAAATTCCCTGAACAAATCTGCAGTGTGGCCTGTGATTTCTGCTCTGGAAACCAAATATCTCTTTCACGTGGCATCAGATTATAGGAGAGCTGAGCATCTTGGAGACAGGTGTTGTGCAGTGATTTTAGTATAAATTATTTAATAACAGCCTTGAGTCCCACTTATAGGAACTGATGACTTGCAGAGACAAGTAACTGCTTTGGAAACAGAAGCACAGGTTTTGGAGGCTGAATTAAATGGACACAAAAAAAATAAGGTAAAGGTGAGTATAATTTTTGGCCTGGTAAAATGATGGATGTGCTTGTGCTGTGCCCCTAAAAGGGGCCTGGAATACCCAGAAACAGGGTGTATTTATAATTGTTCTCTCATGGACATTCAATTTTGAATATCCTAGTAAAATCCAGATTTCATATTTTCAGTCATTACGTGTTAAAATGTGTGTTTCAAGGGTAATAAGTTATGGCATGCTTAGCAGGCTGGTGGTTCTTTCTGCCTGAGTTCCTCATAAATACAGCGTGAGAGAAGCTTGTTAATAATCTTGAAACAAATGAAAAATTTGTCTCTATTTAATCTTTGAGCTGAGCTGTAAACTTGGAGAGATTGCTCTCTAAATGCAGCTTCTGATACATTCTTTTATGATGTAAATAAGGGACAGTGCATACAGTCCTATGTTTCTTCAGTATTTAGTGATGCCTTTGCTCCTGGGGCACTTTTATTCTGGTTCTAAAATTGACTGATAATGATCACTTAGAGCCTAGAGTGGTATTTATCCTCTGAGTACAGAAGTCCACTGCAGTAGCTACTGACATGGAAATAATTTCTTTTTTGAAGTTTCAGCTATTTTCATGCAGCTCTTCCCATGTGATTGGAAAATGAATTGTGCTATAACTACAAAGAGGAACAAAACAGTAAACCAGCCAGGCAAGCTGCTTTGTGTGCAGTAGAAAATCACGAGAAGAGAATAAGATGATGTGTTCTGGCAATCTATAGGCATCAGCTGAGGAACAGGGGATGTAAATCAAGATTTAGATGCAGTGGACAGCAGATTTTTTTTTGTCTTAAATTAAATACAAAAGCCTGCTACTGAAATGTTCCTCAAGTGGAATTTAGCTCATGCAGAAAAAAAAAGCAAAAGGCCCTGTTTGTGTGATAGGTCCTTAATGTGAGAGAAGTGATCCTATAAGCTTTTATGATTTTCTTGATGGGAGCTTCTTTCACCTCAGGTGAACTACAAAATTATGGACTGTATTCACTAGGAATGGGTGGATATCATGACAACAAACGCAGTACTACAAGTTTGACAATTAAGAAAAATGTTTCCATTGAAGGCTGTAAGTGTTTAACCATGGAGGAGCAGATTTTCAATTTGTCTTCCACTTAGTTTAGGACTAAGCTAAGTGCCTCTATGGAGAGAAGGATTGTGGCTGCACTGGCAAGTTATGGACCCATGGGAACATAGAAATGTGTCTGTACAGAGGAGCAATTGATGCCCGGCTCATCTGTTTTATAGCTGTTATTTTCATTGCCTAATTCCCTGTCTACCTTTATAAGTAATGACATTTATTTTCTCTGCACTAGCCTATATAGGTACAGCAAAAAAGCAATTACTGAAATTGGTAAAGGATATGAATTTTCCAGAGTATGATTTATCTGCTGATCTGCTTCATGCCCTCCTTGTCATTACTGGCAAAGTATCTTTGCAGTTCTTAAGTGAACTGCATTCCTTTTCTGCATTAATTGGTGTCCTGCAGCTATGAAAAACAGAACATTTAAAATTTTGCCTGGGAATTTTTAATCAATATTTATTACCTAAAAACTCAGGAAATGGTGCAATATTTAAAAGATGTATTTGGGTTTAGGGATCAGAAATAGTTCAGTCTCCAATGCATTCATTTGGAATGATTATGTAAGTCTATTTTGAGACACAAAACCACTGTGAACTGTTTTGAGACATTTCATCTGGAGCTGGACTAAGAGCAGTGATAGGTTTTGCCCCCAGAGCATCAGCCAGTAGGTTGCAATGACTAAACTACTGATTTGAAAAAAAAACCTGGAGTAGTATTTTGAAGATATGAATGGTTGCTTTCTTTCAACTGTTTTTTTTAAGTAATACTATTCCCGATGCCATATCAGCCACCTTCTGAAGGGTTCAGCTCTGAAGTGTAATTTAGACTGATTTTAATATTATTTTTCCCAGCAAGTCTCCAACAGAGTTGAGAAATTTATGAAGCTTCTTGTAACCTTAAGTTAATGTTTATTTTCAGAGAGCACTGTGCTTCATTCAAATGGCATCTGTACAAACCACAAACTGGTTTGCAGGTAAGTGCAAAAGTACTCTTATGCTAAACATACTGGAAGTTTCCAAAATCAGAATGGGAAAACATTCCTATTGCATGCTCAGTTTCCTATGGCCCAGAGTTATCAGATAATTAACTTTTAAACCAGGCTGTGTACAGGAAAGGCATATTTGGTCCCAGCAAGGATTGGTCTATAGAACATCTGAGCTGCACTTCTTGGAATAAACTCCCAGTCCTCGAGCTTTTAGGTTCCTTCTGGTGTCGCTTTTCATTTCCAGCATTTCCTGTCCTGTTTAACCTGTCCTGGTGTAACCATCTCAAGGGAAATGCTCCCCCAGCTCCAACACCTCCTATGCAGAAGGGAAGCTGCCAGCTTCCCTTCCTTTTGAGAAAACCAAACTGCATTTATTACACTGGTGAAAGCCCATCTCTGCTGGAAGGGCATCTGTGCAATGTGGCTCTGTCAGTCTGGGCTTACCTGGTCAGCTCTCCTGTCCTGAGGCAGTGCTCAGAGGAGCAGAACAGTGATGCTGCATCTGACAGCCTGCAAGGCATCATACAGGCTGATCTCAGGCTGGACAAAAGTCCACAGGGCAGGAGCCACATCTAGAAATAGAAAATGAGCTCTTACTAAGTCATATTACTTGAAACTTTAAAAATTCAGCAAGGTGTTATCAGATCTGGTCTTTTTTCATCATTTTTGTCAGGGACACCTTTTCTTCCTTGAGGAACACCTTTCTTCAGTAGGTGCTAAAAAGATAGAGTTTGAAATTGTGGTCTATTGTCTTCCAGAAGGCTTAAATCAGCATTCCTGATGACCACTTAATTTTGCATTAATTATAAACTAATCTGTATTTGCTGTTATATCCCTGATTAGAACCAATTCATATAGTGCTAATATGACCTCCACAGACCTTATAAGTAATTCAGGATGAAAGCAGCCTTTGTTAATCAGCTGCTGGGTTTATCTTCCTAAAACACAATTTCAGGTTAAGTACATACTCAGGAGGAGCTATCCTGTCACATGTGAACAAAACACAATCATTGAAAGGCTCTTTTCATTCTCTTTAGTTTTCAAGTGGCAATTTTTAGTGGAAGCTACAAGGTGCAAACAGGAAGCCATTCAATCAGTAGCAACTCATACTTTCTGCTTTATTTTTTACTTATAACACATAAATATGGGGGAGCAGGTGGCTAATGCACAGTTAGAGCAGAGGAGAGGTGTGTTCTTTGCTGTGGCTGGTTTCCTGTTGTGAAGGCATCAAACTCTTCAGTTTAAACATGCAGAGGAGAAGCTTTGCACAGGGCCTGTGACTTTAGCACTACCCAATGGCTCTGCTCTGTTGCTTAGCACCTGGAGAGCTAAGGAGTGAAAAATGATTCCTGGGTTGCAGTCTGACCAAAAACGCTCAGGGGAATAAATAATGCAAGATTGCCTGGAAAGCTAGGCACAGCCTTGTGTCTCTTTTAAGCTCTGCTAAACCTCTCAACACCAGCAGCATGACTGGATACTCTGTGCTCTCTCTCTCACAAATGGCTCTTTCCCGAGGCATCTGCAGTTAAAGTCTCTTTTTATGGCCTGTGACCCCAGTGAAGATTCAGACATCAGTTGAGCTGTTTAGATCAGTGCTTCAGGGTAGACACTTGTAAGAGCTTTTTCCTGGCTTTCTGTGAGCTCTGCTTTGTTTATGACTTTTGCTAGTGGCACAGTTTGTCCCTCTGAGCTGAGCTTCTGTGTTCATCCTGCAAAGAAACTTCTGGCATATTTGCAGTGGGAGGAAGACTCTACAGTGTGTAACTGGCTGGCATCCTCTCCCAGGGTGTTTAAATTCAGATAAAATTTCAAGCTGGTGGACTAAATACACAGAATGCGAGAGCAGCAGTCAACCCATGTTTAGGTGTCTGATTTCAGAGCCTGAGATTGCTGTGTTAGGCTTCACGCAAACACACCTGCACCTGCTCAGCAGTGCAGCAGCCTGAATTTCACTGTTTCCTTTCCTCATCAGGCTTTCTGGGCTTACTTGGGAGGATCCTGAACAAAATCTTTCCCCTTTCTTCCCATCTGCACAGCTGTGCTACAACTCTTGGCCACCTTTGCCTTGTGTTCCAGCTGTGTAGAAATAAAATTTCTATGCAAATTTCCATCCTGCCCCAACAATTATACCCAAACATATTTATAATGCAAAGTTTTCTTTTGATGTAAGAGAAGTTAAACCATGCAAGTTTCTTTAGCTGAGATGGACAGACACAGAGTTTCACCAGATTTAGTTGGAAATCCTGAAACCCCTTCAGCAAAATCATATTGTCTGCATTAGTTGCTCTCTTGATTATCTCCTGTCTTGCACTTTATGTGTCCAATGACACCCCTGTGGAGGTGTCCCATTCAGAAGGGGCTTGCCCAGCACTACATTGCCTACAGATCATAAGCATTTAATTTCTCTATCCCCTTACAGCCTCTCCACCCTGCCTAAGCAGCCATACATATTCACAGAAAGTAAAGACAGGAGGAAATTATGTACTTTTAAAATTCTTTTACCTTTTTATTCTAGAGCTGCAGCCAAAATGGAAGAAGGGGTGTATTTATGGGATTTCCTAAGCCTGTTAAGTAGAGCTTTTATTTATGCATCAAAAACTAGTGGAGCAAATATTATATTGAAGTCTCTGATTGTCCTCTATGGGCTGTTTTCTACTACATGGTATTTAGCTTCAAGCTGCAATTGCCACCTTCTGGAGAATCTCATCTGTCATTTTCATGAGTGAAGTGCATTTCTAGGTTTCATGACTAATGGTGAAAAAAAGTGAAAAGCCTTTCAGTGGAAAAGTTCTACAAGCAAAGTGAAAATATTTCTATTCCTGTTTCTTTATAATACCATGTTTTAAATACTATCTTAAAGCAAAACCTGTATTTTTAATAAGTGGGGATTAAGTGTTGGCGACAATATGGCAGGACTCAATGACAAGAAAAGTTTTCAGCTCCTCACACAATATCAATTATAAAAGCTGTTTAAGAAATATTTCAAATGTATCTGCAGTGCTTAAATGTGTTATGTATATGTTATGTGTGTTATGTATAAAATTGTGTATATCACTCTGTCTCAGGTTAGTGGGAGCTCTCCAGTGGTTTTGAGTCCTGCAGTCCTAAGGTTTATTTTTGTCAAATACTCTCAAAATAGTTCTGAATTTGGTCTTTATTCTGGCAAACTGTGTGAGTTGTTGAAAATATTATAGTTTACATTATTTATCTCTGTTACAGTCACAGAGTATGTTCCTCAGGAAAGGTTTTTTATCTTTAACAGCGGTTAAACAGTGTTAACAGGTTAAACAGTGATTAAACAGTTGGGCCCCATTTGTGTGGGAAAATAGATGCCAGAGAAATGCAATGTACTATTGCCATGGCGACACAGGTACCAAAACAGGAGCACAGTTGTTCTCCAGGTTTTGAAAACTAATTTTTATAAGTTAATACCTAAAATCACTCCAGCTTTAGGGGACTGTCCACAGGAACAATGGCAATGGCTGACCCTGTGAAAGAGGCACTCTGCTGTACCCAGCAGGCTGGGCTGTGCACAGGGCTGGGCACAGGCACAGCTGGGGAAAACCTGGTTTCTAGCTTGGGTACCTGAGATGTCCTGGTAAGGCAGACAAACAATGAGAGCACTTGAAAAATGAGAATGTTTGAGGAGTTCTAGTGTAGATTCCCACTCCTGGGAAACAAGCATGTTCCTGTCTGCCTAGAATGAGTCCTCAAATCCAAGTAAAAGTGCCAAAACCAATTTATAAATAAACATAATTAATACTTTCATTATACTATAAAAGGTATATTTTATACTAGAATAGGTAGCTGAAATGATTGTTAATAATTGTATAGAGTTTCTTTTGTCTTACTAACAAAAATAATGTTTAATCTTCAAAACTACATATAAAGCTACTTAAAGGCTGTAAGGGGTGTCCCCCATGGAATAGCAAAATGATATTTTATTAGTTAAGTAGTTGACATTCATGGTTATTACATTTCTCAGAGTTATTAAACATTGTCTTTGATTTGTCATTCAAGTTAAGTCTGCTGTGTTTTAATAACCTACTAAACGTTTTCAGTTTGAATCATTTTGGCCTCAAGCAACATTCAAGATCTTCCCCTCTCTTGAGAGAGAATCTGAGGGTGTAGAACTCTGTTCATTCTCATTTGTTTTATTTCTACTTCTTTGAGTCTTCATCTCTTCCTTGTTTTTATCTATTAGCTGAACTTCAGGGGGCTTTAAATAGAGCTTTTCTCGTTTACCCTTGCAGGAACCCTCCAAGAATATTTCTGCACCGAAGCCTCTGCAATAACTGCACCTTAGGTAGTTTCAAGTCAGCTGAGATGTATCAATCAAAGGTAAGGAGATGAATCTGCTTCCTTTGGCACTGACAGCCTTTTCTTTGCATGTCAGCACTGCAGCTCAGAGCAGCATTGCTGAAACAGAACCACCACGTGCAGTTGCAGGAGCTGGGTGGATGCATGGCTGGGCCTCACCAACCCATCAGGTGCTCAGGGTATCTGCTTTTCAGAGGAACTGAAATTATGAAGTATTTTACTAGCTGTCTGCTATAAAATGCTCCTCTGCTTTTGTACAAATTAGGATCAAACATGTGCAAAAGAAGCAGATTTGGTATGTTAAGCTCTATGTGCTTCCGACAACACGATCAGCTGAAACGCAGAGAATTTTGTGTTTGCTCTCTTGAAAAAATCTATGGGAAATGGAAATCTGTAATACCTGTTATCTTAATTTTCAGCTCATAACAGCAATAAAAACCACAATAGTTGGTGCTTGCTGAGAATTCATTAATGGTTGTGTCCCTTCAGTAAAATACAAAGCAGCTTCATTTCACTGTGATCATCAGACCTTAACAGCAGCTTGGTGAGTTTATTATTTTCTTTTGCTATTCTGTATTTTCTGCCATGTGTTTTCAAGCACAAGTTTCTCCCAAGGACTTTGAATTTCTATTGCAAATAAAACATTGACAATGCTTTTGGATACATGTGTTCTAACACTTATCAGTGAGACATTACACAGCCATTTCCCAGCAATAACAACATAATAGGAGCTTGGCAGAATTTTTTTCCTATCAGCAGGCTAGATTATTTTAAATTGATAACAAGAGCCAGGTGGCTATTCATAAGGGCAAGATATGAATTGCAAGCACATGTTTCCAAGGCAATGTTGGCCAGTGGCTGTTCAAGCATAAATTGCTTGCTATTACCACTTTTGATGGGAGGTGAATGGTGCAGTTCATCTCTATGGGAACACAAAGTGGCAGGACACCTCCAGCATTACTCCTTGCACTGTTCCCAGTGGAAGAAGGCAATGTTTACTCCTCTGTGACACACCTAAGTGACATTGCAGTGAGTAATTTCCTTGTGCTGTTGGCCAAAGATTAGGAGTCATGCCCCATGCTGTTTTGTAGTATTCCTGTAAGGGGGCTGCTTGCTGCCGAAGATGCAAGGAGGAATTAGAGTTGGTAATACAGGACAATACAGTTGTCCTACAGGATAAAAAGGTGAATTGATGATCTGAGGGGAAAAAAACAGGATTCCTCAGTGATCCTAGAAATAACATCTCCTGAAACTTTAGTTTAGCTGCCTCTGAAACAGGTAAGAAACAGACTTGAAAACATTACTAGGTTGTGAATTTAGAGTGAAATGTTTCTCTCTGTTTATGAAAAGACAAGACAGAAGCTGATTAGAGTATGGTCCAAATTTTTACTAAACCTGGATAAAGAATATGGGAAGGGAGAAGGGAGGAGCACTTGGCCTGCCCAAAGGAAGGAAGAAAGCTGTGTCTAAAACTCTGTTATTGTCAAAGCAAGAGCTGCTTGATGCCTTTGTTTTAACGTCCTGTTTGATTTTCTCCTTTTTTAATTCAAGGCATAGAAACAATAGTTCAGTCAAAATTACTTTAATCTAGCAACTTGCCTACCATTTTCAAAAAACCCAAGAGACCACTTTGATATCTGTAGTTTAAATCAATTATTTGAAGTATATGAGAGAGAAGGAATCTAATGTAATCTGAAAGCGAAGGCCAGGTACTTCTGTTAACATAGGTTTAACTTGAAAGTTCTTTGGCAGGAGAGAACCATGACTTAAAAAATAAAAAATTGAAATCTGGTCACCTCTTTTCTTGATAGCAAAGTTTGAATTGTTTTTCCTAGAATAGAAAATTGACAGATGGAAAGGGATTTGGGTTAGGGTTAAGGTTCAGTTCAGTCTGGTGAAGCCCACTCTTTAAAATCCAATGCTCCAAGCTCTGCTCCCCATCTCCGCTTGGAAACTCATGATCTATATTCAGTATTCCTTCTTCTTCTACATCTACCTGTGTACATTTAAACATAGAAATCTCCCTGGGATCCACTCCCCAAAATAACAGTGTACTATTGAGCTGACAGCATTTCTCTGATGCCATGCTTTTTTCATAAATATAAACAGGTCTCATCAGCAATTCCATTCTTCCTGTAATGTGTTTATCCTCAAGTTAAGGTCTAGGGCACACACAGCAGAGTTTTCTTTCAGTGTTAGCAGTGGGATAAAGTGCCACACTGTCTACATTTTTTCCCTCCCATTCCTGCATCAGTGCACTGTAAATTAGCATACAAATAATTTTATCAGTGTTTCTTATTTTCCAAAGGTGGGGGACTGCTGAACTTCCCATATTTTTGTTTGGTTTTGTGTCAATAAAATTGAATTGCAGGAGAGGAGGAGGTAACACTTCACCTACTGGGTTGTTTCATGACATAAGAGGTGACATATGCTTAGTGCCCTGTATTTCTGATGAAGTCTTGAGCTGATGCCAATGAGCCCTCTTAAAGCTAGCTATAGACACTTAACTCTGTATGATTTAAAGCTCAGCAAATAAATCACAGTGGAAATACTAGAATACAAATATAAAAAATGACTATTGTTTTGAAAGAGGTAAACATGGAGAATTGACCACACCTGTTTATCACACGGATGCTGTACCAGGACTCGCTCAGAGAATCAATATCAGGAACTTGCAGCACAGTGACACAGTTTAAATTATTGTCTCACAGATTGCTACTATAAACTAGCAAGGCTGTACATCACTATTTTATGTGAAAGAGCACAACATAGCTTTACACAGATCAGGATATGCTAAGTTATCATAATCAGTTAGTGATCAGCTCACTTCAAAACAGCAAAATGAGGAGTTTAACTTGTGTTCTGAAAATGAGAGGCTTGAAAGCTGTATAAAATTAGTTCTGGTTCTGAAACTTCCTTGGCAATTAGTTTTTTGAGCGTAGCATGCAGAGCTGCTATAGAAAGAAGCAGTCTTTTTGACCACATGACATCTTGGTAAATCAGACTCCATTTTCCCCCCAAGCTCTCCTTTGCTGAGAGTTGAGCAGGTTTGGCTTTAATCCACTGGCAGCACATCATATTTAATATTCTTATGGTTCTTCCTAATGCTAGAAGGAGGCATGGAGTACCTGGGGTCCTCTGAAACCATTAAAATTCCCTGGCTGAGTTTCGTGGATGTTTCCCAGCTAAAGGCTTTCAGCCATTACCACACAGGTTTACCTGCAGATTTCAGAATTCCCATCCCAGCTATTCTACAGGGATGCTAGGTTGCAGAAAAAATTTACTTTCTTTCTTCCTTGTTTGTTTGTTTTCCCTCATTCTCTGCTGCATAACTAAGGAAAGTAAATCTAATGACTAAGTAATCTCTCACATAGGATAATGTTTTAGATTTCTTATCAGATTCCATTGTGTAAGTATGATCTGACTCATGGGAGAACAACTGTTATCAAATGTATCTTTCTTCAAAAGTTTTACCAAAAGATAAGAATTGATAAGGTTTTCCTAGATCATAAACCATGTCTTGCTCATACCACACTTTCATAAAAGGATAGAGATAAGCTGATGGAGCTTTACTGATCTCCCTGTTTAATGCTTCAATTTTTTAATTTTCTTATAATATAAACTGTGTTAGGTGGAAGAAACAGTACAAATCTCCAGAGACTTATCATGTTCATGTGTTAGAGCTGCATGTATATGCAGTGATGCAGCAGAAAAACCAGCCCTTACAACTGTTTCAGAGTTGCCTAGAAATTGGATCTGTTGAGATTTTGTTCTGGTAACATTCCCAAGAACTTGGGCACCTAATAATTTAAAATATTGCTTCTCAAAATCTGGGTCCATTAAGTTCTATCTTATTCTGGAATTGAAGAAATTTCCTATGTTCCCCAGAGGTCTGCTGCCATTCAGAAACAGAATTACCTGTGTCTTTGTGGTCAATTGTCTGGTATCTGTGCTATTTCCAAACTGCAACAGGAATTGGAAAAATATTTTATCTGTTGGGTACTGTCTAATCCACATCTCATCCACTCAACACCAGTTTTTTACATCTACCTCATCTGAACTACAGAGAGAAATAGTTTCCATTGGTGGTGTAAAAGGACTAATGTGCATTCAGAGCTCTGCTGCCCATCTGGTAGAGGAAGATCCTCGAAGATAGATTGTCTAGAACATACATTTGTGAGTATTGACTGATCATTTGCTAAGAAGGAAACCTGCTACATCTTCAGTTTGCTGTTTGTGGGGGGGTTGAGATGGAGAACAGGCCATGTGGGCACTTTTAACTGCAGGACAAGACTCACAGCTGTGAATGGAATTGTATTTAAGTCCCTGCACTATGTCTAAGGGGAATCCTAAATGTATCGTCTGCTTTGGTATTTTATCTTGGCTAGGTCAGCCAGTTGATCTTAAACATCTCTAATTGCTGAGCAGGGAGCCTAAAGATGTTAGAATGCAGCTGTGAATCCTGCTGGAGTCATTCAGAAGGAATAACACTATTATTAGGGGTGATGACAAAACTTAAATAGTTTATGTAAAATGCAAATGAAAAATAGAAAACATCCTCTTTTTAAGAGACCACAGTATAAACTGACAAAACATAGAAAATCTGCGAAGCTGAGGTATTTCTATCCCTCAGGTGAGGCACTGATGTGTTGGCTTGCTGAGGTTTATAAAACAAACCCCATCTAGGATCAAACATTTTAGAGTAGAATGCATCAGAACCAGAAGGGAGTTACAAAATCCTAATACTTATTTCTGGGAAACAACAGGAGCAAAACCTCTGGTTTCTTTTTTCTTTCCTTGAAAATGATGTCCATTTGAGCATTTTGTGCATGTATACAGATTTTTTCCAAGATCCATCTCTGACCAAGAGAGAAGCAGCTGTCATGTGCAAGAGAGACCAGAATGAGCATTCTAGCACATAGCTAGAAAATTACATTAAGGTAAGTACATCAGATACAGAGAGGGGAGGAAAGTTTAGAATTCTGATTACTGGGTCAGACTATCTGGAAGGTACCGGGCTTCCCTAAGATTAATCACAAGTGTATCTTTCCTTTTACAAGAGCCACTGGTGGTCATCTGCTATTTTTTGCTTTTATAAAACAGCAAACAATTTTAAAATATGACCTAAAATTGCTGAAGCTTACTTTATGTTTTTATATCTTTTGTATCTACAGATCTGGGGTTAGTTAGTTCTGGATTGTATTTTCTACAACTTTGGCTTTATTTTGTTAAAAAAAAAGAAATTTCTCAACCCTTAAAACTGACCCCAGTATTTGCATAACAAATATATGAGCAAAACTGAAAAAGCTCATTTGTGGCCCCAGTATCCACTTCAGCCATATCATTTAACAAACACCACACTATATAAAGGGAATTTGTGTGAACTGCTTTTTCATTTCGTTTTGAAGCAGAAGGGTAAGTTGAATTTCCTTTTAATAAATCACAAAAAATTTCAGCTAGAAGGCAAACCTGTTCCTTTTGATTTCTGTGGTCATATTTATGTTCTAAAATTAAATTTCCCTTTATTAGTAATTTTTTTACTTTGCTTATACTAGCAATTTTGGTAGATAAGGAGTTGCCTGAAGGACACTAGATAGTAATGACTGATGAAGGTCATTAAAACTGGATTAAAACTGAAGGGCTGTGTTTTTTCAATTTTGCTATATAACTGATCAGGAGTCTGACTCTGCATCATAATCCAATTATGAGCTGGATGCAGTAGTCCATTCAAATGTAATTCCCTGAATGATCGTCACCAGGCAAAGGGTACATGTTGTAATTGCATTTCCTTATCTCAAGGATGTAAGTATTCCTATCACCTAAGGTAGGTTTCTGTTAGGGTCTCTAATAACCTGCTCTCTCTGAGTCACTGGCCGGTGGTTCCAGAGGGGTCTGCTGGCCTTCAGTAAAGGGCAAACAACTCGAGATGCTCCAAATTCAACAAACCAAACTCTACAGCACCTTTAATACTGCACATATGCACTCAGTGGATTTGATTTTACCTTCTTTAAAGTGCACATTCTTGACCATACTGCTGTTAGTTAAACAGATCCTATGTGCTGCAAATTTATGACATAATTGAATATTCGTATATTCAAGGGTATGTCACATCAGTTTGAGGTTGATGAGACATTCCCCTAGAAAAACCAGTTGCTGTTGATGCAGATTAAAAATAACCTCAAAAGTCTTCTATAACAGAGTCAATATGGAAGATCTAAGCAATGCTTCTTCTTTTAAAAGCTTGCCTCACTTAATAAATGACACTAGATGATATTTTGATTCTGCTTGGCATATATACTTTGAAATGTAATAGCAAATACCTTGTCATAGCTGATGAACCCAGGTGTTAATCATCTTACAGCATTCAAGCCAACAAAGCTTTTATTTTAAATTTTAGGTAGAGCTAGATTTAGAACCTAGTAGGTGTAAATGCTGATTTTTTAAAAAAATATGGAGCTTTTTGAGAGAGAGTAGGTAAAGGATCATCTTCGATTTGTGCCAATAGAAAAGTGAAGCAATGGATATTAAGTTATTTGTTTTGTATGAGTCAACCCACGAGCATCACCCCATTGGAAACAGACCCTCATACTGGCATCTTGAACCTTTCTTTATATCTCCTGTTAGTTTAACTGAATGATGTCAATCACTGGATATTTCTATGCCACAGTATCTTACAGTCCTTCATGTTTCACAGCTGCACAGCACACCTGCTCACTCTGCTGTAAACAACCCACAATGTACAGTTTTAAAATGCTTTTTAGTTGTGACAGCTCAGCACTAAGACTATAACCCTAGTTGTTGTTTTATCTGTTGGGATAAAATAAAATTAATAAACCTATTGCCAACCAGCAAAAATTGATTTTCTACAAGATTAACTGACATTTTCAAGCTTGTGGAATTTTGTTCAAAACGGGATAGGAATGTCAATTGAGCTATAAAGTTTTGCCCATGTGTAAAACAGTATCAGTTTATGCCAAATAAACGTGCTTAGATAGTGTTGTGCTTTAACAAGCTCCCAAACATGACCAGTTCCACTGTGACAGATCTGCCTTTCAGGTTAATATCCTATGCACCATTGGGTGATTACAGTCCTTGCAGACAACTAATGGCCTAAGTGTGATCAGTTACCTCTGAGCTTATCATTTCTCAAGGATTAATCCAACAAATAGTGACAGTGAAAGGGATAATTTATTTTCACTACTCCAAGTTTATCAGTCTAAAAAGAGTTTTGTATATAAACTACACAATGGTTGCAAAATCAATCTTTTACACCTGAACTATAAACTTTATTTAAACAAGGAAATAATGTAAATTTCAAGAAGGGATCATGGTGGGAGGAGTGTGCAGCTGTATAAACCAATGTCTGCAATTTCTTACAGAATTGCCTGACAAATGTGTGGGGTTTTTTTACAGCTGGCCTGAGAAATCATGCTGTCTAACTCATCCTACACCCTCATAGCACTGGCTGCTTTGTTAGTGACTTGCCATGCATTGAGTAAATGCCCAGAAATTTCTGGGCTGCCTGGTATCCCTGGAAGGAATGGTCTGAAAGGTAAGCAAACAACTTCTTTTGCAAGAGACCCACCTCACAAAGGCTGCATGAACGGACAACGCAAAAGGACACATGCTCTCAAGGAAGCAGATGTGTTAAGCACAGGAAGGAAAAGAGAATGGAGGAAATAGGAAGTTTAATATTTTTCTAAAAAACAGGAAAACAGGTCTCCTCTCTCTTCTGGGGGAAGAAACACCCTAACATATAAATATTTTATATATATGTAGAAATACTTTCTCCAGGTCTGCTGACAAGGCTAAAGCATGATCAGAATTATTCCCAGTCTCCCTGTATAAGGTAAAATATAGGGGGTTTTTAATGGATTGTGAAGTGCAGAAAGAGCTGCAATGTTGCTGGGGATGCAGCAAGATTTTGTGCTTCTACATTGCTGTTTGTTTTAGCTGTGAATTATGATCATGATTATTATCATGGGAGTACATTAGTGACTTTATTCTACATGTAGGACCTCCATTACCTGTGGGAAGTGGTATGAAAAAAAAGAATCTACCTTTACAGTGGGTTCCCATCTTTAGCAAGCAGTGCTGTGGATGTTTTTTACACTATTCAGAAACCTTCCACTACCACTGTTTATGGCTCCCATTAAAGCAAGATAAACATCCAGCGCTTTAAAAAGAAAGTCACACGGTGCCATAGAAACTGTTTCCTCCTCAGAGTATTCCTCATGCCTGTCATTACCAATGAAACCTGTCTTTGGCAAAGCCAGTTTCACAGATAAACTAACAAAAGGCTTCAGCCTGTAGAGCTTCAGTCTCGTTTCTGCAGAGGAGAATTACCAGCATTTCAGAGGATTGGATGTTTTTGTTAGTTTGCTTTAATATATATTAACAACAATGTGAAAAAAAATACTGGGAAAATATTTATTTTACTCTTGCTGATTTTAAAAAATACATTTGCAATTTAGTTCTGGAAAGTAATTGCTTTTATCCAGGGGATTGTTCCAAGCAGCACAGCCTAGTATAACTGTATGGCTTTTGTTTTTATCTGTATAGGTCTGCCTGATTCTTTGGCCAGCAAATTTGCTTTAGCAAATTTGAAGCACCGACTTTTCCAACTTGAGGCTGGTAATTCCTCCCCTTGTTACTTTTTCAGCTCACAATCAATTTTAAGTGCAATAGGCAAAATTAGTTACAGAGCCACAACTTGCAGGAAGGAAACTGCATTTCGGATGGGTACTACACCCCAAAACTCCATTTTCTCACTCAAAGCAAGGGAAGTCAGTCTTATTTCCCTGGAGAGAAGCAGATTCCTCTTGGCAATCATAATGCACATTTATTCAACTTGGGTTTATTAAAAAAAATATTCCGACTACCTGGTGTTGCACTTTCCACATGGATTCATGGAAACTCAGTCTTGTGCCACTTTTATCTATCAGCAGCCAGATTGTTAAAGGTGGTAAATTGTTTTGTACTGAAAAGGGTTTCACTAAACAATTATCATTTTTCTGTTTCCTTTGCTCAAATCTGAAGCATGCTGGTCGTCTTTAGAAAGTACACAAAATATAACAGGGTTGATATTTAAGAGGTGTTGGTGAGACATCCCTGTCTTGGAGACAAGGACAAGTGGTCACAAGCAGAAAAATATATTTAGTGAACAGTTAGTGAATGGGTAAAATTAAAGATCTTTATTACTCCTCTTCCTTAGCTCAATTTTTCCCTCTGTTCCTTTTAGCACTTTTAGTTTTCATCTCTTGATTTCTTTTTCTTTGCTTTTACATCAGTATGCCATAGAGAATTTACAAAGCTAACTCTTTTCATGTTTCAGCGCTTGCTTTGAATGGGAAAATAAGAAAAGTAGGAGAGAAAATACTTGCTAGCAATGGGAAGAAAGCTGACTTTGTATCTGCACTACAATCCTGTGAAGAGGTTGGAGGAACCCTTGCAGCCCCCAAGAACGAGGAGGAGAATAAAGCTATTATGGACTTTGTGAAACAGTATAACCAATATGCTTACCTGGGCATTACAAAGGGGGAGGATTCAGGTCAGGTTAAGTATTTAAATGGTATGCCTGTGAGTTATAGCAACTGGCACCAGCATGAGCCCAATGGCAAAGGGAAAGAGAAATGTGTGGAGATGTACACTGAGGGCTCCTGGAATGACAAAAAATGCAATATGTACCGTCTCACAATCTGTGAATTTTAGAGAATGGTCTTTCAGCCACCTCAGAGAATGGAGATGATGAAGTAGCTGTGTTTCGGGTTGATTAAATTCCTGCAATTTCTCTGTAGCCTAAAATATAAGATGAATCGTATTGTGATATTTTTTAGCCTTAGGAAAATACCAAATGTGCTAGGTGATTAACATGATTAAAATGTGCCTGAACTGATGTGCCTGATGTGTTTCTCCCTTTTGGAGGGTTGGGAATACTTCTGACTTCATTTCTCATGGCAGATTGTCTCCATACCTTTGTGAAGATTAGAGGAAAATTCCAAGGTTTGACTTGGGAGACTGGAAATGCTGAAGTTAAAATTGCCTGTGGCGTCATAGTTGGAAGCATTTTGAAGTACTTAATAGTTTCTTCCTCAAAAGAGATGCACAGAGGTTGACTTCACTGGAGCAATTATGGTTTCAGCTTTTGGACATCACTTTCAATCACAGAGCCTGTGTCACATTGAACCACTCACTGATTCATTAGCATCCACCTTTTGTTTTATAAAAATATCAATAATACTACTTACAATTAAATTTTCTAGTTTCAGAGGCTACTCTCTATAAAACACAAAGATAAATATTGCACTCAATTCAAGTAGGTAGAGTGTATAAAATGCCAAAGATTGCATTTTGTTGCTAAAACAGCACATTCCCTCAGAAAACCATGGGACTGCAGTGTTGGAAGGCCACCTGTCTTTTCTCAAAGCAGAAAATATTTTGGGAAGGCAGCTAAGAGTGGAAGTTCAATCAGTTCAAACACAAACATCTCTGCTGATATTATATACCAAGCAACAGCACAGACAGACTTCAACTCAAATCTGGTAGGACCAAGAAGCAACATTTCACAGAGTATTCTCCCTGCTGCTCTGTTTGGGCAGCTGGTGAGCAGGGGCAGCTGAGCACAGTTACCACCAGCAGCCAATTCTCACATTCTTACCTTGCAGTGAGGAAGCCCTGGGCTCATCCATCCTCATTTACACACTACCTGAGGGGGGGAAAAAAAAGAAAGCCCCAGCTTTAAAATTCATGCATTAAACACAATCTCCTCCCCCACATTTGGCTCTGTGCAGGAAGCCCCTGGGAGCTGGACCTGACTCTGGGCAGTCCCAGATGTTCCCAAGGCTCCCATGAGGAGGAAGAGACGTAGGGTCTGCTCCCATTCACTCCAAGCCCTGCCAGAATTTTGGCAAGGGATGATTCATCCCCAAGGTTCACGCAGCACTCCAAGTGATAAGAGAGCAGACTGGGATTCTGGAATGGAAAAGGTACACCCAGGACCACGCCAGATAGGTTTCAAAGTGTGAACCTGCTTTCAAACCAGCTTTCCAAAGCAGTTCTGTTTTGAGACCTATGACCATGGTACCATTTTAGCCAAAAGTTTCAAACAGGAAAGGAATAGAGCCATGACAACTCTAACTCTGTGGTTTTTGAGAAAAAGAGGTAAGGCTAAATTTATACCTTTTCATTTTCCTGGGTTTAGATCTGACCAGCTACACTAAATCTGCTAGAAAGGGTTGAAGGTTTGCTTAAAACTACCTCTTAAAGATTAGTATTTTAATAAGCAAACCTCATTAGTAGTTTTTGAGTCTAACTGTGCAGTTTCTTTGTTACAGCAAAGTGTTTACCTGTCACAAAAAAATCACCAAATCCTTCCCCCAAAAAATCCCTACCAACATCATCTTTTACTCTCTGAACTGAAAAAGCATATTCATTTACATATATCTCCAACTAGTTTTTGGGGTATCCTATCCCTTTAGTTAATGAAAAATTTATTTCTACCACATTTGGGATTGCAAAATGACTGTAGAGATCTCTTGTTAAGACCCTTGATGTGTAAAAATGTTTTACAAATGTTTTAACACCACATAACATCTATATCTAAACAGATTTAGACTTCAAGACAGCGGGGTGGTTTTCATCCAGTTAAGAAAAATAAGATTTTTATTTTCCAGTCACAAGCTAGTATTTATTACATCAATAAGCAAAGTATCTAAGCTAGGTCTAAAAGCCCAATTTTTTCTGCTTTAGCCATTATGATTGAGAAAAGGAGAAAATAATCAAATTAAACACATACATGCTGCTGAAAAATAAAAGCTCCTCAGATCCAGCCAGAGAACTGCTAGGCAGTACTTTCCTCTTTATGGTTCACACTTGATCTGTAATGTTGCTGGATTATTCTTTGCAGTTCCACAGAGGAAAAGCATACAGAAATTGTTTGGGTTTTGGTTTTGGATATGGCTTTTTTTGTGTGTGTGTGTTTGTGTATAACTCTATCAATTTATACCCTCAAATGCTATTTGAAATACCAGCATTTCAGTCTGTTTTTTTTGTGAAAGATCTGATTTCTCCATTTATGTTTGGTTTTTGGAGGTTTTTGTTTTGTTTTGGTTTGTTTTTAATGGACAGAGGGGTTGGGCACATGAAGAAACAAAATACATTGTTTCTGTGTTCTGCTATGGTAATATAAATTTTTTTTATAAAATCTTTCCTTAAAAGTGCAATATTAATTCCTGATGTATAATGACCAGACCAGGAAAAATCCAGGTTAATCTTTTTTCTTCATTTAAAATTATTTGCTACAGAAGTGCAATGTAAAGGTAAGATCCTTAAATTAGAAAATTAGTTACTGCCCACATACTATAGAAGCTGTTTATTAAGAATTAAGATCCTAGTACAAGTAAAAAGATGGCAAAAATTCCAACCCTTTTGAGGCAACTGGATCCTGTCTCACATAAGAGAAATTGAACCTGTCTCACATAAGAGAAATTGAATATAGTTAATAAGGTATGTTTAATAGTAAGACTTAGGCCAGAAAAATTAGGGATATTTATTTCAGAGAGAATTTTCTCTGGTCTAGAGTGATATCTCTTTTATAATGGTGTAATGTAATTAGTTATTTCAGCTTAGGGGTAATATTATCAATTTTGAGCATTCAAAAACCTCACACCAGCCCCCATCAATCCCTACCACATGTGAAGAAACTGACCATTGATTCCAGCAAACATTTTTTTTCTGATTTTCGTAGAAACTTGATTAAAAAAACCCCATGGCCCATGGTTCTCGAGAAAACTGAATTCCAGTTCAACCTGTTGTGAACCTAACTGGCAGGATGTGACACAGGCTGGCAGGGTTGCCTTATCTTGTATAAATTGTGAGCTGGAGCTCGGAGTATCAGGTTGCAAGTGATCTTTCATTATGGGAAGCTGAAGCACACTTTTATAAAATCCTATTAGCCAACAGCTACACAAACACAGCTGATTCCAAAACACAATAGATACAGGATTCTTGGAAATTAGAGTAGCACCTTAAAAAATGATAAGAGGTCTGGGATGTTTTTTTGAAGTCAGTGTTAGGGTTTGGCAGAATCTGCCTCAAGGGCTGTAACCCAGGTGATGCCAAGTGAAACCTGGAATGAAGCTTTCACCCATCTCTGCCCTTGTGGCTCAGGAGCTGAACAACACTGCAGAGAAAGGTTCCTTAACCCTTGAGGAGGCTCTGGCAATGGGAACTATTTAACTCTTAAAGAAATGAGATATTTTCTTGCTTTACAGCTTCTGTGGTTTTTCTCAGCTGAGCTACACCAAGTGACACATCAGAGACATCCAGCCCTCCTCTTGGATCCTTCACCTAAGTCTGTGGGGCAAGATGGCAGTAGCATTCATGTGCACTGATCACAGGTAAAATGAAACTTTCTGCTCTAAAATGCTGCTCATCATTTAATTTTTAAAAATGCCTGTTGAAGTCTGCTATCCCAAGTGCCTACATCTTGCTGAATTGCTTTTTGTGCTCAGCAAAAATAGCCTTAGCCCTCCTCTGAGAAATGGGACCTCGTGTCTCCCCATGCTCTGGGCTCTCCCTGCTATTCCCAGGCATAAGAGAGTTGCTGGGGAGAGCCTGACAATTATTCTGAAATGCAGAAAACACAGGACAAGGTGGAAACAAGGTAGGGTGGAAACAACATCAGAACAGAACAAAATCAACTTAAACAGAAAATATTGCTGGGGTTGGGGGCATTTAAATACAAACAGAAAATAAGAAAACAATTTTTAAGGTTACCTGTGAATAGTACCATGGAAGAAAAAACCTAACTTTCAGGAGACTAAATGTACCAAGGCAAGGCTAACAAACAGGCTTATGGAAGGAACACACAGCCATTCAACTCTGCCTGTATTTCTGAGCAGCTAAGAAAACAGCATTGACCCACCTCTGTCCTTAGCAGATTTTGCCTTTGCCTACATACACTGCACAACACAACCTACTCAGAATATCCATCATTTGCTTCACTGCCACTGAAACTAGGAAACCTCTTACTGATTGATGTGGAAACCAAAGAAAAGTTACCTCAGTACTCAAAGATAGTTTCTTCTTTATCAGATCTGTGTCCTTGAATCTTGCTAGACCTCTGTGATATGTGGTTCAAGGAAAGATCAGAAAATAGTTTACAAGCTATGGTAGTCATATAAAATAGTCTATGAGGCAATCATAAACAAGCATATTAGAAATGAAGGTGTATTTAAATATCTATTTAACTTGCACCACCTTATTAATATGCTGATGAAAATCAAGACAAGAAAGGTTTATAGTTTATCCAATCTACATCAGTTTTTCCTCAGGAGTCTATCACAAGAAAGCTTTTGTCCCCCCTTCTGGTTTCCCAGGCCCTGAGTCAGGATGTGGAACCCACAACTGCAGGCCAAACCTCCTCCTCATCTACACTTGCCTAACTTGTGGTTTCTTCCAGGTGCAGTTAAATGTTCAAGTTGTTCTCACCATGGATGCAAAAGGCCAGGCTCTGCCAGTGACCTTTTCTGGGCTCATCTAGATCCCTGGTACTGGCTTGTCTCACGTCCTCTGTTTGATTTTGGTGGGGCTTTTTTCCCAAAAAATAAAAAGTAAAAAATCTCTGCCAGAAGAATGTTGAAAGCATTACATCAAACACTCAAAAGCTAAGAAACGTGAAATTTGACAAGAAGCTTGAAACAAAGGTAGCTCGTGCAAATTGAAAACAGCCCTCTTCTGTCAGTGTGCATACAGCTGCCTGTTTGTTTTTCACAGGACTGGTGCACTCAAGGGCACTCAATAAACAATGCAGCAGGATTTAATCCAGCATCTGTGGGCACACCACCAAGGACAAAGGTGTTGGGGCACACATCAGAGGCTGAGGTGAGTGTGGAAGTGCAGGCACAGGGGCACAGTGCCTGTGGAGGTGACCTGGCCTTGCCCAAACCCAGTAGCATTGGTTAGGCTAATACAGATACTGCTGACATTCCCCTTCCAGTCCCAAAGCACCTCACTGCCCTGCTGTCCTGGCTCTTGGCCTTGCTGCAGCACCAGGATGCTGGCCTGACACCACAAGCATGATGTGGCCATATCATGGTTGAACTGGAACACAAACACCTTTCCTTAAAATCTTCACTGCACAGAGCTGAGAACAGCTGTAAAATACTTGGCAAGGCCATCTCCATTTCAGCTTCTCATCTTGGGCCTCTGTACTCGCAGGACTGGCATAAAGCAGCTTTTTTCCTTCACTGAGAGGTCCTTGCTCCACTGGAGAAAACTGCTCTTTTTGACACATAAACTTCCCCTGGAGTATTCTGTAAGTTATTTCAGCATGTGTCTCGCTCTCTGTCTCCTCTGCACGTGCTGCAGATTTGTCATTTGCCTTTGCTGCTACAATTGTGAGATTCTGTTTAGTTATGAGACTTTGGTCATTATCACTGGTAAGTCCTCAGTCTAACAAAAATGATGGTGGTGTTCCTGGTATTATTATATTTCAGGTGAACTTGTAATTGCTTATCTTCTGTGACATTTCCACACCCACTCTGTGGAAATATCAGGTATTTCAAATATGAATTGAGAAATTTGTTCTGTTCCAGGGTTGGTGTTTTAAAATGTGTGAAAATGTTTCTACAAGTTACAAAAGTACCTTCAAATACTTTCCTCATGTTTTAAGTATGTTTACCTCTTGAAGAAAACATTCCCCCTATCATTCAAGTTAAAGTTCATTCAATTTCCATTATATGCCAATTCATATCATATGATGTATTCTTTGTGCTCTCTGTAGATAAGAAGATGAATCTCAAGTTACATGCCCTATAAATTGGACCATTTAATGAGTCTTTCTTAATTCACACGGGAGCTGCTAGGTAAGTTGCACATCTTTAGATAGGTTGCTGTTTCAGCTATGTTGAATCTATTAAACTGTATCACAAGACTTTCCAATTTCAATGTGTGCATCAACATTTTTATTAACAATTTCACCTCTTTTTATAGACCATGTCACCTGAGGTGAAGAGATGTTAAAAATGGATGCTGCAATAGAAGAATAAGTATTAGCAGTTTTGCTCTTAAACCAATTGACAAAGACAGCATGTCCCACTTTGTTTTAAACATTCTCTTGCTAAAGCAGCCATGTGTCTATTGCTCTCCTGTAAAATGAAACTATAACTTTTTGTATGGGGAAAAATGGCATATAATGATATCTGATGTACAGGAAAGAGCTTTGAAGGGATGTTTTGGGTTTTTTGCTCTGTAGACTTTCATAGACTTAGCAGACTGTCTTTTGGGAAAATATCTTGATTGTCTGAAATAAGATCGCTTTGCGACTACATGAATGACATTCATGTCACTGCAGGCAAAGTCTAATATATGTAAGACTTCACGCTCAGAAAAATTCTAAAACATTCTCTTTTTTTATTTAAATGCAGGACTCTACCCTGGAGACTAAACCAGTCTGGTTTACCTTTAGCTTTAAATGATGCTGTCTCCACAGCTGCACAAAATCTTAGCAGTAGCTTTTTTCCTGCTCCCATTCTGTGCTCAAGGTAAACTTGCAGGATTTCTTCCATTCCCTTTCAAGCCTTTGTTTGGAGAAAGAAGCAACAGTGCAGATGAACAGCAAATACCAGGTATGTGAAGTTATCTCCATTTTTATCTGTTGTGTTCTATTTTTATGCTTTGAAAACTCAGTGCTATCTACCATAATCTGCTGTGTGATCTATTTGAAATAAAGTAATCAGGACTTATTATTAATTTCCTTACATGAAGTAAGATGCTTAAATCTCTATGTAATGATTCAATGGTTCAACTCACAGACAAAAGTTTAGAATTTTCTATAGACAAGAAACTTGTTGCTGAGCCCTAGGTTGTAGCTGTAAGCAAGAGCTTGAACAGCTCTGAAGGATTCTATGAAGGATTCAGTCCCTAGACACAGTTAAAAATCAGCTAAACCTACTGCACAAGTGCCAGAGTTTTGCCTGGACTGGCTCAATCACCTAGAGAGAAAACTATCTCAGTTTGCCAGTTCCAGTTTTCCATAAACATCCCTGCTCTGCAGGTGACTTCCAGGAACTTATCCCCTATCCTTACAAAGATTAATGTGTGAAGATATCACTTGCTTAAAACCCAGCAGTAAACTAAAACTTGTCAAACAAACATTTCAAAAGTTTGTATTAATTTCATATGATGAGTTCTGCTTTATTTGAAAGCCAAGACTGACATTGTAAAGCAAAGTGCATGCTAGCTGGTTTTGTTCACAGATCTCACAGCTCTGGCTGGTAATAAACACGGGGACCCCATCCATCAATTGGAATATCGGATTTCCAGACTGGAAGGAGGTATTTTATCTGCCTTTACTTTCCTCTGCTGCTGGGTTAGTGGGGATAGACCAGGGGGGCAAAAGTTGCTTCTTAAGAAGAAGGCAGAATTTTCTGCAGTTTTATAGCATTCTTTTTTATATCTTCTTCACTGTTTTATCAATGAGTGAAAACTTTCAAATGGGGGTGGGGGAGCAGGAGTTAGATTTTCATAACTAGTGGAAGACACCTGGGTAACAGCTCTGAAGTATGAGTGCAAGCAAGGCAGGAATGTGGCAGATTAAAATCCCTGCCTATGCAGAGCTGCTCCATGCACACCTTGTGCCCCCAACAGACAGAACACTAAAAACATACTAAGACAAGCATGACCAGATCAAATCTAAGATCCCACTCACTCAAGAACATTAGTATACTGCAAACCACCTCAGAGTCTTATCGAGAGTCTCAAAGAAAATCATACGCGCTTTTTTTTAAATAAAAAGAATTCCTCATTTCCTTTCCTCCTCCAAATTCTTATGTGATTCTCCTGTTTCATCTTCTGTGTGTTTCTTCCCTTTTCCCCCTTCTCCATTTTCAAATTTCTTTGATTTCAAGTTCTCCTTTCCTTTACCTTTTCCTGGGTTTAATCTAAAGTTATGGAGCAAAGTAGCAGGAGTTAAAATTGACAGCAAAGTGAGCACACAACAGCACACACATTTAACAGCTTTTCCCTTCTCTTGCAGTCCTTCGCTTGAACAAGATGATAACAGAGTCAGGAGGAAAAATCTTTGCTACCAATGGAAAAAAAGCTGATTTTGATGGTACAGTGGAAAAATGTAAAGAGGCTGGAGGCTCTATTGCCACTCCAAAGAGCCCTGGAGAGAATGATGCCATTCTGTACTTTGTGAAATATTTTAACACCTATGCCTACCTGGGGATAAAACAATCCCTTATTCCAGGAAGATTCCAGCTCCTGAACGGTGCTCAGCTGAGCTATACTAACTGGTATTCAAATGAACCTTCTGGCAAAGGGCAGGAGGAGTGTGTGGAGATGTACACTGACGGCACTTGGAATGACAAGATCTGCAACAAGAATCACCTTATTGTCTGCCAGTTTTAGTGCTTCCCTTGCTGCTCTCTGGAATGTGCTTCCCTATCACTCGTGTCTTCCTTTGTAGCTAGTGAACTTAGATAAACCAGCATGAAAAAATAAAATGCACTATTTCCCAGTCTGATTTGTCTTTTCAACAAATGCCAGCCATAAAGAGCAAACTGTATAATGAAAGCAGAGGCCATTTTGTCTGTTTGTTAATCATTGCCCACTGAGTGTGTTAATATTGCTGCCTATGGGTTCCTACTGCTGTTAGCCTGCTGACTTATTACAAGACCAAAAATTAGAGTTCTTGGCTGCATATCTAAAGTGACTTGCAGCCACAAAATCTTCCAGTACTCCTTTACCCATGAACTTCTACTCGGTGTGTATTTTGATCCCTTTCTGTAAGTTTCCCTCACCAAAACTCCCCATTCAGACTCTCTGCTCAGCCCACATTGCTTTGGCCACCCTGACCCCCAACAGGTGCCCCAGAGAAGACACGAGCAGGGCAGCTCAGTGCCACCCTCCTTACATTTCCCACTGGAAACCTTCAGAGTCAGCAAGGCTTTAGCAGCCTTCATGCACCTCAAAAGAGGTGACCAGAAGCCACTGTTCAGCAATTCCTAATGCCTTTCCTAACTCAAGGAGCACAAGAAGACCAAGGTCCCCTGTCACATGGGATGTGTGGAAGAAAACACAAGGGAGACAGCAGGAAAATTACTGGGCATGTGTGATTTAGGGGAAATCAGCGGAGCCACGACATGGCAAATTTTTTTAGGCTATATTGTCATGAGATTCAGATACAACTAATTTTGGGCACCACAAAGGTGCCTGTCAGACCCTCACTGGGATTCCCAGAGGGCCAAGGCTGGAGGATGCCAAGTGACCCAGCACTCATTGCAGAAGCTGCTCAGTCTCACCCAGCTCACCATCTCACTATCCAACTTAAGCTAAAGGATTAAGAGAAATCTTTCTCAGTTTTCTTGCTTGAGTCTGTTCATCTCCTGAAGGTGAGAATTCCCCAAGTTTAGATTTACAGTTGTGCAGCATAGCTGCACACTCAGAGATGTCTGATTTGGATTTTTCCTTTTTCCAGGGCAGTTGAATTCAACATGAGGCAATGAAGGCTCCTCATCAGCTCCATGGCATGGTGCAAAGGCTGGCTGAGCATCTGGGGGTACCTCCATAAAGCCAAATTCCTGACATGAGCCACACTCATTCCCACTGTGTTAGTCCCAGCTTGCTCTAGAGCCAGATCAGCTCCCCTCACCCTCTGCATGACAGGGAGACAGAACAGCCCAAGTGTGGAAGGTAACAGGGAGGCAAGGTGTGCTCACACACAGCTCATGTGAACCTGGGGGCCAGCAAAGAGCTGCTTGGGACCTTGTAGCTGTGCAAATCACTGTAATTCCAGAGCAGCAACTTGCCATGCACAACATTCCTGCACTGGCTTAAATTCAATTACAGGATTATTTTGGCCACATGGTCTCACCACCTGCTCTGTGACAAGGAATGGGTCTTCCTGGTCTTCTTTCAGCCCTCTGCTTGATGTCAGGGCCTGTGAATCATTGTTGCTGTTGTTCTCTTCTAACTAAGCTGCTTGTCTTCTAAGGATTAGGAAAATCAATGCAACAAGGTTGGTGTCAAAGCAAGACACCTTTCTGCTTGAGCAGCCTGGTGCCTGCAGGTGGTTCACCTCCACAGGTAGATTCAATTATTCACTCCAGCAGTATTTCAATCCTTCATCACAATGCATACTAAATAGGACCCTGTTTCCAAGATCTATAAAGTTATTCCAACATATGCAAATATAAAACTTTTGTGAGCAATGTCCTTTTGATCCATGCATCTGTTTGGCATGTAAGGAGAGTTGCAAGCTGTTAACAAACGCCTTATTTCTGGACAGCACAGCCAAAATAAAAACTGCTGAATCCCATATCAGATAGACTCCTCTGTTAACCTAGTGGAAATGAGGACTCAGGAGTCTGTATGGCTCTGTTTCACTTTCAAACTCTGTTCTTACTCACAAACACTTTTCAGCTCACCAGTATCTGCCTGCACCCATCAGCTCACCTGCCCAGTCTGCAGCCTTGCATGACTCCTGTTGTGAAATTAACTCTGCCACGAGCACAAGGAAACAGGATCACAAGCATCACCTCAAATAGTAATTTTCCACTCATCACATTCCAGTAAAGTTTAAGAAATGTACAGCAATAAACATCAGCCTGAGAATGAAGTTGGACACACAGCCCACCGTCAGCAAACATTTAAAGCCATGGTAAGTTTTTTATTCTATCCTGGTAATCTCCTAGGGATCACAGAGTTATCTCAAAATTAAAGCTATTTGCAGGTGTGTGTGGAAGAAAGCAGCTACCTTCAGTAGGTACTGGGATGAGGACACAGAACCTCAAAGCAAATGTTTGTCACCGTGCCTGAAGCTGCCGCCTCCAACAGCCCTGCTGACAGCAGACAGGTCTGGAAACAGCAGTCTTGGCCTGAAAGGCAGATTAGCTCAGCATTTGGGCACCAAATTTATTTCCTAAAACTGAATGAGATGGCTGTACAGCATCCTCTGATTTGTAGAAGGACAGGATTTCCCAAGGCTAGCAAGCATTTATTTCAAAAGCTGTTTTCTGAATTATTTGTGAACTTATTTTAAAAGCTTAATCCACCCTATCCTAACTCCAAATATTAGTTGTGCTTTTAAAAACTGCCACTATTGGATTTGTATTTACTAGTACTTGTGGATATTCTTGACCACCCAGCATGCTGACAAGCCAAACTCTGTGATGTTCAATTTTCAGTCAATGGCATGCATTTTCCTGCTTTTGGTTGTAGGACTACTAGTACCACCAGTAGGATTAAGTAAAGTTAAAATTGTATTAATCTGAAGAGTTAGTAAAAAAACAGGATAAACAGGTTTCTCAGAAAGCAACATAGCAAGGAATTTGATTTTAGCAAGATGAAATATTAGTGTCGCATATTGAGAGACGTGGAAGTTGCTTGTCAAGTTCTGCAGGGAAAAACGTTACTGATTCTGCCTGGTATAGTGGAAAATACTATTAAATTATTCCACCCATCCCCCTGCCAAGAATTGCTCAGAAAATAGTTTTGAATCTATAAAACTATCCATCGTGTGAAAAACTATTAACAACTGTTATTTTCTGTGAAAATACCCTAGTTAATATTTTTATTCTGCTTTGTAAGAAACTGAAAAACCTATTGCTGGTTGTGTGGCTTTGAAGTCTAAAGGGACATTTTTGCAATCTGAAGCTCTGTACAGCCCTTTGGATGCATCCACTCCAGCACAGATCATTCCACAGATTTCATTGTTCAATTTTTAAGGCAGGCTGCAGTTTGGCCTTCACACCCTCTCCTGCCAAGAGGCAAGAGGCAGATGCAGCAGCGTGATTGTGGTTTGACTGAGCATAGCTCTTGTTTTTCAAATATTGAATGTGAAAAACGCCAATCACTTGTTTTTAAAATTTTAAAAGTTTAATAGTAATAAAATGGCTATAAAAATAGTAATACAATTAGAGTAATAATAATTTGGACAATTTGAATTAGGACAATATGAGACAATAGAGACAAAGAGTTAGGGACGTCTGGGTACCTTTTTCTGGGCAGCACGAGCCCGAAAAAAGACACACATTAACAGAGGATTAACCCTTAAAAACAATAACCTGTTGCATATTCATACACCTCATACATGATGCATAAATTCCATGCAAATACAGGATTCTGTCAGGTCATTGTCAACTTCTTCCTCTGAATCCTAACAGCGCCTTCCACGCAGGAAGAATTTTGTTTCTTCTGATAAGAGGGCAATAAACTCTCTTTCTCTGAAAGATTCAGGTGTCCTATGGCTGCTACCTCGCTGCAAGTCCTTTCTTTAAAAAAAGTATCCTACATAGCATAGTTTCTATTTTAACTTTTTTTTATAACCCAATAACTATATTTAACACACTACTTAAGAGAATTAATACAGCATTACTTTCTAACACAACACATATAATATTCATTTTAATATTTGTGAAAAGCCAATCATGAAATACGCATTTTTCACATTGAAGTAAAGCTAAGCTGGTAAGTAGCAAGTGGGCTGTTGAATATACATAGGTGGAAGAGTGTTGGGTGTATGGATGCCTTGGATCTGCAATAAACTCAGGGGCATCAGCCTTCATACTCTGCAGGCTGCACACGTTGATCACAATAATCAGTCAGAATGAGTTACTTAATCAGATTACTCACTCGTGAGTAAATAAGATGATTTACAAGGAAAGCCCAAGTGGTTTTCTGGTGAAAAACGGGTTCTCATTTTTCACTGAGTGGCTGCGCAGGGTGAGGAGCCAGCTCTTGCTCTGCTGCTCCCGAGCAAACCGCGGGCAAGGCAGAGCGGCTGCCTCGGGCGGGTTTGTGCCGCTTTAAGAGCGCAGCGGGAGGCGGTGGAGGCACAAACACGGCCCTGAGCTCCTGCAGCGCTGCCGGGGGCCGGCACAGCCCGGCAGTCTGTCCTGCCCTGCCCTGTCTGTCCTGCCCAGGCGGAGCAGCCCCGGCGGCAGCGCAGGATGCGCGCCCGGACGGAGCCACCGCAGCCGCGGGGCAGCGCAGCCCGGGGGCACTGCTCAGGTAAGGGTGCCAGGACACAGCCAGGGGCCTGCTGCCAGCCTGGGACAGACAGAGATATTCGGCAAATTCAGCTGCTGTGATGCCTTTTTATAGAAAAGGGGGCATCCTTTACAGTATGCAAGTAAGGGGCATAACTAAATTATTTCTAATTCGGGTAAAAGGGAATATAGTCACATATATATATATTCTTATTCACATAATTAATTTTAAGTGCAAAACAGTTTGCCAAATGGTTAGAATTATGTCTGTAAGTGGACTGCATAAGGCAATCCCTTATTCTTCTTCTACAGTAAGCACAACTCCAGCTTGTATAAGTTTATTCAAAAGTGTTTAAAATCTAAATATTTCAGGACAGGAAATGTCTGTGACTCAGATGTAGGTATGTCCTCACTGCTACACATTCAAGAATCAGAAACCTAACTGATATATGCCATAATGTGTTATCTATGACAGCACTGAACCATCTTTTTAGACAAAATACAAAAATTTGAACTTATGTGTCCAGAAAAGTGTGATATAAATAACAACCGAGAAATTCCTCTTGCATTTTTAACTTTCATTGTAGTCTCCTGATTACAACTACTTTTGGAAGTGAGGTGAAACTAAGGGCTTGATCAGCTTAATCACTACAGTTTGCTATGCTAGTTTTGTCTATTAAATAGTCTGTCTTCATCATAATTATTGTATTAAAAATCTTCCCCCAGATTTCATACATTTAATTTCTGCACCCAGTTTTCACATTAAGAGATTTTAAGCTTGATTTGTATCCTGCAGTGTCTTTACTCACTGAAAGATAAATACGTTGAGATTTGACTTAAAAATAATCAGACTAATCTGCTTCATGCCTTATAAAGGCTGACATATTTTTAAAATGACTGCTGAAATATTTTAATTATTACTTTGGTTTATTGTAGAGGGAGATATTTATAAAAAACTTATTCAGTGAAATTTCTGTTAATATTTTAATGATTCTGAGCGGTTTTATACACTCTTGGTTTGAAAGGGTTGGCCCTCTAGAGACCAAAGCAGCATTATCAGATCTGTCTAAGGTTTCACATAATAGTAATGCTGCCTTTTCTCCAAGGTACCAAACTCATTAATTTGATTTCTGGTTCTTGCAGGAGTTCTAAGTAACAATTTCAACTTGCAGTGTAGTTATCTCTCGATCATCACCCTCTTCTCGAGTCCCTCACTGTGCCAGACACCCAGGTCAGAGAATTTTTCCCGTTCCTACCATTTGGTGCCTCTGTTTGTAGCGCAGAGCCAGGGAGGTGGCAGAGGAATGCATTCACCCTCCTGCAGTTCCCAGGGCTCCAGGGCGCAGCTCAGTGACCTCCTCAGAAAGGCAGCCCGGGTAATTACCCTGGAGTGCTAACAGGAAGCTGGCAGCTCGCTCAGGGCACCCAGGAGCACTTGTTCTCGCCACTTGAAGGGCAAATATTTATATCACTGACTGAGTGGAAAATGAAGCAGAACAAGTTCGTTGTTGTTGTTGGTTTACCCCTTTCAGCTTGTTCTGCCTTCAGAATAAGTGCGTGCCTAGGAGAAGAGTGGTCACACCCCTGCCGGGTGGGAAGTGTTTCACAGCTCTGGTTGTGCTAAAGCTACTGGGAGCCCCTCTTTGTGTGTGACTGAGCAGCTCTCAGGTGTAGGTAATAAACCCCTCCCCACATAAACACCTAGCTTCTACACCTGTTTGTAGAAGACACTGGAAATTCAATATAGTCCATTGGAAATTCAATGTAGTCCGTGTGGTTTTATCTGATATCATTTATAGTGGAATCTAGTGGAATTTCTGACCTAATAAAATAATAAAAAATGTATAAAGATATCACTAATAATCAATATATAATATTTCTGATATATTGTTTTGTATTTTATACAAATTTTGAATTGTTTTGTACTATTGATTGTGGTTTTTTATCCAATCTGACTGTATTCATCGCCAAGTGAGCCCTGTCACTTGATTTCACAGAGACAAGTCTTTGACTGACTTTAAGTGCTCCAGCTGCTAATCAGAATATCTTCCTAGAAACAAAGGAAAATATGAATATTTGCTGATATAAAACAGGTGGCTGCATTTACAAATTTACTGGACTCCCAAAGTTTTAAAACTTGTTTTTCTGTTGCCAGATTTTAGCCAGTAGTACTAGCTCTGTGACTTTCCAGGCACAGAGTAAAAATTATTATATGACAGCAAATAATTCTGTTGCTTGGAGGCAAATAAATGATATAAATACTTGCTAATTCAGATACCAGTTCATCTTTTAGCCCTATGCAATACATTTTCAGAGAAATCTCAAGTGAGAGCAGGTTACAGACTGGGTTACCACCTCCCACAAGCATCTTGCTCAAGGGAACTTCTCAAGTTACCATAACTGAAGTTTCTGTAAGATTCACAGGGCTGTCTTGAACCTTCACACCATTTCTGTAGACTGCAAATAAGCCTTTTTTTTTTTTTTCTTACAGTGCTGCTGCCTTCTGCATTTGTCTTCATTGGACATTGAGGAAGTGCAATTCCCCCCTCCCAGATGCAATAGTGGGATAAATATATCTGGGGGTTTTGTAAGGTTTTCCCTACTCTTACATCTCCAAAATCAAGATGTCCATGGGTAATTTGGAGGGGGCAAGGGGAAACAAGTTTGGCAGAGAAAAAGGCAGGAAAAAAGGACCACAAAACAAGTCAGAAACTGAGTTATTTAAAGGAGTTAACTAACACAGACATTCAAATTAGCAGCCAGGAGGCTAATACAGCTTTCAGGTGTATGGGTTCTGGCAAAGGACTTGCAGCCCTTGTGATTTTCAGGTGTGTGGTCCTGTGGCAGGAATTGCACTGAACCCTGCATTCCTTAAGACACCCTTACTAACACTCCACACCCTGTGACGTTCCCTGTGCAGCAGCTAAAGGCAGCACTGAAGCAGCACAAGGAAAAAAAGTCCTCTCCAGGTTAAAAACAGCCTCACACCTATCTTCACCCAGCAGCCAGTGGGAAGAGAGGAACAACACCAAAAGTTGTCACAGGAAAGGTGAGAATATCACCCAGCCTGACGGGCTCTGCAGCACAGCCCACAGCAGCAGAGCCAGAGGTCAGAGCAGATAAACTCACACAAAATCAAGGAGCTGCTCTGTAGAAAACAGATACAGAGCACAGCCCACTTCAGGGAAGGGGCCTGTGGGCAGCATTCCAGCTCCAGCCACCCTCCTGCCACAGCCATGTGGCTTCACTGGTGAGAAGAGAGAGAGTGCTCCAGGCCCTGAGCTAGGGCAGCTCCAGTTGCCTCCTCTGAACTTTTTCTGTGCTTGTAAGAGTTGAGATTAATCCAACTAAAACATGATACAGCAGCCAAGATCTCCATCAGGACTCTGCTGATGGATAGCCAAGTTTCATTAAGGATATCATAGCCTGAATCCTCCAAGATTTGTTACCACGCATACACTGGTAACACACACTCAGAAAAAAAATATGAGCTGATGGCAATTTTAACACTGTCATGTACACAATTGCTGGAAATTATACAAATTTTCTACTCTCTTTAGACATAAATACTCTTATCAACCCAGTTTCCATCTTCACCTTTGCATAAAGGTCAGGATTTAGTAACAAAAACCCAGTGAAGCACATGCTTGGACAAACCTGAGGCCTCCTCTGGTGAGCTGTAGTCCCGATTCCCACAGCACAGGCAGCACTGCAGCCCCTCAGGAAACCTCCTCACTACTGGCACAAGGGACTGGGGAGACAAAAACCTCTTCAGGCCCTGGCACCTCATCTATACACCTGCTGAAAAGCTTTCAGGCGTGTGGG
>NW_005054300.1:16913843-16956784 GCF_000277835.1 Geospiza fortis
CCCTGATGACTTTCAGGTGTGTGGGTCCTGTGGCGGGAATGGCATTGAACACTGCATTCCCTAGGACACAGTACCTGTTAGCACTTAACAGAATCAACACAGATTAACTCCTTCCTAAGCACCCTGCTCTTTTTGAAGCCTTGTACATGGAAAAAGATAAAATATGCATTCTGATGGCAGTTCAATTTCCAGTTCTCCTTTCCATCATATTCTTTTATTTTCAGCTTTAGCTTTGCTACAGATCGGTGCACTAATCATTTTGTGTAACAATGCTCTAAGTGGGAGAGGAGGGCCTTAAAAATCGAAATTTTAAAGAGAAAGGCTTATCCAAGGGTTATGAACAGTGCTTTAGGGTGGACAGGGTGTCTTACCCAGCATCAACAGCAGCTGAGCTAACGGGGAAAGGCAGACGCCCTATGGTGGCCCACAGAGAGAGAGAAAGAGCAGGAGCTCTTCTGGGGTCTGCAGCCCAGGAAATGGGTTTATTTTTTAGGTTAAGAAAGGAATAGGCCAAAGACGCTGACACCCCTGTGCTGGCTGACACAAACACATCTCTTCAGACATAACTCCTATTTGCAAGTAAATAACGCAGCCTATCTTTTACTTTACAGCTTCAGACTCCTGACATGGAGGAAATCATGGTGGAAACAATCCTGGCGCCGTGGGAAATCCTGCTGGTCATTTTGGCTGCAGTGCTGGTGATGAGTGTGCTGATGCTGCTGCCCCCAGCTGCAGTGGTGATCTGGAGGATGCGGCGCGCGCCGCAGATCTCGCTGCAGGGCTCCGTGTGAGCCAGCCCTGCTCCCAGCACTGCCCTGGCAGGATGGCTCACCCTGGAAACACCTCTCGGGGTCACTCTCTCTGCCTGTGATCCACCCCAGAGCACGGGGTCTGTCAGTCTGTTGCTGCTAAGTTCCTGTGAGAAGAGAATTTTTTTGTGTGATTTTGGGGCCATGAGCCGCAGTTCTCCACACTTTGCCTTCCGTGTTTTGGCTGGGTTGTAATTACTGCTCTTGGCTCAGCTCCTGCACTGAGTTCGTCTCTTGTGTTATAATGGACTGAAAGAGAAGTAAGGATAATGCAGCACTGCATTCCCTTAATTAATATTAGGAAAGCCTCCCTCTCTATAGTTACACTGTAAATATTACTGAAGCCTTTAGCTGACTGACACTTATGCAGGTGGATTTATCCAAAGCAAGCAGGACACTCTGGGGAGGCAGTGGTTTAGTCTGGTTGTATTGCAAAACCTAAAAAGAAAAAAAAATTCAGAGAATGTTTCAAGAAATAAGCCTCCCCTGCTTCTGTTGTTTGATCTGGAAAAGTAATGGTTTAAAATGTTATTAAATTCTTTCATTCTATATGAATTTTCCTCTCTCCTCAACCCCCTAGTGCCAGAACAAACCCCATTCTGGGACTAGAGCAGGAGCATGAGGAATGGTCCTATGCTCAGACAGGCCAGACACCAACAAGAAGTTAATGCAAACACACAGCAACCATTACATGGATGAAATTATGCAAATGTACTCTGGAAAATAACACAATTAAATTTACTTTAGTTTTCAACTGTGTCATAGTGGCTTATTGAGTCAACTCTCTGTCTCATTATAAATAAGAATCAGGTGGTGAGAATAGAACAAAACTTCTTCTCTGCAAGTTTTTGAAAAACACCCCAGCAACGCAATCTCCAGCTTAATATCAGGCTCATGACAGATGATAATTAAAACTTTCCAGCCTAATTCTTCCACACTGTGTGACACTCACTGTGAGGAATTATGACCCACAAATGAAAGTTTCTGCTAGTTTACAGGATTCATTTCCTCATTAAATAAAATATGAGTGGCTTTTCTTTTCATCTGTTGGTTGGTTTGGAACGTCACTAGAATAGATTAACAAAATTGAGAGGAAAAAATGGGGTTTAGCACCAGTAGAAAAATGATACTGAAAAGTACTCCAGATATTTTATCTGAGCATCAGTTGATAATGATTTGGCTGGAAAGACTTAAAAACATTATCATTTCATTTGATAGAGATCATTTGTTTGCCATAAATAAATAAATAAAACCCCAAACTCAGTGATTCAAAACTCATTGTTTTTCTTTAAGACTACAGCACTTTTGTCTCCAACACAATGACTTAATTTATTGCCACATGGTTTATAAGCAGCCAAAGCAGCCAACTCATCCCTTTTCTGGTATAATTATCTGTTCCACTCATTGTCATATGACTGTCTGCCTCTGGGCCCTAAAGCAACTGGGGTTATTTATGGGGTTTTTTGCTTGTAATAACTCGATTCTGAGCCTGAAATATAAGTATGTAAATATATATATTTGGATCATTTATCTGATTAATGAGGTAAAGGTCAATTTTACATCATGTACCACAAAACTCTGTGTCTGAGAGATCAACAGAAATAGGGAAAAGGTAAAAAAGGGAAAGGAAACACAAACACATGAGTCTGTCTTCAGATCTACAGCTTCACTGTTTGCTCAACAGAAGAAAATTAAAATATTGCCTCAAGCCAATTCCACTGAAAACCAAGCAAGCAGTATCTAAATTTCTTGTTTATATTTCACAATGATTCACATGCACATGGTTTGGTAGCTACAGCTCCACAAATAAGCTGGATCACCAGTGATAAGTTGCCTCTGATCTCCACTTTCACTTAGCGCCAGGTGGACAATGGACAGGTTTTCTGCTGGTAGTCTAGGCCCCAGTCAAGCAAGCAAGTAAATAAAGTTTTATACCCCTACAGCCAGGAACTCTTGTCATTACACAGCTTTAATGGTCATCAGAGCAGTCATACTGATTAACTGGGAGCTGTAAAAGCGAGTGGAAGTGCAGCCCCTTCTCAGTGAAGAGGACCCCTGACACAGGACAATTTCTGACAACAACCAGTGTTATCACTATCTGCAGAGATCCTGAAGAAGTTAAGCCAAAGGAAGGCATCCATTAAAAAACTGTTAAAAAATCTTACTTAATTCCAGCTAGACAAATTAAAGCCATAAAAGTGGTTTTCTCTCTTTGACACTCTTGCCATGAGCTGCAGGTCTAGATTTAGCCTATATATCCATACCCCAAAGCTGAGGTCATGACTACGATCTCCAGACCTTCAACAAAACAGAAGCTGTGTGTTTAACAGGTGCTAGCCATGATTTCAGCGCTCTCTTCCGCTGCCCCAGTGCAGTCAGAGCTGGGCTGTGCTCAGGCTGCTGTCAGTAGCCACAGGTGACACAGTCAGCCCCCGGGTCCCGGCTGGAGCCGTCGATGCCGCGCTCGGCCAGCTCCTGGAGGAAGATGTTCAGCTGCTCTGCCTGAGCCTCAGGGAAGGCAACCGTGTGCACACAGCTGCTGTTGCTGGGGAAATAGGCAGATTTTGCTCCACTGATGGCCACCTCAGAGGCTGGAAAATATCAAAGATATAAATAAATAAATAAATAAATAAATAAGCAGCTGAATTCACTTAGCTTAGCTTTGTCCTGATCTTTGCACGTGTGCTGGCATTCCAATTTTCTAAACTAAAGTCTCCAACTTGGAACAAAAGTGCCCAGATGCATGCTTGCTTTTATTAAGCCTTGGAAAATAACTAGCAACTGCTCTAGCAACTAGGCACTGTCTACAGTAAAATATTTTCCATTAAGCATAGGAGAGGTAGGGTGGGCTTTTTGTGTATCTATATGCACATTTATTTTTAAATTAAGGCAATAACAGCAGAGTCATAGAGCCTGCTTTGGGTCACAGATTGAGCAATGGATGCAATGGGAGCAGCCGTACAGTCCCTTACAGGGCTGCCATGAAGATGGCAGCACTGCTGGCTAGGGCCCAGCTGCTGGGCTTTATTGTGTGTACATACAGGTGTTGGCCAATTTGCTGAGATTCTTCAATTATTGTTGCAAGATAAACAGTTTTATGTCCTATTGCTGTCTGTCCAGTAGGTCACACAATCCTTGTGCAACATGCGGTTTGTGTTAGGGTGATTCCAATTTACTGGTTTTTAAAAAAACAGGTCCTTCTTCCCACAAATATTTGCATAAATGTCATATCTGGTATCCCAAGATGAAACAGCAGTGCCTGCATGAGAGTATTATAGCTAATGTGTTTTCTTTCTCATCAGTTTGCCAGCTCAGCACTGGCTCTCACGATGTCACACGTGACAAGGCTGTCACAAAAAGAGAAACTTTTCCTTCCTCCTATTTTTTTGATCAAAAGAGAGGAAGCCTGGTGTCCCCACGAACAGACATATCTAATGAGCACTCACGGTTGCAGACTGCCAGTGCTTTTCCCCCAACAAGCTGTGTGGTCCAGGAGAACCCCGTGGCATTGCCACACTCTTCATACAGCCTGCTGCTCCTGAGGAACTGGAAGTCATAACCCTTGGGAAACAGCGGAGGGGAGAAAATAAACAAACACTTGGGGCATGCCATGGTAGCTGCGAGGGGAAGAAACAGTCAGGGCAGGTAAACACAAACACTACAACCTCTCCCAGCCCTGAGGGATATAAAACAAAGTATAGCAAGCAAAATTAGGCTTTACCAAATAAGCAGTTGTAAAGGAAAGAATAGATGCTGCAGATTATAAGGCAGGAATGTTACCTTGTTGCACATGGGTTTGCAGTACTGAGTGTTGTCAATGGTCATACACACCAGCCCCCCATTTTTTGGGGCCACTGGGTGAGGGCATGGAGGTAGCTGCTTGCAAACTTTTGGGTGGATAAAAAGAAAAAAGAAAGAGAGCAAGAAAACAATATATCAGAGTGAAAGTGGATATAAAAGCTTCCCCTTCCCAAGCAAATTCATTGGCCTGTCTCCACCAGCCGGCATCATCAAAGCAAGCACTTTTGCTTGTTTGAAATTTTTTCATCCCCCACTTTTTTTTTTGGCCAGACCCTTGGAATTTTCCCCTCATTTGTCACTGTAACTACAGGGTCAGCCCCAGTTACACTTTAGAGGCAGCTCACTGTGGCATTTGCATTCACAGCACTGACATTCATTGCTATTGTGGCCAAAACGATCCAAATTTTTCTTGGACAAATATGACTGGCATGCCAGCTCCATGACAGCACAGAGGCTCTGGCTGGAGGGCAGAGCAGGCCCTGCTGGCCCTGTGATTGTGCTGCTGCTCAGCACCAGTGCTGGGGATGCAGGGACAGCAGGACCCCCTGTTTGTGCTGCTGTGCCTCCCCAGTCCCAGTGCTTCCTGTTGCTGAGACATCTTTTATATTTTGCCCCTCCTCCCCTATAGAAATGAAGTCTCTTGGTTCATTCTGTGGTAGAAAAAATTTCCTTTGTGCTTCTGCTCTGCCATTTTGTTCAATGGGGTTGGTTCAGGAGGGGCCTCACACTGCTCCTGAACGGGGTGCAGCAGATCAAGAGTTTCTTGCAGAGTCCATGCCAGGAAATTAATTGAAGCTTTTTCACCCTTGGCAATGATATCAGGCATGCATTTTGAAAATTTCTGTGGAGATAGGGGAGAAAAAGTCTAAGTTGAAAAGGAAAGACTTTGGAGCCTTAGAATTAACATATCTGTGAACACAAAGAAGCTCATGTATTTCTAGGTAGCTACTGTTATTTATCTCACTATACTGCTTACCTTCAAGCCACTTTATGTATCTGGAGCGGGGCCAAACTGGAAAATATATCTACAAGGACACTTTTTGGACTAGCAGTATCAGGACCAAAGCTGTGGTGAGTCAGATGACCCTAATGTTTTTCTACTGTTGTGTGTGCCTCCCCGCCCCAGTCTGTACTTTGTACATTGCCAAAGCAACACACGAGTTGTGCTTGCCCACCCAGAGCAGGCAGACACTGCAGGAGCCCACCAGCACAGGAGGTGGGTGCAGACCAGACCCTGCATCAGCCAGCCTCTTACCTTGAGAAACCCATTCACATCATCTATGGTTGCACTTTTGCATTCACTTTGACCGGCAAAAGCTCGGATTTTGGTAAAATCTAAAAGACAAGCAGAAGCAGGTACTTAGCTAGGTCATGACACGTGAAAGAACCCCAAATACCACTTGTGCAGAGGAACTCTCCTTCCATCCTGCTTCTCTCCTATCCCACGGTCTTAGTACCGGCTTGTATACCTGAGGTGATCAGGGCTCAATTCTGAATAATCTGTACAAATATTGCTTTGTTGGAAACAGCAATGTGAGCAGCTGTTCGGGGCCACTCAGGGCTAGGTTCCCAAGCAGGCTCTTCATTTCTCTAAGACAGCTCTATTTAAATAATTGTTACTCATATTCAAGACCATCTTACCTGAAAGAAGAACCGCTAAACTTAGAACTAACAGTGTTTTCCAGGGGAGGCAGGAGCCGAGCATTTCTCTCTGCAGGAGACCACGGGTAATTGCTTGTTGCTTGTGGTGCCTCAGAGCAAAGCCCCGCAGTCAGGCACAGGGCTATGTGCCTGTGTGTGGCTGGCTGTTCACCCTGTGCTCAGTCCCCGGCCGTGCTGGGATCAGGGATTAAGGGGAGGCACACACTGCCCCACTTGCTGGGAAGCACAGGAGAGCTTGCCAGAACAGTCAGGGGAGGGCAAGGGCATGTCCTCGTTAGGGCACTGAGGCAGACTGGCTCTGCTGCTGCCAGCTCCACCGGGAACTTTTCAGATTAACTGGTTACTGTAAACATGTTTAGTGTATGCACACTCTTGCATGCTCTGGCTGTCTCACCACCTTCCCATCTGTCTGTGTTTGCCCCTCTCTCTCTCTCACACACACACACAAACACACTTTGATAAAGTAGACATAATAATGCCTTAACTTGTATGTCATGCTCCAAGAGAAAGCTCAGAACAGCAAACGACAACAGATTTGAAACAATGGATTATGATCTGTATCCTGTAGCATCCAGAGTTTGGCTAATTTCTTTTTTCTTTTTTTTTTTTTTATGAAGCCATGAACCTCATGTGCTTAAATCCATTTATGGGAAGAGCTGAATAGCAAAATTGCCAGAAAAGTTCCACCTTTCCTACCCCGCACATTTACTAGCAGATTAATCCAATTGTCCTAGGGGGTGTGACCCATGTGTGCAATGCAGGGTTCAGAGTCACAGCCTGTCACACACCTGCACACGCTGCCGAGCCCTCCTCCCCTCCAACAAACCTTTAATGGTTGTTATTGTCACCACCTGAGCAGAACTGTTCCTTTTGTCTGCAGCTGTTTCTTGTTGTTGAGCACAGACCTTCTGTTTTCATGTCATGTTATGAAACATTTTTTTATTTCTTAATTAATTTTAAATTATTTTTTATTTTGTTTTTTATCAATTTGTTTTTATTAATATTTCATTCACTTACTTCTGCTGGTTGTAGTGTACACATTATGACCTGGAGCTCCAAACAGCTACCTTGCTGAGGCTGACACACGCATATTCCATATTCCTTGGAAGATAAGCAATATGCAGCCAGGAAAACAGGCCCTGGGAAATCCTTGCCAGTTCATTCACTAAGATGTAGGTGGTCCTTAAGATATTTTCCTGCCAAAATGTACCCAGGTGAGTACCCAAGGAGGCCCACTGATTAATGTGGAAAGTCCTTGGGAGATCAGAAGGTACACACAAACCTGTTTATCTCAACACAGAGCACATTAGCACAATTCATAAAAGTGGAGAGACCTCTGGCTTGACTAGATAGAAATTGTGTTTGTGACATACTTGAAAGGAATAAATGGCAGCTTTTTCTTTAATGTTCATCACAGGTACTTTCTTTCCACCACCACGTCTGTTCGGGAGGCGCTGTATGGAGACATTTATTTAGGAGATAAACACGGGGTGGCAGCACTTCTCCAGTACAGATTTCCCAGAATGCTGGCTGAAAGCATTAAGTCCCTCTTGGGGGCCATACACAGGCAACCCTTGCATGGAGGATTAAGTTGTTGCCCACTGACAAACAAAACTATCACAGAAGACAAACGTGGTCTCATAACCTAAGAGTTACAAATAAAAATCTAATACTTTTTCACTGAATTTCCATTAATCACAAGGACTTAAGAGTGATCATACACCTATTAACAGGAAAATGCATATAACTATTTCAAAACCAAAAAAAATTCAATTATGTTGGTAAACTAAATTCCTACAAGAATAGAAGCAGCTGAGTTGAGATGGACCATTTTACAGCAGCATTGAAAAAAAACATAGAAAAAGATATACCTTTACATGCATGGTAGGAAAAAGCTTTTTATTCTATGATTGTTGTGTTGTAGGAGAGCACTTATGTTTCAAAAACACAGGTAATTGAAACGACAGTAACAGCACATATGCACTGAAGGTGATTTAAATATTACACGTATGTTAACATGTTTTATAAAAGAGGCAAAGATACTGTTAGGTGCTATTCAGCCTTCTCCCATCAAAGCAGCCCCCAGCTGTATGCATTGCTAACTCCAGTAAGGAAATTGGACCCCAGAATTTCCCATTGTCTAATCAGAAGCAACAGATCTGCTGATCCTTAGTCAGAGTTGGGAAAGTCATCTTCACCTTTGCCCATCAAAGGTTTGAGGTTCAGCTTTTGGTTTGAGTACCTGAGTCACACTTTGTCTTTATCCAAAGAACCAACAGAGCAGCAGTTAAAAGTAAACTGTATTTTGCTGTCTTATGCTGATTAAAAAAACAGACTCTGTCCATTATATCTTAGGTAATGAGAGACACTGAGGGTTAAAAAAAAATCAATTTCCAAGAAAATAACCTTTTCTTTCTTTCCTGTTAAAATCTAAAATTCCTTATGTTGAATATAAAGCTGTCAAATTTGATTTTCAGAAGCATCCTCTTCATTAGTGGTCTTCCTTTCTGGTTTTAAAAGGTGACATGTCACTAATGTCAAAACACGAGTTTTTTAGGCACTTCCCATGAGAATTCCTGTCTTCCAAAGTGACCATAACATGCAGTCTTCTGGTAAATGGGCTTTTTTAAATCCAGATCCCTGTGTGTATAATAAAAACAAGGAAAAAATTTTCATATTAAGATATTTCATGATAACTATTATTAGGTGGAAAAGATGAAATAATCTTAAACTCCTTTGGTAAACCAAAAGATACCTTTTTATCAGAGCAAAGTAACTTAAAGTTCTTGGAATGCAAAAGCTGTTTTATTTGACTTCCATATACTATACAAGGCCAAACTTTCCGTAACAGCTGAAGATTTTGCAATAAATCATTTATTGGGTGCAGATGCTGGGATATTTTCCTTTCTGTGTGTTTCTTTACCTGACAATGACTCCAGGCCGAAGATCAAAGTTTTTGTGCACAATATCCAGCAGCTCTTTCTCTGTTTTTTGGGAAGTTCCATAAGTGAACAGTGAAATAGACAGTGGATGAGCAACCCCAATGGCATAAGAAACCTGTGGGGAAAAAAGGTGCCTTAGTCAGCCAATAAACACAGCACCTCGGGGCAACACTGGGCAGCAGAAGAAAGCATTAATTTATTAATCATCTTAGGAAAACTAAGGCCTCTCCTTCACTTAGCATATTTGCACAATCTGTACTTATAGAAAAAAGAAAACTTTGAAAATGCTGAGGCCTCTGGATTACTTTCTCCCTAATTATCCAGTCACCCCATGCTCATTTCAATGACCGAGTGTCAGAGGGTTGAGGGCTCAACAAATATCTGGAAAAATAGCCAATAAAATAGCCAATAAAATAGCCAAAAAGCTAACTGCAAAGTTTCAGTTTCAAGAAGCCAGCTGGTTATTAGTGACATTACAGTGGGGTTGAACCAAGCATCAAGTCTTCCTTTCTCCACAAAACCATCTCCAAGACCACTTCTACTACGGTGGTTCGTACCATGGGCATTCAAAGAGAATCTAGAAAGGGACAATGGTTTTGAGAGCAGCAACACCCTCAGCAGGGCATACCTGGACCAGAACACGGCGGCAGAGCCCAGCTTTCACCAGGGACTTGGCCACCCAGCGGGCGGCGTAGGCGGCCGACCTGTCCACCTTGGTGTAGTCCTTGCCAGAGAAGGCGCCGCCACCGTGCGCGCCCCAGCCGCCGTAGGTGTCCACGATGATCTTCCTCCCTGTGACACCGGCGTCACCCTGAGCCAGGGACAGAAGTGCTCCATGTCACATCCACTCAGCCTCAAACAAGGCTATGCATGCCCTCAGGGCAAGTTGACCGCACAGGCATTGCTGGGGGATAGCTGAAGGAATGAGGTTGTCTCACCAAGGTACAGCAGTGTCTGTAGTTGTTCTTTAAAGCCAGGTTCTCAAGATAAGCCATTCACAAATTTGTTTGGTGAATCAAGCCAACAGGCTTACACCCAGATAACTACAGCATGCACTGCCTGTTTTAATTGGAAATATGGAAGCTTTGATTTAGAAACTATCTACTAAGCATCCCAACATATTACGGAATATTGTTAAAACACTATGTGCCATAAAGGAGCTATTGAGAGATTTCACACTGTTTAAAATATGAAAAAAATCCAGCCTTTCCTATCTTTTAGCCAAAATCACAAATTGTCTGAATATTAAATAGTAGATTCTTTTTCTATTTACAGTCAAATGTATGTCAATGGTACCTTATAGATGGTCACATAGACAGTGGCACCCAGCACTTCCAGTGCAGTATCAGAGACTGTGATATATGTGCTAAAAACTGCATTTCCTACCCCAAAATATTTATAGTCTAATTTGAACTGTACACAACGGGTATGGAGTACTAGGCAGTCATAGGTAATTGAGAAAGGATTATTTCTTTCTAAGAACAGATACTTATAGATGAATATTCTAAAATATTAAATAAGGAAGAACAGATAATATTCTGGTTGCCTACAGCAATCCTGACTGCTCCTCACAAGTGCTTCATATTTTCATTTGATGTGGGTTAGCTGATCAATACCAGACTAATTGTCTGACCCCTGCAATTTACTAAATCTTTAAGCTTTCTGGTTTGAAGAAAACATGTTCAAATTTTAAATTCCACTGCCACCTGTGCAGGCAGATTTGAAATTCTTTGCCTCAGAACATCATGTCACTGAAATTCAACTGCTGGAATGTTTGCACGGCAAACACAAGAGGGGAGTCCAGGTTTTTCTTAGAAAGACTGCATATACACAGAAGTAAACCTTTGGCACTGTTTGTTCCATTCTGCTAAGAAAGCACTGAGACATAACTCTGGATTTTAGATAGCTGAGCATGTATTACAGGATCCTGTCCTTGGGTTTTTCTGCTTGCCTCAAACCTCAATTTTTGATGGTGCAGACAGTTGCAATGAGAACACCTTGCATGCCACCATGACTTGGCTGCAGAACTGAGTGAGAGGAAGAATAAACGGACATGTGAAAGGCAAAAAAACCCACCCCTTGTTTCAAAGGAGCTGAACAAGTACAAATGCACTTGTAAAGTGTGGGGAAGTCATTGTTGTGGTGAGCTGTAAGGTCTTTCCTCATCACACCAGCAGGTACTGCTGATAGGAAAACGATGACAGCAGCAAACCTAATTTTTTTGCCATAGCCAGAATTCAAGGTCCCACCACTCTCAAAAACATAAGACAAAAATCCTAAGTGAAATATCTGTATCTTCCTTAGGTGAATTGAGCTGGAGGTAAGACAGTCTCCTGTAGCTAGCTTTGTTAAAAATAAAACTGAGTAAAGCTCTTCTGAGAAATAAGCAGAAAGCTAAAGCTGGTAAAGTCAAGAGGAGAAATAGTTATTTCTATGCTGCAATGCCATTGTAAATTGCACAAGTGATGATAGCAGTTGGAAGGTCATGGACACATAGGCAAATTGACCCATACTGAGCAAACTTAGCCCAAGTTTAAACAGCTGTAAATGGACACTGTGACTTTTCTCAGTCTGTATGTGCAAACATATGCAACACAGCTCCAGCACAAGAGCAGCAAGGAATACCTGGCTGGCTTATCACTTGTAACTATAGTACGTTTTAAAATGGATGCAGTTCAGTACACACCTGAAAGATTTACATTTTTAATGGGTGCGCTTCACTGCACACATAAAAATTTTCCTGTGTGTAGCCTTCTTTTTCTATGTAGCTATGATTGCTGCCTTGGTTCATTCACTCTAAGTTACAGCTCAAGACTGACTCTCCTTTTGCACATAGCCTAGGATGTCAATGATACACAAAATTACAGCGATACAACCCATTCAGCTGCATAAAAATACTTTTTTTTTTGTAGAATCAATAATTATAATGATAAGTCTCAATATATTCCTACCTATTACCTGGTACTAATGTAAAAAGACAGAGTGCCTTAGAAATAATTCTAGAAAATTTGAGTAAGTGAATGAATTTGTAAAATAAAGGGAAAATGCTGTCTACTTGGATTTGTTTTAAAATCGAACCTAATTTCAGGAAGGAGCTTTGAAGTTTTGTTGTGATATTTCTGAAGGCATCTGAAGATTAAAACATTCACAATGGTAAATTTGTTTTCAAAAACTAAATTTCAGAACTGCTGATCCTACAGAGAGTGGAAGTTCTTCCTGACTTTGGTGAGAACAGGATCAAATTGTAAATCCCATCTCCTGCACTGCCTAAAAATAAAAGGAACATTTATTTTCTCACTGGAAGAAGCCTTATTGGGGCTGATTTTCAGGACAGATGAACACCTTCAGCTCTTACTGGTGTCAGACAGAACAGTGAGAGCTATGCAGATCTGAAAAGCAGGTTCACAGTAAGAGAAGTAAAGCTTCTCTTGTCCATCTCTCTGTAAGAAATGCTTCCCATGAGGAAGGACTGCTGGTCTCAGTGCTGGTTCCCAGAGGGTTTTGAAAATCCAGAACTGGGCTGTACACTCTGTATGCAATGAAAGATTGGATGCAGACTTGCCTGCCTGGTCACAACACATGTACAGTATCACCAGGCCCTCAAAGGTTACTTTGGCATAGGACATGTGAAACCCTGAGCCCTTCTCCCACATCCAGCTGCAGGAAAAGTCTTCCACTGGGCAGCTTACTCCTTACCCTGGGACAGAGATGCCAAACCTGAGCATTGAAGACACACATACAGGGAAAGGCAACCTCATAAGACCACCAAAATACAAAACGTCCGCTGGGCTGAAGGTGATAAACAGTTTTGTCATCCAAGTATTTGGCAGGGACGACGACCTGGATGACGCGTTCCTTCAGGGTCCTGCGCATGTTCTCCAGGGAAATGCCCTCATCGTGCTGCACCGAGATCACAATGGTGTGAACACGCTCGGGGATCACTGCCCCGTTCTTCTGGATGTACTGGACTGTCACCTGGGGCACACAGGGACAGAGGGAGCAAACATCAGAGCTACTGTAAATGTGTTAGTGGGATCCGTCAAATGTCACGCAGCCTATCCCAAAAACTGTAGCAAAATGTCAGTACTGATGTTAGAGTGATCACTGCTCACAGTGATGCCAAGGTATGAAAAATGAAGCCTATTTCCTATTTCCTCACTGAATTTTTGCTATGCTAAAGAAAAAATTGGAAAAAAAATAGAAAAAACCCAACTCAATAAGGGCAACTTGATTCTCTATGAAATCATCCAAAATATGTCTTTCAGGCGTGGTTTCCTTCAAAACTCTCAAGCCTCAGAAATTTATGTTCTTGGTGTATCTTGATGTCAGCCTGAACCCCTAAATACAAATAAATCCTTTGTATGTCACTTTTGACATCCTTTAACATCCTTTGGATGTCACTTTTCCAACAAGCACAAACCACTTTAGTTCTGAAGGGTTAAATGTCCCTTCAGTGGCAGGTGGTGGAGTGCTCTGAGACAAGTTAAACATTTTCCAACAGCCAAGAGTCAATGTCACAAGCAGTGGAAAAGCTTCATCTGCTCTTTGTAGGTAATCCTGATAGGCTGAAACACATCAACTGCTGCCTTAAAAAAATTTCAGTATTTCTGGAAAGACAAGGTGCTGGTTTCCAACATTCTGGGCAATCCCCTGCAGTATTTACCTGTGTCTTAGAGTCGGGCCTCAGCCAAGGGAGCTCTCCACTGCGCCTCAGCTCTGCTAACCTGGCGTTCAGTTTGTGAGCGAGAATAATTGTTAGGGGCATGCATTCCTCTGTCTCATCTGTTGCATAGCCAAACATCAAACCCTGCAGGAGGAGAGAACATACTTCAATCACTGTTAAAGGCACCACAACCAAAGGCAATGAGATTTCATCTGAAGCAAAGAGTCAGCAGTATCCTCAGGTTTACTTTCTACTGTTTTACATCACAGTGCAAGAAGCCAAAATTCAGATCAGGCTCCAACATGTTACAGTGTAATGAGAAGCAGACCGTGTTCCTAGAATTTTTTCACTAGCCTGAAGGCTTACATGTTGAGCTAGAAACCTCAACAAAAATGAAGACATCTGAAAAAACCCAATAGGTTCTTTCACAGAAAAATAAAATCTGCTGGAGAAAATATTTCAGGACTATTCTGCCATGGGAAAGATGTTTTCAGTACCCTGGAAATGTTCCAGAGGCTTTTATGTATGAATACAGACACACTTATGCTTATTGCAGCTCACATCTGAAATTTCAGTGGAATGGGGTGTGAGCACTCCATGAAGGACATACCCTTCAAACAGTTTAAGGCACCTGCCTCAGATTTTTCAATGCCACATGCTTAGAGTCACAGCTTCTACTGTTATATATTATATTCATACTGTTATATATTAATTTTATTATTCTGTCATGTTCCCTGCATCAGATTATCATTTGCTAAATAGAATTGGCAGCATTTTCTTTCTCCTCATCCAGTGTATGTTGTGGGGGGAAAAAAAAGGGGAAAAAAGACAGGAAGGCACTTGCATCAAATGGAAAGTGAGGCCATCAAAGTGTCAAAGAAAGTCAAATCTCTTTTCATCTTATGTAAAGAGATCTCATGTCCCCATGACAGCAGGAAATCATTTCAATTTAGTCCTCAAGGGATTTTTTAACAATATTTCCTTGGCTCCTGAACTCTGATTCTTGCACTTAAAGTTCTCAACATCACTCATATAAACTAGATATCACTTCTAATGATAACTAGTAAATGTTGAATTAACTCATATGGCAACAGTCACATTAATTTTTATGCCAGTATCTCTCTCTTGAGAACACACCATAAATGCCTACATGTGTTCTTTAGTTCAGAGAAACTCAGTTTAGACAGCCTTAATTACATGGAGCACCTATTACAAGAGCTGCCTCTGGGAATAAGTGAGAATTAAATGTACTCTGGTATTTATTGTACTACTGCTGAGGGCAGGTGAAACATCACCTAATGTTTTGCTGCACAAAATCTCAACAGCTCCTTGAATGTGAAAAGATCCTTTGTTTGTTCCATATTACATGGCAAGTCTGAAGATGAATGGTCTGATGAGCCTAAAACTACACAATAAAACCATGAGATACATAAGCAAAAAACCTTTGCTGAGTTCTAAAGGGAACCTCCTCAGCTACTACAAACTGCCAGGGCTCTCCTGATTTGCCTGGAGTGCTAAAACAACACCAGACTAAAGTCTGCCCTCAAGGAACCTCCAACTGTTTTAGTAGAATTATGGGTTTTATTCTGGAGTAAAGGAAAGTGTGGAAATACTTTGACATGGGTTTTGATGTAAAAAAATAGGGCATTAAGATGGAGTAAACTTTTTTCCTTAAAACAGCTTTGGTATTTTAGATGTGATGCTACGTCTACCTGATCTCCAGCACCAACATCCTCTTCATTCCTGTGTAGGTGAACACCTTGGGCAATATCAGGTGACTGTTGTTCCAGTGCCACTAAAACATTACAAGTCTTGTAGTCAAAGCCTATTTGGAAAAAATAATAGCAGTGAATTAAACTCTTTCTGTCATAATTAAGGAAAGTAACCTGGAACCAGGGGACAAAATTTTTGTTCTGAAGGATACCACATCCAGAACTCAAAACCAAACTGCTATTCTTTAGTAAAATTTTTGTCAATATCACACTTGAAACCTTTTTTAGGATGGGGTGGGATATATAGGGTTGCCTTTCTTGCTTGTTACTTGTTATTTTTTCTTGCACTGACTCTGTGCCAATCCAATCCAGATCATGAGCCTCTCCCAAATGAATACCAATGAAGTCCTCTACATGAATTCCCAGAAGCTGAGATTTTCAGTGAGTGAAGACTCTGCTCTTTCCACATTATTTGTAATATGTACAAAGCAGTGTCCATACTGAAATCTCATGGGACTTTGCATGAACCACAAACAGAAAAACACCAGATTCAGGTCTCACAACAAATCTGGTATATTAATAGCAACTTGCTTCTCCAAATCCAACCTTTCCTAGAACTGTAGCTACTGACAGCTGCTGACCGAACTCATGTTCAGCCAGTACAACACATATACATGTCCATATGCACATGATCCACTTGAATGCTCCTCACCCTCTTTTCAGTAGGCTATGTAGAAAAGAAAATTATATTTCTGTACATAAGTGTTTGGTTTAGGGTTCTTTTACTTCTAGAAATTGTTTTTTACTGAGTCACCAAATTTCCCCTCATCATTGTTGGCAGTTTGGATAAAAAGGAGATTTATGACCTCCTAGATTTGCCTCTGTGTTGTGGAAGCACTGCTGTTGTGTGACAGTGCAGGCAACCTGCAGCTGAGCTGCTGTAATATTCTCCCATCGCAACCTCCTGCAAATTTAATTGCAGTCAAAGGGCTGCAGTAAACAGCTTGTAAACCAAAAGCTCTTAAAAGATACACTTCACTGTAACAGAATACTTGGAATATTTCTACTGTATAAACAGATACATGCAAATCAGAAAGTGAAATGTGTCTGGTGCACAGAGCATTTTGTCTTTTTTATCATTTGCATATCTCATTACCTAGATCTGGACCACACACTGCTCAGTGTAAAAGGAGATATTCAGAGCTGGCAAAGCACTCTGCAGTGACAACCACCTTTACACCTGGGAATTCTAAATGCTACTGCAGTACAAAAATACAAATGTACAATGAAATGAACTAGGTTTCTTCTCTCTCTTTTGCATCGAGGTGCAACAACCAGCTTGCCAAATGAAAACCAAGAGTCAAGTTCTTGCAAGTTTGGAGGAGTGGTAGGTTCTATGGTTCAAGTTGCATTTAACTATTGTGGCCAAATACCACAGTTCAAAGCATAGTCTGCCTACTCCAAATTCAGTTTTAACTAACAAAAGGTTTTTACTTACTGAGGTAAAGCCAGAAAATGTATCATGTGGCACCATGTAAGCAGCTTTCACACAGCACATTAATTTTGTGTCAGGCTTCCTAAAGCCCCTGTATGGAAGAGGTGACAGACCTGTTTTGTAGTTGCCTATTGCTTGCTCTTCCACATTTTCATGAGTTTTTCCACCAACCTTTAGCTGAATCATCATAGCCAATATGTCTAATTGCATCTCGGACAACTCGCTGGTAATCCACAATAGCACGAGAAGTGATCTCCCCACAGAGCAGCACCATTCCTGTCTTGCATACTGTCTCTGAAAAGAGATAAGAACAGGAGTATAATAGCAGAACAAGCCAGCCACTAAGACAAAGAATTGTGTTTGTGATGATGCTGATTTTGAGAGCTCTATTGGATGTATACAGTGTAAATCCTTTCTATCCATATTTTTAGCAATGCAACTCCATCTATAAAAAATTCTTTTCATATTCGCCATCTGTCTGAAAGCAAGGAAAACACTAATATGTCCAATTTACAAATGGGAAAGTCATAACACTGAGCATGATTCAGTGATATGCAAACCTGTTCCTTCCAGGACAATTCAGTTCACACACAAAATCAATGGCTCTACTCTTCTACAGCCTGCTTGCTCTTCAGTCTTCACAAAAACTTTTACTGTTTCTTCTCATCTCTCCTTTTGAAAACTGAAATTCTTATGTAACTTTTCGAGACTGAAACGAGCTAGGTCTTTGCAAATATCCTAAAAAAAGAATGTGATTTTGTGATGACTTAAAGCAAAGCAGCAAACAACTCACCACAAGCAACCTTGGCATTCGGGTCCTGTTTGAGGTGGGCGTCTAGTACAGCATCGCTGATCTGATCACAGATTTTATCTGCAAGACATCAAAGCTGTGATTCAAAACCACAGCACTCAATACAGAACAGGGACTGTTTGCATCACTTTCAGTAGGTATTTCAGAAAGGAATTCTTTTATTGCTTATTACTGGCATCTTTAAGGTAGCTAAATAGAAAGACATATTAAACATCCTTCCAGCAAACTCAGCAGATGCAGTGGGGCATCTACCTACCAGTGTAAACTAACTAGAACTTCATCTGTAGTTTTCTGCACTTAGATGTGAAACGAGTTTAATGCACAGAATAACCTGAGAGGTTAAGAGGTTTTATTTGCAGCTTTCTCCTTCTCCAGCACCACCAGCTCTGCAAAGCAGTGGTGCTCTAATGGAATGAGGATGTTCCACCACCACCCCAACAGAAAGTTGCAATGTACCTGACCTACACTGGTAGTAAAGCCTGAGAAAGTGTTGAGAGTAATAGAGATAATGCACAGCTCAGTGGAGGGCTGGGTTTTGGGTAGATTTTTGTCACTGCTTCCTACCATCTGGCAATGTCACCTCCTATAATCCCTGCAACCCACCTACAGCAGCACAGGGAATACACACACAGCAGCAAAGAAGGGGTTACCAGTTGCAGTTTGCCTGAGGTAAACTTTTAGTCACATGCCAAATACAAAGGTTTCAGTTGAAGCTTTTCATAATAATATTTTATCTTTTTCTTTGTTTCTTTCCTAATCTTTAAAACAAATATTGAATCTTAATCAAATAATCTAGCCAATCTAATGGACACAAAAGGGCAGCACCCATAGCAAGGTTTTCCATGTGAAAATGGTAAATATTCTTATATAATTTAATTTCATTGTTCTTTAAAAAAATTTAGTATTGCTTTTAGATTTTCACATAACAAGCTGTGTGGCAAAATAAATTAATCTCCTGCCTTGCTGTGTGCAACACAATCTGTTGGAAAGCAATGTTTTGTAAGAGTCTGTCATTAGAGGCTTTTAATACACTTAAGCTCAAGTCAAAATAAATTCTCACTTATTTTCATGAAGAAGGTGTACATTTAGCTAAGAGGGACAAATCAAGGACTGGAGAACTAATGTGATTCTGACACTCTTATCTCCCATATTCACTCCCATCTCACCACTTAAACACAAAAAGAATGAACACAAACAACAATTAGCAAATGTAGGCTGCATTGGAACTTTCAGCCTTGCAAGAATTGTACAAGGATTACTAAATTTGGGACAATTATTACCAAACAGGAATCAGACTTGCAATTTAATTAGATGTCCAACTGAACCTTGTTTAGCAAACCTGGGTAAAAAGGTGGCAGGAGTGATTAAAATGTATCTTTGCTTGCTCTCATCAAAGTTTTCATTTTATAAGGACATATATCCACATTTTCAAGCATAAAAGCAAGAAATATTGAGAACAATATGCAATTTATTAACTGGGTGAGACAACAGAGCAACTGGGGTTAGGATGGCTTTCTTAGTGCAGGTCCAATACCCAGCAGCAAACTGTAGTGACTGGAACTGCTTTGTAGTCTTTTTTTCACCTCCCAGAGTTTCAGTGAAGAACCTTTATTGCTGCCCTTGCTCCACATGAAGCATGTCTCACCTGCATTAGATGCCTCTCTCCCACATGCCTAAGTTCCCTGTATGGCACTCATTGGGATGTTATATGTATTCTTGCCAAAACACTCAAGAAGGGTGTTAGGAAACTGTGGGAAGGTTTAGCACAGAACGAGAAGAATGCCCTAAATCAGAAAAGTCTATCTTACAGGATGAAATCAATCAAGAGACAGATAAAGATTCAAAAAGGAGAGAATCTAAAAAGAGTGAGAGCCATGGAAACCATTCATCTAGAGGCATGCAGGATTCCTTATCCTTCAAATGTCTACATGAAAATAGAATTATCTTTTTAAAAGGTATGAATGAAATTCAACTGGCATTTACTAGCTTGTTTGAAGAGCTCTTGCATGAAATATTATTATCTATATATGAAGGTCAGATCAGATTACATTTTGGAGAAGAACCCAACATCTAATAGATGTTAAAGAATCTTTAACATCTATTAGGGTGAGAGCCTAATAAACTAAAACAACAGATTAGAATAATTTGATCTACTATACTTGGAGCATACCTTTACATAAAAATAGTCTGAGGCAAATCAGTTTGATAATACATGTCATATCTGATTGTTGGTGCAACAATCAGCAGTTCTAGTGCAACTAGATCCAAATCCAGACACAGATATGTCTGTCAAGACAGGAAAGAGAAATCCAGCTGGATGATTGGCTGATGAATGCATTAAAGTAAAGGCATGTCTATTAGTGAAGGTCTATGGTGTAAAATAAAACCAGGCATTCTATTTTTAGCAATGCTTAGCAGGCTTTGTGCACCCTCCATTATGTTGCTTAAACTTCTCATCTCAGCTGGCCCATTTCTCTCATTATCTGCTAAGTGTGAGAGGTTAAGTTTGTCTATTATTTTTTCCTTTTTATTTTTTCCCCTTCTTTTTTAGAAACAGGGAAAGCAGAATGGAACACCTCTGGTGAGATACTATAATTTTTTAAAAAAACCATTTAATAGGTCAGAATTCAGTCCATGCATACCTTCATGTCATGAATTACCATCCAATAGAATAAATATTGCAAAAGGAGTATCTGAAATGACTGAGCAAGAAAAGTATTAGACAGCCAAGACTCTTTTCATGAAATCCAGTCATCCCACAGACCCAGCCTTATGGCAGAAATGTCAACAAGCCATGGAACAGCTCTTGCTAACCATAAAATGAGTCTGGGGAGGCTGATGATAAACCCTACTCAAAATCCCAGTTGTAATACTAGGAAGTAAAGGAGGTGGTCAACCACATAGGTGATCTCTGATAATTAGAAGAAACTTCACAGTTTTCCAGATAGTTAGACATAAGTTTGTTACCTTAATCTAGAGTATGTAAGAGCCTAACAAAAGTTCTCAAAACCTTCACAGGAATTCAGTTTCACAGACTCACCACACAGAGCAAAAAAAAAAATTTGAACAGCAGTAAAAACTGAAAATTTTTTTCAACAAAACTCCACAAAGCACAACAAAGTGGTACAGCCAAACTTCTGGCTTTGATGGTGTAGTAAATATAATAAACATTGAAGATTTGAAATGGCAAGGCTGATTTTCTTCAAAACCTGTAACCATAAACATTAAATTCATTATTTTTAATGATATGTTATTTTTATCAAGAGAAAAAAATTAAACTAGAATGTGAATTTTTATATTCAAAATATGGCAAACAGAGCAATTCTCAGTTTTCTGCTAAAAAAAATTAATCAGGGAATAAATGCAGAAACTTAGCATAAGCATTTCATCAAAAAATCAGCTTTCCTACAAAAGATTTTCACTAGAAAGTCTTCAAATACCTGCATTGTGCTGTACATTTTTCCTATTTAAAAGAACCCTTGAGGAGTGCTAGTTGATAACTGCAGTGGTACTGCAATATTAGCAGTGTCCAAATGTCTTGTACAGCTGTTCTCCTTGTTCAATGCAGTTTACTGAAGGATCATGCATATCATTAAGTATATATAATCTTAAATATAAGACATGCTGCACAGATCTGCATTTTCTGGGGTTTTTTCCTTCATGATTTTTTCCCCTGTGAACATCTACAAGATAAACACATGCTTTTATTATGGCTGAAAATCTGAAGGTGCTTTTAGAAGATGTTTGGTATTAGATTTTTAGAGAGATTCCTTAGTACTTTCTGGAAAACTGAATGGCAGCCAGTTTGCAGCCAGTTCTACCTGAAGCCACTCCAGCTTGGGGAGGGAATTACTCCTTGGTGGTTTGACATCTGTAGGACATTGTGGGGCACAGAAACACACAATGCTTTTCAAAGCACCATGAAACCTGTGCAACATGACAGACACTACAGGAGTAAGGAAAATGGAGCAGTGACAAAATAGACACCAAAAAAAAAAGAGTTATCTTTTTCATGCTTCTGTCTGTGTGCTTTTATTATTATATTGAAAGGAAGAAGTCATGTGTAAGTCTTCAGAGAGTTTGGAATTTACACTACTAAATGATTAAAGATCTGGAAGGAATTCCCATATATTATGCCCAGGGAGTTTTGAAGAATCTGGAGTGAGAAGATGGCATAAACAGTCTTCTATGATGTCTTTGGGGAGCACAGATGATACCTGTAGGTTAATTATTGACAGCTATTACTTGCTTCTATGGAATCTGGACTTCTCAGTGACACCCAGCTCTAGGCATTGCACAGATACAAGGCAGCTCTCTGTACACTCAGATAAATAAGCATGTAATTTCTCCTGCTTTGTGCATTAAGAAGGTCTCCATTAAAGCATTCAATACTCAGCTAATACAATCAGAACAATTCAAATTTCCACCAGACAAAGATCTGGTTCAGGACCTTTACTGCACATAATGCCCTCTAGCAAAATTATACTATCACATACGGAAGAGAAATAATCAAGAACACGCAAATTTTCCATTTTGTATAAACAGAGGAAATCAAAACTCACAATAAAATTCTATTGCTACAGATAACATCAGAAGCCCAACTGCAGCCTCAGGCACTGGGCCTCATTTTAAGAAATAGCCAAGATTTTCCTGGGTGATAAAATCCTAGTAGCATGTCCACACCTCTTGTGCAAAACCACAGAGGGGAAAAGGGGCCTTGGCCAGGATGTAGGGGTCATCAATTTGCTGTCAGGGGCCAGAGCTGTCACTGAGATGATTAAGATCCAGTGCTGATGCTCAGGAAAAAGAATTTGCAGGACAACCCAGAGTTACTGCCAGCCTGTCCTCCTTTGATCTGGAAAATCTCTATCTTCCCTTTGTCATAGGCACTGGGGGTTTCAGTACCCAAAGTGAAGAAGTAGGCTGTTTAAGAAAGCATCACAGCCTTGAAAACAGCCAGGTAAATTTCAGTTTCCCCTCACTCGAAAATAAATATCCCAGGTTGGTACTTTGTATCTCATAGCACCCAGAGACCCAGCAAGCTCTGCCGGGCGAGAGAAGCTGCCGGGATATCCAAGTGGTAACTGTGTTTCTCACGGGCCGGCCTTGTACTTCAGCACAGGAGAGAAATAACATTCATGGGCCTTAAACTCAAGAGAGGGTTTGGAAGGAAAGAAGGGAATGTGAATAAGAACTAAAAAGCTGGCCAAATGCTAAAACAAGAAATGAGATAAAGACTGGTAAAGGAAAGAAACCAAGGAACTCAGTTGAATCTGGGGACTCAGTTGAACTCTCTCTGCTCTGAGACATGCCTATTTTTGCCCCAAGATTATTAAAAAATAATGATGAGAGTAGCACAAATTGAGACCTGTTGTCTTTGGAAATAACATCATCCATGTAAAATTACCACAACTGTATTATGTGATTTTTCCCATGAAACTCCACAGCACTACAGACACTGGATGTAAATATATATAAATTTGACATGGGACATAGGTTCCAAGGACAAAACGTGGCTATCATTTTCTGACTGTGTTACATCAGAAAGAACCCCAACTGGTTTAACCTGATGTAGTTGCCTTCACATTGATGGAGAGGTACTCAATTGCATCAGCCATGGATTTGATCTGCAGTAATAAGTTAATCTAGAAGAGTATCAAACTATAGACATAAAGTTCTCATTGCTGACCTTTTTATCCTGTGCTATAGAATCATCCTATCCATTTATGATTCACTCACATAATATGAATACAGACATGAAAAACCTTATTACAGCAAAAAGCACAGGCCACCAAATCAGCTTCTAAAACAAATACACTTTTCAGGACCTCAAATAGCCCATTGTCCCCTGGCCTCACTTGAGGGAACAGTTGCTGTTGACATAAGGTGTATGTTTATGGTGGATGAATATTTGTTTTCAATAAAATTGAACTAATCTCTGCTGACCATACATAAAGTTTAGCAAATAACTGTCCACTATTTGCTTAAGCAATTCCATATATTGCATCAGATGATGGAAAGGGGTGGGAGGCGGGGGGCAAATTGGTGGCTTTGCCCTGTACAGCTGCTGGGACCACTAAAAAAAGGCTCTAAGATGGGCTACCTAGGGATATTCCTGTCATGGATGACAGTCTTAGACCACTCCATATGTGCAGGACAGTTTCACAGGGCCCATAAAGATATGGAACTCGAGAAGCAAGCTATGCATTCTTACCCATATGTGAAACTTGAGCCTGTCAGAGATACAGTGGTGTCTCCACAGGAATACTGAAAAAAAATTTAGATGAAAAAGAAGGAGCAGCATAAACCTCACTGCCTTCCTCAGCTGAATATATACCCTGCAAAAGCACATAAACTTCTGTTGGAAGCACTCTAGTTATAGCAGTTCTATAGTCTGTATGGACAAAGTCCAGTAGAAAGAAAGTAGAAAAAGCACCCTGTTACAAATAACTTCTCTAGTAAGATTAACACCAGGTGAATTATTCTTTAGGCTTTTAAAACACCTCAAATGAAAATATTACACTTTTTAGACTTTTAGCAGAGCTGGCTTCTTACCTGGATGTCCTTCTCCCACGGACTCCGATGTGAACATGAAAGCCCCTTCATCATCAAGCGTGTAATCACATAAACCATCCACCGGCCCATTCATGGCTCTGATGCTGCTCCTGATGGGCTATTACAAACGGAGCTTGGAGAGCTCTACCTTCAGTGCCTTCTGTTTAAGAAGGCTCTAACAGCAGTACTATTGCTGTCTTCACTTATTACCTCTTGGGCTAACTTGAATTTCAGTGTGTGAAAGCAGCATGTGCTTGCATCCGTGCCTGCATGCAAGGAGTATGCATGTGCCTGAAGTCTGTATCCCTACCTAGCCTGATCTGTCAGTGCCTGAGCTGCTCCTATATATGGAAAAGTGAAAGTGCCCAGATAATCATGTGAGGAAAATGGAAGAGCCCATTTCTTGGCAGGGGAGTTAGTTAACTTTAGGATACTTCACTAATTAACTCACTTCTTGGAAACACTCTGGATTCAACCTCTGCAAGATTGGTTATCTTAGCAGCTCCACTGAGCATGAAGTAATACCGGAGTGCTAGTGACAGTTCAGGCCAGCTGCTTTTCTCTTTGGCTCTCCCCTGATTCTGGGATCTATGGTGTGCTTCCAACTCTGTGTTGTGGTTTTGCAGGGATAGATACAAAATGTGTAAACTCACGTCTTTCCTAATGAAGGACTAGAAGAAGGTTGCTCTGCATCATATTACCATACTTTCCTTTTACTTTTTCATCTCTAGAAAACTAGAATTGCCTCATGATTTTTTTTTCATTCATTTTTTGTGCACATTTGAGACAAAACATCTGATAAGATCTAGCACCACGCTGCTTCACAGTCTGCTACACAGAGCTTACCCTTCAGCCTTTTCTTTTCTTTTCCCCTGTCCTTTCGTCTATTAATACAGGTCCATTTTAATTATATTTTTGTATCATATTCCCATATGACATTCCATAACCCTTGTAAATACAGTAACTGCCACATCTCAGAGCTCAGTGATCAGTTCTGCTGCAGCGAATTTCTTCTAGTCAAATGGCTCATGTCTGGAATATGCTAATGGTATGTCAGGTATGAAGGCAGAGGGCATTTTGTGGGTATCTGTGTCTTTAAGTGAGTATATAAAAAACAAGTAAACATGCCTGTGGGACAGATCCACAAAATGCCCACCACTACTGCACCATTATAAGTATGTGTAATTTTCCTTATTTCCTTTACAGAAACCATTATAGTCTCAATCTCTGACAAAAGCACTGGTCTATGAAAAAAAAATAATTCCTTACCACTCTTCAGTTTAATAACTTAGTTTACTTCAAACCCTTAGCCATTATTATTACTGTTATTATTAATATCATTATTAAAAAATCCCCAAGATGATTCCTTGGATTTAGATTTCTCACTGCTACATATTTATGTAAGAACTCATTAGAATTTTCACTTTCTGCCTACATTCCTGAAAACAATAACCAATGCCTGTGAATGTTCACCAGTAATCTGCTGCAGCACTGGCCCCTCTCCAATAATCACTGACATGGAATCGTTCGTTTAGAATACTCTTCATTGGTTTTCTATTGTACAGAATTCATCTCAGGGATGACGAGTACTGGTTACACTTAAATTCCACAAATTCACACATCAGACACACATTATGAGGCACAGATTTCTCTGGAGTAAACTGTGGTCATCCCACTGACGTGAAGATACTATCCCAGCCTGAATAAATTACACATTAACACCATGCAGAAAAATATAATTTGTAAAAAAAAAAAAAACAAAAAACAAACAAATAAGACCAAAGAGTAACTAACCGTATTAAACCCAGTTAATCTGTAACATTCAAAAATGATATTGACTTTTAAAGTAAAATAGCATGATTGATATGCAATTATTCATAAATGCAAATACTGTCTTCTTCCTTATGGAGGCACCAAAAGACACAATGGGAATGGATGAAACAAAAAATGATTTTGTGTGTATTAAAGAGTTTTCTTTCTGATTCTACAAAAAATCATCCAACAAAAGCAGACAAGACTGCTTATCATTAGCCTGTGAGTTCCACTCTCTCTTGCCTCTGGTTTTGCTTTTCCTTGGTTTTCAATGCCAGTTAAGGAGAGAAAGTGTAGTTTGGGAATCAGCATTCATGGTTTTAAGGCAACACTTCAGGAGAATGCAGGACTCGCACAATTCTCTTATCACATGTAAAAATAAAAAACCCACAAGCTCTAAAAATGCTGAAGAGCACAAGTATTGACATACATGAGGAATGAGTTTGCAGGACCACTGTATATTTTGCTTTCACAGTTCTTTTTGCACTTGCTTCTTTCTAGTTAAATGCATTGGTCCTTGTGACCTTTGGAGGGTCACCCTTCATTAAAAAGCCTCTCTAGTACTAGTACTCCAGAAATGTTGCCCAGCTGCATTTCACATTAACTTGTGTAAAACCTCCAATTTGAGCTTCTTCCAGCTGTACTTTTACTATCAAGTGCAATACATTTGCTTTATGGTCATGAGGCACCTCAGCATGTTCTCTTCTAGGACATCCATGACCAATGCTAATGCATTGTAGGATTATGTAATGTTTAATTTGGCTTCTCTTCCCAGACAATTTGACTTTTTAAATATTTGAAAAAAGGTAAGATAGTGTTTTACCATCATGTCTTTTTGGCATAGCACTCCTGTCTATAAAAAAAAAAAAAAAAAAAAAAAAAGGATGACACTAAGAGCATTGACATCAGCATTTTTCCTTATTCCATTTTATTGATAATGACTCAGCACTCAATGTAACAGGATTCCAAATTTTCTATTAACTTTATTGCCATACTCACCTGGACTGAGTCCTAATAAAGTTTCTCTGGAAATCTCTTTATAATTCTTGTATTGCCCATCATTGTATTACTAGTATCAGTTATGGGGAAACCATTCCTTAAGCTGTGAAATTTCTCTCTCTTATCACAGCTTTCAAATGTTAAGGATAACGACTTGATATGCAGAGATCACACACTTTACTAGAGGCACTTACAATTCCAATTCCACTACATTAAAGAACCAAAACATGTTTAAATGTAGCAATATACAGGAATAGTTCATGGATACAAATAACATGTAGGAAAGTGTTTTCCTAAATGCTTCTGTTTTGTACTCTCACCTCTATCTTCAGATTTGATTTTTACCAAGTTAACTGTTTAACAGGCTAATAGTTTAAATTTCTTACTTGGCTATTTTATTCTCACTTCATGCAAGGAATTTACTCCTAATTAATGCCTGTGGAAACAATTTTTCAGGTGTTTACAAAAACGGCTTTAATACTAGTTTAATTTTTGCTCTTTACTATTAGTAGTTTGCATTATACAAATAATGTGTTTTCAAGGAGTTACTGCAGTCCATCTTTTTTTTTCCAATGGGAAATGAGCAATAAATTTTGCAAGCCTTATGGGAATATCCTCTAGGGCTTTTTGGTTGGTTGGTGAAAAGCCTTGACTTAGCCATTTATGTTAGGGGAAGGTAGCTGTTTTGGTTTATTTTTAGACTTAACATAAGGAAGATTGGTTAAGATGTGCTTATTTCCTTTACATGAAGAATGACAAACCTGATCAAAGTAATAGAGTTTGAACATGGGAATTCAAGACTTGCTTCCCACCTGCTTCAAAACTCTTACCTCTATCTAGTATTATCTGAAAATGAGAGTGGCTCAAGGCCTCCCAAACATGCAGGTGTAGATTTCACTGGCACATAAACATTCAGGGTAAAATAAATACTGCAGAGCATAAAAAAAGTTGTGATTGTAGCAGGAAAGAAGGTAGTGTGCCCTGAGAAGGGTGTTTATCACCCAGTATTTATTCTTTCATCTCACCTTTCACCTTCTCCAGACTGGACTATGGGACCTCCTGCACATGACCATGACCAATTCACCCCTTTCATTTTATGAGTTTTTGAGTAAATACCAATTACAGTCAGAGCAATTTCTTGGTGTGCATTCTATCTACCCCACTCCACAGTAACTTCAGCTTCAGAGAGGTCCTCTGTTGCATCTCCCAACTGCCACCCCTTCCATTTCCTAAGAAGTGTTTCCAGGTTCTTCTATTACCAATACGAGAGAAAATAATTAATTTGGCTTCTCTCCCCTGTGCTTGTCCTTTTTGCACCTGTTTGACCTCAAACTCTCTATTCCAATGCCTCACTGAATCACAATGTTTAAAGCTGGACAGTCTCTATTCCAACCTTCTGCTCAAAGCAGGACCAACATGAACAGGTTGTTCATGGCCGTGTTATAAAGTAATATGTGCCAGGCCTTTATACATGAAGTGGCAACTTTTAGTCTTTTAGGAAATAATTAAAGCTACACTGGGGTTAAATTGGGCTTTTGTTAAAATATATCTTGGTGTTAATTTCACTGGGAGCATTATTTCTTTAAAATTAGCAGAAATTAATACAAATTAATTTTTAATTTATTCACCTAATAAAAGTACTAGCAGTTCATGTCTCAATCCCAAGATAACTATAAATTAAAGTCTTTTTTCTAATCATTTTTCATAAATAACCCTTGTTGTACCAAAAGTGGTGCAAAAATAGCTAGATTAGTTAAAGTTTAAAGTTTTCAATTTGCTGATTGGTTACTATTGCTTCATTTAAACAGCATTAAACCATGCTGGTATATAATCAGTCCTGCCTTTAGTCTTTAGCAGCTTTCCTGTTTAAGGTATAAGCTCTGTAGAGCAATGCACAAGCTTTTGTTTGTGGTACATGCTTAGGTGAAGGCATATTACAACAGAATCACAAGTTCTTTGTATCCTTCACAAATGATGAGAGGGTAGAAGGGAAAAAATAGAGCCCTGTTCCATACTCACCTCACACAATTAAAAGTTTCAGTTTGCAAATGTAGCAGTGTACAACATACATATGTAGCATTTTACTCATAAGCCATTTTGCTCATACTCATAGTAAATGTAGTAAATTCACCCATTCATTGTTAAAATTAGGCCTTAGTCAGGTATGGAAAAGTCTTAATTAGAAATTATCTCCCTTAAACCTTACAAAAAGCCATCTATGTATTTTACTGGATGTTTTTTCCAGCTGCTATGGTCAGTTGTTTAGCTAGGGAAAGACTGTCATCTGACATGTAACAAAGCACAAGCCTTAATTTCACTTGCACGGGGTGTGATCACACATGAGATCCACAGCAGCCACAGTTTCTTTCTGTGGGAGTAGTTAGGGCTCTTAGCTGTGAATGACAGGTCTGATCACCTGCCCAGACTAAACCCCATTACAGCCATAGATCTTTATCTCAGCTTGGCTAGGGAACTCAGCTGGCTTCCAGCAGCTTGGGCTCTGGATGATCTTCTGCTTTCCCATGTCTCATGACATTATCAGTGTAAACCATTAGGATTTCCTCAGTACCTTAGGAAAGAGACTGATGCATTTAAACAGCTATTACCCAACAGTTTTTGCTGCAGTGTTTCATAGATGTTTACAGTACAGGTGGTCTTTGGACTTTGAAACAAATATTGACTTTAGTACATGAAGTTAGGTTTCAGAAACCTATCTGCAAGAACAGTTGTGGAATTGGTGAATTCTGGCTTCCTGACAAGGAACATTAGGTTAAATTGAGGCACATTTGACTTTTTCAAGAAACAATGCTGGAACATAGTTCTCCTTCATCTGGTATAAAACTGTAGTTACTTCTTTGGACCAAAACCCTTTACAAGTCTTCACTATGCGTAGTGTATGTGAAACATAGGAAGTAGTGTATGTTTCCTACACTACTAGTATATGTTTTCCAACTCTTCTATGCTTGCAATGAAAATATTTACATACTTGAACCGCTTGATACAGGCAAACATCTATTCAAACACTCAATACTAATCTAGTAAATAATGCATAGCATAATTTCACATGCATTTTGCATTATTGAAAATAACTACACAATGCTGTGAGTTCAAGAATTAGGCTTGTATGGCTATCAGGAGAAAAAGATACTGCACACCATCCAACATCCATTTTAGCCATGATTCCTATCCATGATTATTCACAGCCTTTTCAGAAATTCTCTCACTGTCGCTGCTACAGAGCTCAAATGCTCTAATGGTGCTGTGAGGTCTGCAGGAAACTCTTAACTAAATCAACTGACTGGTGACATCTTTCAGAAATCCTCCAACCTGACCTTGCTACTACAGCTGATCCAGACTGGGAAGGTTGCCACTTACGTAGCAATTTCACATACTTCACCTGGGCAAATATACTAGCAACCAGCAAAGATTATTATCTTTTATCTATGTCTGGCAGATTTCACTGCAGTTAGTCATTTAGCAGTTTCAGATAAGCAGGTCTGAACTAAAACAAAGCCAAAACTACTCTTTGATATCTGTCTAAACATCCATTAAGTAATGGAAGAAGGATATGTAGGATCACCTAACACAAGTATATAAACAGTACTATACAAAAATTCACACAGCAATCACAACACATCAATATTTTTAGATTCTGGTTAATAGAATATGGAATGGGAAATGGATCTCACCAAAAGATCTTTAGGCTTATAGACACAGTTGCCTTCTCAGAGTTTCATAATGACACTTTTTTTTTTTTTCTTTCTAATCCTTTACCCTGAAACAAACTAAAAAGCTCAAGAATTATAATGTGTTACAATCTTGCTTTGACCCTTAGCAACAAGAACACTTGTAGCAATGAGAAATATCAGTACCTGGAATGTTATATCTTACCAGTTGTACTAAAACATGAAAAATTTTCAAACGAAAAAAAAAAGCCCCCCAAAAAACTCCTGAATATGATCAGTGTTGGCAATGTGAATTAAGACTATAAACTTCAAAATTTTATTCTTAAGGTTTAAGATCAACAACTCTTTCATTTTTGCAATGGAGAGTATTCAAGTTATGCACAAATCTCAGTACTCCAGAAAATAAACCAGCCACACTAGATCATCTCAAGGAAGAAGACAGTTTTAGTCCGTTAAGTGGAAACTGAAGCCCACAGCTCTACTAGGCCGGGAAAGAGAAGGACAAACCTATTCTCTTCACCATTTTAAACCCTATCCTACATAGGTGTATAAACTCCCCACAGTTAACAGCTCATAGCTAAACATGTGGAAGAGTTGATCTTAGGGTATATCTCTATCTTTCTTCTCCTCCAATATTTTCTTACTCCTCAATTCTTTTTTCCCTCTTCCAGGTTTTCCTATTAATCTATTTAAGGAGCACCTAAATTTCCTATATTCATATCAATTACTTGATTTCTATGCAGAGGATTCTTTCCTGTTTCCTGACAGGAGGTTGACAGCTTATAGGTTTCCTGCTGCTGCTTCTTTTTTATGTCCACAATCTGTGTTGCTTGTAATTAAACACCAGTGTTGCCTTTGGCCTCTCAACAGTCTGGTAAGTCAGCCAGAAAACAGAGATCAGAGCAGACCTGCCACAATCAAAACCTATCATCTACTCTTATTGACTCTGAGAAGAAAAAACATTTGACTCACATATATTAGAAGGTTTAGCCAGTGAAGTGAAGCATCTCACTTTCTGCTTCTGAAAATTGGTATTGAAATCAGCACCTAGCATAAGCCAACTCCTCCAAGGTATGCTCTTTTCTATGTTTTCAGAAATCTTGACTTATGAGAAAACTAATGGCAAGTTTCTACTGCAGCTTAATTGTTAAATTCTTCCCAATTGCTACCATTGGCTTAGAATCCCAAGAGCAACAGTCAGAGGTTGTCGGTAATCAGCTCTAGTTTGTTCCCTCTCTCCCTCTGCAGCACCATAAAACGTGTCACTGGGATTCTGTCAGTCTTTAGAGGCAAGGTCAGCCAGGTTATTTCAATGTGTAATTATTTTTAAGACACATAGATATTCCCACGCAGTTGGCATGAGTGCTTTACTAGGACTCAAGTTGGATTCCTGCTAGCAAATTCAGTAAGCACAGACCTGATCTCCTTAGAAACTAAAATATCAAATGAATTTACAGATTTTTGAGTTTACAAATATGTGAACCTCTTCAAAGCTGTAGGTTTCATTTTTATGGTGTTTATAATAACAAAATACTGTAAGCAATATTTTTTTTTAACTTAAAACTAGGAATTTACTTATCCTACCAAACAAAGCAAAATTGAGAGAATTCAGTGGACCTTTCTCTAAAGCTTAGATGGTCCTTTGATTTCAAGAATATGGAAAAGAATAGTGGCATACGGATGCCAGCTGCATGAGCTCACCACACACAAAAGTGGTGACTTTCTTGTAGTCACAGAATAATGAAAGAGTTGTAGCTGCTGGAGAGACTTTTGAAGAAACTGCACCAAAATAAAGAAGCCTGCCTTTACTCTGTCAAGAGACAAGCCGAATGTATAGAAATAGAAATAGATAGGTCTGGCTGTATTTCCTGATTTTTTTGTGCCATGCAAAGCTTGGGCAAATTCATAGACAGATTCACACACTGTAACTATGCTGAGTTTTTAAGTGATAGCCAAAAAAAAGCAACCTAGAAAAGTCACATAAGGAGGGTATGGGGAAAACGTGCTACAGTTAACAGCAACCTACATGTGAGCAGAGGCAAAACCATTTATCCTGAAGATACTAAGAGGCAGGTGCCTCTAAGCACAAACTTTTGAGATAAGAGAATAGTCAGTGTTTCAGTATAGTGCTTTAGTATGTCATCAGTGGTAGTGTTTATAGGGTTCATACTTCTTACCAATAAATCTGACTCAATAGTTTTAAAATACAAGCAAATACAATAGCATTTAACCCAAGTTCAAGTGAGAAACAAAATACTGGTACATTTTTGCTATAGGCTCCACTTAGATACATATGCCCACAGAAAAAATGTTGAAGAACAGCTGCCTCAGAACGTACCACAGTCCCAGCCCTAGAAATCTTCAGCTGTCAGGGCCTAAGGGTAACTTTTCAGTGCAGCCTGGCTTACAACCAAACAAACAGATCCTGTTTCCCAGGTTACAATTATCAGCTAAATAAACAGAATTTTTTTAACTTATCTACTAAACACATCAGTGGCAAAACCGCAATTGCTTACAATAATGAACCAAATACAGGTGTGTCTGTGTGCAGCCAGTCATTTCTGCAAGAAAGTACATCCAAGAGGTGGAGCAGAAATTAGGCAGAATGATTGGAGAAGCCTAACACACTCCCAGGAATGTGACTTGAAACACAGCAAAAGAGAGCTGCAGTGCCCCTCTGCTGAAATGGAAATTATTTATTATCTGAATGTTTCCTCTTTCCAACCCTCCCCACAATTAAGCTCTTTTTATTTCTGTGCTATCTGCATTGCACATACAGTTTGAGGCAATCACTTCCCTCCTGTTTTAATAATAAGTACATTAAAAATCTAATAACTAGGAGATGGCTTCTCAGGAGTAGACGTCTGTGTTAGTTGAGAGCTCAATCCTCTTATGATTTCAACCACAACCTTTTCAGCAACTTCAATGAGACCAAGACTGAGATCCTTGGAATGCATCTTCAGTACACCAAAAAAGGGTTGGCCTCAATTTTTTTTGAAACAAAATAACAACAATCAGCTCTATAATGGAGCTGAAAATATGACTCAGTTCATTAAGAAAAACAGACAAACCAAAATACTGATCAAGTTCAAGCATACATCCACCTCCTCCGCCAGGAAACGCCAATTTCTTTATCTGGCATCTGCTAGACAACATCTAAACTATGGAGGAACCGCTGAACAAACTAATTTGCTGAACTTAAACACCAATTGGTTCTTGCATCAAACGGAAGTCACATTTTGCACAAGTACTTTCCCAAGATTTTTGGAAGAAAACCCCAAAATTTCTATAAATTCAACTTCTATTGAGATCCATGAGTGACTACATGGAGAAAATGGCAGAATTCCCTTGGGGAGTTCATTAAAAAATTCTTAAACCTTTTACATGCCCTTAGAGAAGCTAGGATTATTCAGATAACTTTGGTGTGATATGCCTAAATATCAATTTTTATTTCTAAATCAAATCCAAGCTTCATATCATCATTTAAAGTACACTGAATTTTTAAATTGTGATGGATTAAAGTAATGGGGGAAAATTTGGAATTTTTGGTGAAGCATATACTTCTGTAGCAGTACAGAAATGTCCATAGAGCCTTTGAAATGGATAACTCAAGAAAGATTAATCAACAAGAACCAAGTGGCAACCTTCTATGCTCATTCCATTACCTGACAGTATGAATGTGCATTTACTTTCAGGGGCTAAAACAAACATGCCCAGTATTAATGTATTAATATGGTTTGAATTTTTGGGCATTGATTTTGGATGAGCTACAGCTAAAGAAAAAATGGGAGTACTCAGTACCTTCAGACAGGCTCTCATAAACGTAATTTTTCATGATATAGTATCTTCTAATTTGTTTAAAATAAAAAAAACCAGTGTAGATTACAAAAATTCTGATCTAAATTAAACACTAATTTTGGTTAATGATAATGATTCTATGATGTACAAGTTAATAGGGAAGACCCGCAGTACTGAAGTTGCATATACACCTGAGAACTCTCAAATTCTGAGAATGAGTTTTCTGCTTAACTTTTTAAAAATCTGCTACACTGTGCCATCTCAAAAAAAGGGCACTTTCCTCTACCTGGCCTTTCTTCCATTACTATTAGCTCTATACCTGTACAAATACTTGTAATAGTATAACTTCTTGCACTGTATGAATTGTAACAAATACACAAGTATAAAACACAATGACTGCATGAAGCTCTATAATGGCAGCACCAGAAAACAAACAAAAGTAATAAAACCAAGCAAATAAACTTCCCCACAAGAAAACCCAAACAAAAACTCCAAAAAGGCAACAACTCAAAAACAAAACTGTAAAAGCAAACAAGTACACTGGTAAGATATTTTTAAAAGTACATCAGTCCTTATCAGCCAATAACAGGCTTGGACTCCCATTTCTAGCTGTAGTCAATAGACAACACTGCTTTTTTTCTAACCTAAGTACAGGAAATTCTTCAAAGAAGTAAAGCAATTAATAAGTGACTTCAAATATGAGTAAGCTGTATTAGCAAAGTTTAGAGAAATTCAATTTAACATTTAATCCAGACTAATTCATATGACTCCCATTACCATTAGCAAATCACTGTATAAAACTTCTGCTTACAAAAAGATAAGTTAGTTCCTTTAGACTATGAAGGAAAATCATTCATCATAAAAGGGACTACAAACTGAATAAAACCTATTCCATTAAAAGATAACTTTAAAATGTGCCTGCTGCAACATGTATTTCTCCATGCAGGAGAAGGTTCTCACACTGCAGAGCTGTTTTCACCTCTGTGAGCAGACTGACAGTTAATCTGAATTATTTTATCCTATTCTGGGCTTCATATCTGTTTTCATCCTTGTGCTTCAGTATTGCTGGAATGAGAACAGCTGTGAATGGGCATGTTACTATCAGCATGTTCTCTGAAGGATCTGCACATGGCTTGGTCACAGCCCAAACAAGACTGCTCTTACTCTGAAGAAAGGAAAAATTATAATTTCATCAATTTTCTGTCAGTATTTAGAACCTTATTTTCAGTGACAGTTTGCATCATCTATGAATTTTATCCTTCTTTCCTAAATTTCATAAAAATTTATTCAAAGGGAGTGTAAGCTGCAGATGAAGCTACATTATGTAATTGCTTTTTTTCTTTCCAATGTACAATTTTACATTTTATGCAGAGGTTAAATTGTGTTAACACTTCTGAAATCACATTGTGTGCAGCAACTAAAACAGTCATCCATCCTCCTCCAGGCTCTAGCTTGCTAAACTCCAAAGAAGGTGAAAGTTCAGAAAGAGAAGGCAAAAATTATTTTAAGCTGCCTTAATTTCCCTCCAGGTTTAGACACCCAAGGAGAAGTCATCTTTGTTGTGAACTACATTTTCAAGTAACCTACAGGCAGGTTTGCACCTCAAGAAAGCATGGAGCCAAGAACTGTTTACCTCTTGTCACATATCCAAGATAAGGATTCCTATAAAGCTGTAATGCATCAGGTCTGTGCACATCAGATCCTGAAAAAAATGGGAATTCCTACAAATAACATTTTAACAAGAAAAGTTTTCTGTACCTAACAATAAAGAAACAGGTAAATTGGAATCTACCACTTTATTTTGACCCTTGCTTAGTAATTTTCTGATAAAAGTTTCCATCCAAAACTTCCTACCTTGAAATAAAGTGAGGAATACGGACTGCAGCATCACAAAGAAAAAGTCATAGTTAAAAATAAGCTGAAACAGAATGACAAACAGAAGTTGTAGTTTTCATGGGCTGTAATTGACAGAGCTTCCAGTGTGCTTATTTAGGATGCACTCTAGTGGACACACATATAACAAAATCAAAGATACAAACAGATTAAAGGATAAAAAAATGAAAGCAACATGTCATCAGAATTAATTTCTAGCATGTTTTAAAATAGTGTCTTATATTCTGAAGGCTGTATGAAGGTTGAAATTTTCATGGTCAACATGACTGGACATTAAGTGAAAATGAACATGAGTTACCAATTTTTGAAAGTGTTAATCTAAATATTAAGAATCAGTTATACATATTGTTGAAAAGACAAACTCCATCTGTTTATACATTTCTCCATCCCTTTGAGACTGGCACAAGAGGCTGCTGTGTATGCAGTGTTAACAGGTGTAATTAGAATTGTGGTATCAAAGTGTGCCCCTGAATGATTCTTTTGTAACTGTTTCTAATAAATGTAATTGCAAACTCTGTCAAAATCTGGAACATCAACCACTGCAAACCAATCAGAATTATTGGAAAGGAGATAGGAAAGCCTGACCACTTAGACATAAAAAATAGTTGCACTTTTCATGACTCCAAAAGTTACACAAATATTTCTAAGTATTTATACCCGGTAAATGACTTTAAGGATGCTCATATAAGACGTGGTTGTTAACAGCATTCAAAAAGCAGTGTAGCAATAAGATTGGCACAGGATTTTTTAATAGAGTTACTTTAAGGGAAAAAAAACATTAATATATAGAAAAATCAATAGTGCTTATGTTTTTTAAATTTTGTAAGATTATTCTTAGTATGATCTACATGATCAAAATAAGTTATACAGAGCAGGAAAACATTTATTATGTGATTGACCCTTATCTGCTGGGTATATAGATATTTTTAACAGTTTGCCAAGGATAGCAAACCTCTTAGACCCAGCTATACTATTAAAAAATTGAAGTGAAATTATAAAAAAAATCTCTTTCATCCCAAGACTGAAGAATGCAGTGAATGCATTAACTATGCACCGATTTTCTAACGAAAGCTATTTTCATTACACAGTAGTGGCCATGACCATGCAAAGGCACATTTCATTGAAGAACAGCAGGATTTCTTGATGCTGATGTTTTCTCCATTTATAACAAAGAGACACAAAACATTCTTGACAAGCCATATCAAGATACCAGTGATTACAAACATCTGTTCTTTTAAAAATACAATCTTTAAGTATTATTAAACTTATTTTTACAGATAACCATGGATCAAACAAAATATTCTTCTAAATTTTTAGAAGTGAAGTTTTCGAAATAATGATGGTATTTAGTAGAGAACACATTTAATTTCTTGGTTTACAAATTCAAGAAAAATGCAGAAAAGTCTTAAAAACTTGATTAATCAAGACTAACATGCAGACACTTGAAGCTTACCTAGTACCACACAATACCCAAAAAAGGTTCTAATAATAAATATTATAATAAATATATCTTCCAATGATAAAGCCTAGATCATCTCATGACTTCTAGGAGAGAAGATCTTCTAGTATATACTGAGTCAAATTCACCTCTTTCAAATACATTTGGGAAATCTGATTGGATTTTTGCACCAAGTTTGAAGTCCAGAATACCCTCTCCATCTTTTAATCTGCAGAGCATTTCCTTTTTCTATCAGAAACCATTCAAATTCTTAAAATAATTTTCAGTAATATTTTATTCTTTTAATATTGATTCAAATTATCATATTGTAGCATCTATCCTCAAATCATGTTGACACTTTAGTTATATTGTTATTTATTATGGTCACTTCAATATGCAATAAGTAGAAAATATATTTGCTGCTTTCACTTCAGCTGCAGTTTTCTTCTGGCAAGTCAGCCATGCTAGCTACAACACTTTAAGAACAAAAAGGAACAATCGGTATCAGAAATAACAAACTTTACACAAACACCTTGAAAACAGACACCAGAGAAACAGTTATGTAAATCAGTTATATTTATAAAATACATAAATCAAGGTACTATACTTCAGGATAGCAAGTAATGAGTAGAAAATATATTTACTGCTCTCAGGTCAGTTCTAATTTTCTTCTTCTTCTTCTTCTTCCTCTTCTTCTTCTTCTATTACTGTTGGGAGGTCTGTTTGACCCTGGAAAACAACAACAAAAATATTCTACCACTTACCAGCATTCACTGAGCTTTGTAAAAAGGAAAATAGAAAAACCTGCCCATGACTGACAAGTTGGTGTTTATCAGTATAATCATGTATTCTTCCATTCAGTAAAATGAATACAATTAATGTCATCACCAGACTTCTATTATAAAATCCAGCAAATTTGGATGATGCATTGTGATTTTGAGAATCAATAGTACAAGCCTATATGTCTTATTTTATCAATCTGTCCATAATTTGCAGCAAACATGTCACTGTAAAACCTGAAATAACATCCCCAAAAGCCAATGTAATCTAACATCTTTAGGCATGAAAACTTGGCACATGTAGGAAGCAGCAGGCACTTAAGACTAATTTTCACGTCTGGTTTTACAATTTTCTTATTAAAGAACCCATAAAACATGCTCAACAACTCAAGAATACTTTAAAATATGTAATTGTCAGAAAATTATAAAAATTGGGGCCATATGGGATCTTGCATACACACCTGATTTACCTCAGTGGAAAAAACACCTGTGAAAAGCTGACCCTAAGAACAGTCATGTTATATTTTCATAAATCTATTGTCAGCACAGAAAAGCAAATTTTTAAGAATCAATAATTTATAATCTCTTTCTAAACACTTACAGGTTCACCCTCATCTGGCTCCTCAGGTCCATCTGTAACTTCAGCTACTGTCTGTTCATTTTCCTGTGGTAAAGAAAACCAGTTTTCAGTTCAAATATCCCATGTCATGAAATCACATTTCAGATGTGTTAAAATAACATTATGTATTAATGTAAAGAGAACACTTCAGATAAGTGCTACACAAGTTTGGTAATATGGGAATATGTCTTGGTATGCTTAGCCCTATTTTTAAATATTTTTTAATTAACAGCAAGTTAAAGTTTTTACATAGTCTTTTTTTGTCACTTTCATATGTTCATCTTATTACAATTATGTTTTGTCAGTATTTTAGCAGAGTTTTCTAAAAATGTACGTATTTCTAAAATACTCTGAGCTTGACAGAGTTTTAAAAGCTTTAGGGAGATAAGCACGCCGATTATCCACGTATGTTTTCCTGAAGCAGCATTAAAAGACCATAAACATGGATATCTGTATAGACACTCTTCTGTTAGTATAAATTCCCATGCATCACTAAGATAGCAGAATCCAGATGCACTGCAATTCCAAACCACAGCTCTTTTTCCAGGTACAGTAAATGGATTTTATGCTAACCCACTGTAAAATATAACTATATTGGTACTTTAATTAGACATGCTTATCTTATTAAACTTTCTAATAAATACCATAAAGAAATGTAGAAGCAACAGGTAAGCTGACCTTATGCTGGATTTTTGGAGTAAATTTATGTTCTGTTCTGACCAAAATTCACGTATAAAACCCAGACTGCAGAAGCCACGTGTTAGACATTCTCCCCTATCTACACTCCTGTTACTTTAATTATGCATTAGTTCAACACCCGTGGGCTTCTGCTCTGTGTTTTGTAATTGATGCCTGCATCTGGAAAAAATGGCTGATAAATGGTATTTTCAAACCACCAACTAAGCATTGGCTTAAACCTCTTGATCTACCTGCTGCAACTGCATTTCAGCTTCCTTCTTCTGTGCTTCCAACTCTGCACGTTCTTTCTCCAACTCAGCCTGAAATCAGTTCAAGAAAGGACAAATTAAAAAGAAAAAAGACCCACATGTATCTTTTCCACCACATTGTTTGCAATGTATTAAATATTAAAATAATAAATAAAAGGTAAGCATAAAACATAACTGCTATGTTATGCTAATAAGGAAGTCCTTTCAGTATCATCATCATCATTTTCAAAGGTTTGAGAAAGGTTTTTAATACAGAGGCTTTACTACCAAGAGGAAGAAAAAACAGTTAACTGAAGTTAGTGTACACACTTCAGATAATGTCTCATTACACAAGCTCTTTATCAGTTTGTATTAGTTATCTCCTATCCTCTGGATTAAGTTCTTTGATACTTTGTGTAGTACCTAGAACACACTGAGGAATCAATATAGAATCAAATCTATAGAAAAATTTGGCAGGCAATGTCATTAACATTAATCATGTCCATCAGCAACCTTTAGTATTTATAACTGGAAATATCTAACAGGAAGTGTTTATTAATTGGGAACATAAGTCCTATTACACCAGAACTTCAGAAACTGCATAATCTAAGTATTTACATTCAACAACCTTAGAGAATATTGTTTGCTCTTGCATTTTGTGAGCAGTTACAAACATGTTCATAATTTTCTATTCCTTTTTCTTACATAAATGCAAAACTCACCTCAGTATTTGACTACAAAACTGAGTTAGGTTAAAAAATGCATGTGAGTATTGTTCAGAATCTTTCCCATAGCTTAGGTGAAATGATCTAATTCTCAGTGAATTGTCTCTAGACACAATCTCTTTATTTTCATTTACTATTTCACATCACTCATGAAACCCTTAAGCACATTACTTCTGGTTTACAAATTACTAAACTCCAAATTTTAAAGCTGCAAGTGAAATAAAATGAATGCATCTTACACTAGAGCTGGGCTTAATGTGATCAGCATAAATTTAAAATTAAGCATTTGATTTTAACATCATGGTAGTCATCCATACAAAAAAATCCAGTCAGGTCACATCAACATCACCATGGCAACCCTGGGTTCACATGACTCCTTTACAAAGAAGGGGTAGAAACACAGATATTGTATTTATTTCTCATATTATAAGCCCAAACAGTATTTTCAGTTACTTCTCACATAACTCCTAAATTGGCTGCCTTTTAACTTAACAGCCATCACTTTTTAATAACATTTTACTGCATATTATGTAGCTTTTCCTACCCATGCACTGGCTAATAATTTCAGTTACTCAGAAAAGTGAGATTAAAAAACCTGCTTTATGTCACCTTTATCAAAATCATTATACAGCTACTAGAAGTATACAAAGAGCTCCAAGATGCCACAGCACCATATGCTGCTTGGACTGATCTATTATTAAGTATTAATAACCTGCTTTTGCTCTTCAAGTTTCCGCTGCTCTTCCTGGATTTTTAACCTTTCAAGTTCTGCTCGGGCTGCCACCCGTTCTTGCTCCAGCTCAGCTCTCTCCAGTATTCTCTATTTCAGAGGTAACACAGAATCAATTAGACATTAAAATGAAAGATGTATTAAATAGCATCAACTATATTGTAGCAATCTTTTTTTGCCTAAGTTGGATCCACCTTTTTTTCTTCATCTAAGTTTCTTCTGTATTTGTAAATCCAGTGTGCAAGATACTCTATTGGATCTGCTGGCCGATGCTCTACAACCTCTGCCAGTCCTTTCTTCAAGCAATCTCCCAGGCATTGCTTCAGATACTGAGACTCCATCCAAATCTACTGACAATGAACAGACAGATATCAGACATCAATGTCAGAATTAAGTTAGGGGCTTTAAGAATTCTTGCTTAAAGTGCAGCGACACATAGTCAGTGTCACTGACTAGGACATCGCTTTTTTACTAAGCTTGCAATTTATACAAGTTATTTGGCAGTGATTTAGTTCTTAAAAGCTCCAGTAACAGGTCAGTTATAAACAATCACTGCAGAAAAATAATGCTTAAACGCCACCTTACTGTTTGGACATGTATAATTCATAAACTAATTAGAAACATGCTGCCAATTCTAGGTCTGCATGATAACAAAGAAAAAAACAAACCCTGAAAACGACAACAGGACCCAGAAAACTTCTACACAGACACTCAAAGAACAGACAAGTAGCTCTGAGGACGATTAAGGGGTAATTTTAGTTTGATCTATCAAAGCTATCCTTTACACATGTATGCAAGGCAAGGAGCTAAAGCGCTCACTCCAGAGCTAGGAAAGGCACAGACCTCTATACACACGCTTTACCAGGCCAGTAAACACGAGCCTTGAAGTAAACGTGAGCCTTCCTTTGCTGTCAAGGGGGCTGAATCCATGCCGGAGCAGAGAGCTCGGGCACTTAACGCAGCAACAAATCCAGTCCCATTATCTGCGTTCACGGCAGCCCCAGGTGACCCTAACGAGGCCGCCCACGCCCTCTGCTCCGGGCTCCATTTAAGCACCGGCCGGACCCCTCCCTTTCCCCTACGCTG
>NW_005054300.1:16963926-16965095 GCF_000277835.1 Geospiza fortis
TGACGGAGGGGTGAAGGGTCTGCTCGGAGAGGTCGCCGATGGTACAAAACCGGCAGGAGGGGCCGAGACCTCAGAGGGTTTTGCGGCCTTTGAGAGAGACCTCGACAGGCTGGAGGGATGGGCAGAGAAGAACCTGAAATTCAGTAATGCCAAATGCAGGGTCCTGCACCTGGGGACGAATAGCCTCACCACCGGGAGAAGCTGGGGGTGATCTGCTGGAGAGCAAGTCTGTTGAGAAGGACCTGGGGGCCTGATGGACAACGAGGTCTTGCAGCAGTGTGCTTGTGGCCAAGCAGGCCGATGGTATCCCGGGGTGCGTTAGGAAGAGCATTGCCAGTAGGTCCAGGGAAGTAATCCTGCCCCTCTGCTCAGCCCTGCTGAGGCTCTGCCTGGAGTGCTGTGTATAGGTCTGGGCTCCCCAGTGACAGAGACATGGAGATCCTGGAGCAGGTCCAGCACAGGGCTATGAAGATGATTAAGGGACTCGGGCATCTCTCTTACAAGGAAAAGCTGAGAGCTGAGCCTGTTCAGCCTTGAGAAGAGATGATTGATAGGGGGCCTCATTAATATGTATAAATATCTAGAAGGGAGGTGCCAAGCTCTGCTCCGTGGTGCTAACCACTGGCATACCAGGCAATGGGCAGAAACTGATGTATAGGAAGTTCCATTTAAACAAGAGGCAGAATTTTTCTGTGTGCAGGTGACCCCACACTGGAACAGACTGCCCAGAGAGGTTGCGGAATCTCTTTATCTAGAGGTATTGAAAGCTGTCTGGATGCAGTTCTGTGCAATATACTCTAGTACAACCCTGCTTAAGCAGGGAGGATGGATCAGATGACCCACTGTGATCCTTTCCAACTGTTTCAATGCTAGCTCTCTGTGAGCAGTTTGCCTTCACAACTGATGTGATTTTTTCTGCTCCCTGCAAAACTCATCGGCTGACGTTCACCTCAGATTTGACCAGCTGTATGTTTTACTGTCAACTTCTAAGCGGCTATTAAAAAACCTTGCGAACAACTGCAGCTGGAAGAATTACCTCCGTATATTTGTTAATTCCGGCGCCGAAGTACACTAACATTATCTTGGCCGCTCCCCGGCAGAAACGGAAGGCGGGCAGCCTCCCTGACGGACAGGCAGCTGGCGGAGGTGCCGTGAAGGGCGAGGAGCCG
>NW_005054300.1:16965420-16975188 GCF_000277835.1 Geospiza fortis
ACCCGGGTGTCCGTGTGTGTGTGTGTGTGTGTTAGCCCCCGTGTCGCCCGCGCTCCCCTGACCCTCTGTCCGCCTCTCCCGCTGCAGTACGTGCCGGTGAAGGGAGACCACGTCATAGGGATCGTGACGGCCAAAGCGGGGGACGTGTTCAGGCTGGACGTGGGCGGCAGCGAGCCCGCCTCCCTGTCCTACCTGGCCTTCGAAGGCGCCACGAAGAGGAACAGGCCGAACGTGCAGGTGAGCGCCCTGTTAGCTGGCGGTAGCGCTTCAGCTGCGTCCTTTGGTGGCGCTTCTGGTGCCTTTCAGTAGCTTTTCTTAGGGTGTTTTCGTAAGCCCACGTTAGAGGAGGTGGGCAGGTCTGGTTATAATGGTTTCGCCTTGGTCCTCCTCGGATTTTGCACCATTAGGCCGCAGCCTTTCTGGGGTTTCTTGTGAGGAGTGTAACTAGCGTGCTTTGCTCTCTCTCAGCTGGCTGAGTACTTCACTCACGTGTTTTAGTTTGCTCATAGTGCTGCCAGGAGCAGATGCAGTTCATGAGCAAGGTGCATCTGATAGGTCACTCTGATGTTAAGGTTTTAAAACCTGAGATGCTGGTAGAAAATGTAAGTTGTGTGTGTTCTTTTAACAGCACTATTATGAATGGCTGTGCTGCACATGCATGCCACCGTTTCTGCACTCAGATGAAACACCATTACCAGAATGTAAAAGGAGCTGTAAAGAAAAAACAAATAGGCCTGTGTGATATTTTTTTGTTTTCCTACTAAATCATTATAAGAGATTATACCTTTGTTCTTTGACCCTGTTTTGTTTAGGTGGGAGATCTTATTTATGGTCAGTTCGTTGTAGCAAATAAAGACATGGAACCAGAGATGGTCTGTATAGACAGCAGTGGAAAGTCAAGTGGAATGGGAATAATTGGACAAGATGGCTTCCTCTTTAAAGTTTCCTTGGGTCTAATAAGAAAGTAAGTACTAAAAAATGTAAGTAGTCACTCTCACGTGTAAGATTCCCACAGCTGTTCCTTCTGAGTGGTGTGGGCAATTTGGTAAACCAGCCTGTGTGATTCTTGTAGTGCATTGAAACCAGATTTACTGAATAGGGTATGGCTTGATCTAGAAGGAAAGTTTATTTTTCCTCTTAAGAGACTTACAGGCTCTTTTGTGTGGTGTTGCATCACCTGTTTAAAAAAAGCAATTTGGTTGCCAAGGCAGTATGGAAAATAAAAGTAGTGACTTGGGGAAGTCAAACATTCAGGATAGTGTTTCAGATATGTACATATTACCTTGGAGTTTAAAACTTGGCAATGCTTGTTGTCCTTTTTGTGTGTCATGGGGTGTATGTTTGGCTGACAGCTGATTAAAGGGATCCTTGCACATCAGTACACGTTATTTTCTGACTTCCAAAAAAAAAAAACCCACTGAAATAAAGATACAGGTATAAAAAATGTAGGATTTTAGTTTAAAACTGCCACATTAGTCCAGGAACTGTTTCGTAAGCTTTTAAATGTATTGTGAACTTTGGAGTTGCTTATGCTGATGTAAATACAGGATTTTTTTTGTGACCGTCAAAGAATACCAGGTTACATGGATAAACAATAGTCAAACTTTGTTGTTGGTTTTTGGGTGGAGCTATTTGTTTGTTTTGTCATTCTTTGGATAAGCAATCTGGCAGTGCAGAGCAGCTTTTTCATTCCTGTCATTGTCTGATTTATATGTCCTATCAGAAGTCAGTGTGAACTGATACAAAAGCTTTTTGCAGCCATTTTGTATTCCAAATTTTGTCTGTATGCAAGTAAAAAAATAACAGTATATTCTAAGTAAACTGCTTAATCCTAGTATTATTTTAGTTTTTGAGTATATAATAATAGTTAATACTTATAATAGCTAATAGTTAATACTAATAATAGCTAGTATATAATTAATACTAGCTTAATCCTAGTATTATTTTAGTTTTTTCAATACTTGTTCAGTCTTGATTTAATCCTAGACATGTTACAGTATTTAGTATGCTGTCACCTAATAAAAATGAAGTAGTCTGTGTATTGCTTTTAATACTGTTTCCTGAAGTAGAAGGGAAGTCCTGTTTTGAAAGACACCTCTGGGGTGTCAAATAAGTAGCATTTCAAAAATGTCATTTGGTCAAACAGTGTACTTTTAGAAAGTACTCATAGAATGGTTGTAAAAGTATCAATTCACGTTAAACTAGTCAGGGTTTGCTTCTGAATCTAATGAGAAAAAACCTAAATTTACCATGTTGTTTTCTTTTTAGGTGCATCTATTTTATATGACAGGAGCCTTGAAAATCTGATACTGTATTGCTGTTTTGGATGTATATGCAACTTTATAATCTTTCACTGTTTCTTAAATAGCTCCCATAATCGCAGTAGTGCTGGAATTACTGGTCAATAATAATGTGGTGTTTGTAAGTGTGGGCACTCCTTCCTCTGACCTTTTTGTTTTTGCTCTTGTTTACAGGCTCTTGGCTCCCAAATGTGAAATAATTCAAGAGTTGTCACAGTTGTACCCATTTGAACTGGTGCTGGGAATGAATGGAAGAATATGGGTAAAAGCAAAAACAGTTCAACAGACTTTAATTATAGTAAATATTTTGGAAGCCTGTGAGTATATGACTGCAGAACAGAGAAAACAAGCCCTTGCCAAGCTGTCAGGGAACTAATAAGAGAACCTTGAGGATTTGCTTGTGATGACTGGAGGGTGTTTTGGTTATTTTTGTGTTCAGATTTATATTAAAAGCCTTTTTTTAAATGAAGTACTAGACTTTGATTGTTCTTCATTTCCCTTCTTTATCCACTCAGCTTTATTTACTGTTGTTTAAGGAGTTTGACTCACCATTGTGGTTATGAAGCCCTGTTTACGTTCATGAATTTTCTGACTAATGGGAAAATGGTCTCTAGAAGCTTTCATTAGCTCTGAATTTTGAAGTGTAACTACCTAGGTCTTCTTTAAAAAAATAGTCATTTTGTGAGCTGCATATATTTGTTTTTATAGTTACTAAAATTGCAAACCACCCATGTTTACCTGGGACAGCAAAAAGTATTCCCTAGGTCATTAATTTTGTTTGGGTGCTTTATTTATACAGTGACATGAAGTAATTAATATATGATGAAATTTGGGAATAGAAATGCAGGTAGAAAATACCAGAAAATAATTGCAGGGTGTAGCATAAAGCAATCACAGGGTGGTTAAGGCAAATGATCAGATAAGACCAAAAATAGGTTCACAGGGACATTGTCACTTTCCCTAAGTGATGACCTGCCTGGTACTATTAAGGACATAGTGATGAGGATGTCACAAGAGCCATGTGTTTCTTGGTTCAAGACACTGTTTTCTTTAGTAATAGCATAAAGAAGCCATAGAGCATTGCTAATATATAACAAAATCAACATTTCTGAAAAAAGCTATGTTTGGCTTCTTCGTGTAACAGTCCCTTGATGCACATAGAGGAGATGCTGTCCTAGGAAGGGTAAGCTCTCAGTGGATTTTAGCATGTGAGTAATTTGCTACTGTTTTGAGAGAGGAAGAGAACCCTGGATTAATGGAAGGGTAGTTACTGATGCCTTTTTCCTTTGGGAGAAAAGCTTGATTGTAGGCACCTAATGAACTGCTTGCAGCTGTTAGGCAGTCATTTAGATCTGTCATGTTCTGTGGTTCTTAATAAGCTGAATGGTTTAATAGCAAGAGTTAAAGGAAATTACTAAAAATTAACTGATTAGGGTGAGCCTGAATACCATCTTAAAGTGGAAACATAATTTTTCCTGTTTATTCTGTATTTCATCCAAAGCTCAACCTATGGCATTTGATGATAGGGTTGTCTTTGGCATCTCTGTCGTTTAGAAATTGCTTCAGTTCAGAGCCAACTCCCCTGAGTCATCTGTAATGTGCTTACCTAGGGCTTCCCCTGGTTCAACAAGAACACAACTCTAATGGTTTCCATGTGAGTCAAATGGCTACAGTTCAGAATTCTTGTGAATTTCACTGTCTCCCTATTTAGCATCTAGGGCATTGCACATCTGGCTTGGTAGGTCTTCAGTCATCGTTTTCCGCCTGTCATCTCCCAGGTGAAGTGACTTTCATTCATATCCCATAAACCTTTTGGGTCTGTAGTCTATCTCTTAGTATGCATGAGAAGCTGTAAATTAATCACATTTTCAATAACTGTTCTTCTCTAGAGCTTTTTCCATTTCAGCTAAGCAGAGCATCTGCAGGTTGTGTGTTATTGGAACAACGGCTGGCATAGGCAGAAAAGCATTTGCCAAATTATCTCAGAGTGCTAACTTTTTCTTGTGAATCGTTCTTGGATCATAGTAGTAAAACCACAGGAATGGGCAATGACATGGATCTTTCCCTGGGTAGCTGTGTCTTGAAATGGAATTAGCCTTACCACTGCCCTTTACTTCTTTCCCTTCCAAAAGCCTGTGTTCCAAGCTTAACCTGCAAGATACAAATAACAATCCCTGTTAAAATGCTGGCTTGGTAGTGCAGCACAGCAAATAGCAACCTTGAAAGTTCTCAACATAATCTACACACTGCTTCATACCACACATCATGCTGTCCCATTGTCACCCATTTATCACCCAAATACAAATTTAGTTAAATCAATAATAGGATACAAAATACATTAAAATTATGCTTGCTATTAATTTAGCAAAATTAACAGAAATTCCTGGGTTTTACCCCCCACACAATTATTTTAAGTGCTACACTTAAATTTGTTTGAGAGTTTATACAGTGGAAAAAAATTACCGTGGATGTGAACAAAATGGGTGTGGGGAGAAATGCTTAAGAAAAAGTACACTTAAATACATTACTAACAGAAGACTATATTAATGTTTTGGTTTTTTTTAACTTGGGTAAAAAAAACCTTATCAACTTTCCTCAAACCAATTACAATTTGACAGGCTTTATCTAACAAAGCCACCATTCAGGCACAGTCTAAACAATATCTTTGCAAACTTTTAGTTCTATGTTGGTGACTAAACCAGTCACGAGGAAGGGTTATGGAGTATAATTTGGTTCTAGGAAGAAAGGCTGATGGTGATTTAGTTATGTGTTCTGCTGGGAGTCTTCCACATTCCTATTAAAGGCACATAAACCCGTATGTTTTCGGAAATAGGACTTGCAGAAGGGATGCTGTGGGCTTGAAATGTACCTTGCTAGGTAAGTAGAACATCTTGTCTGTTGCATTTCTCCATGATGTTCACCCTTACCAGGTGAGCCATTATCTAGAGTTGTTAATTTCAGATACCCTATGATTGTGCATTGGATACTTTGTTATATTGCTTTTCTTCCAAATTGTTGTGCTCAAGTTATGTAAAAATGGTAGATGTCAACATGGAAATTGTTCATATGAACAATTTCCTGTGAGAGATGAGCATAACCGCTCAAAAAGAAAGTTCACCAAGAGTTAAACAGAAACTGTGCATTGGAAATATGAAATACATAGTTTGTGGCCCTTCCTAGGTTGATGTATAAAGAGCAAATGGTATCACAAAATACAGAAATGCAGTGTTGAAATTCACTTTGAAAGTAACACGTTTGTGTTTTGCCCCAGCAGAAGAAAGTTACACAAACGAATAGCTCAGTGTAATAAGAGAATTAAGAGCTCAACTCTAAGGCTATGGTTAGAGTGTGGCTGTAGTTCTGCTAGATTAGAAGTTTACTGTGTCTACCTACTCATTACAACCTTGCCACCAGGAGTTGGAACTGAGCTTGCTGGCATGTGTATTTGATTCCTAGCCAAGTTCTGTCAAAATGACCCACACTGGCACCAGCACTTCTAATACCAGGGTTATTTTGGCTTTATCACATGGATGTTCTTTAGTAAAAGAAGTTGTGGAATTTTTCTCCCAGATTTTAAATATTAAGAACAGCTCATCTTCTACTGGAGAAGGTCAAATTTGTTAGAGGAAGCCCAGTTTTTTGCCTTAGATCTTGGACAAATACTTCTGAGTAACAGCTAAATCAACAGGTTGTTTTAAACCTTAAAAACTGATCACCTCCAATATTTACATGGAAAGTATTTACATCAGATTTTAGCTACATGCAACCACCTTGGTGAGATACATTATTTGCCTGAAAGTTGTTGTCTTAAAGACAATGTAGGGCCCTTCAGTTGTATTAATAACACAAGCAGTCTTGGCCTTACTCATGACTTCTATAGATTGTAAGATGCTCAGCTACTCTTGAAATCCATAGAAAGAAATTAAACATGCCAGTTTTATCACAATAACTTGTAAGATAAATACCCTGAAACATTGAGTGCCTGGATTTTAATAGAAGCTACACAGTAGTTGTAGGTGATGAACTAGGATCACTGCAAAATGACTTTGTTTTCCTCTGATGTCCTGATCTTGCAGAAGTGCAGTTTCTGCCTTTTTAGTGCTATCTTTGAGGGTAATTTGAGATGTTCAAGAGCCTGGTTTTGCTTGTAGAGCCTGAGGCTTGATCACTATTCTAGTGGCTTGAATAGTCATTAAATAGAACTTTGTTTTACTGGTCTTGAGTGTCCTATCTACAATGAGAATACTAAAAAATCAGACTAACTTTATTTGTAGCACTGCAGTAAACAGGAGACAGGCAAATTACAGACCACAGATTTTATTTTGCTTATAGTTAGTAATTGCACTTACCTGACACAAGAATATTTAAAGACTGAAGGACAGTGGGAGGACTAATGACCTCATCTGCACTTTCCAAATGCCTTGGTTATCTTTTGTCTTATAAATGGTAGGCTTTTCTGTGATTCAGTGTTTATTAGGCTATTGCAAAAGAGATTTGTTGTAAGAGTCTGTGTACCAGCTGAAAAGACTCACTAATTCTTTCTTCCTGTTCTTGTCCAGATGGAGGGTATTGCACCAATCTCTTCTTGGTGTCCCACTGTGAACTGCTTATGTGAATGAACTAATTTCAAAAGACCTGTATTTCCTTTGGTTTCTTCTGACTTCAGCACCCTGATCTTAGCTCAGAGAAAGCTGAGATTCTGTGTCTAGGTTGTGTGTTTATTTCCTGACAATCAGGATGTGGTTGAGAGCACCCCTACACAGGTACATGTCACTGGACAGCCTTCAAATGAGAGACAGGTTATGCCTGGCCTAGTGGAGATCTACATTAGTCTGAATCTGTGTGGCTTTGCCTTTAATAGCACATAGGTGAAAAGTTCAAGCTGTATTTTTTTTAATATATCTACATCTAATCTTACTGGCTTGGTATTGAAAGTCTGGAAGTCCTTTTACAGAACTGGAGCCTAGATCCCACCGTCTTTCCTTGTTGCTTTAGAGATCTCCTGTTTCCTCATAGAAAAGACAGTTTGTTTAATATAAGCCATTTGTCTAACAATGCCCTTGGTCTAAGGCTGATCTATAGAAGCATGATCCAACAAGAAAAAGAAAAAAACTCCTGAAATAACGCACAGCTTTGTCATTCTGTACATGAATTGAAAGTTTCGTAATACTAGATCATGTTTTAGCACAGCTACTGATACACTGCATTCTGACTGACAGGCATGCCAGGGAAATTTAATTAACTGATGTACAAGCAGTTTACAGACTGATTCTCCTCATTCACTGTTATAAAACTGAATTATGAAGGCAGGAAGTGAAAGGCTGAATGTGTTTTTTAAGAACACTCTTCAAAACCTGGGAACTTGAAGATTAAGTATAGGTGTCTCTTGTCTCTTTGTGAAGTGTGTATGTGTTAAAGAGTTTATTAGTCTCTTTTTTAAGAGTAGGTGCATGTGAGTAGGTGCACAGAAAAACTTAACTATAATAGATCAATCTTAATATGATTTTATTAAGAGGAAAAACCAGAAAAACAAAGAAGTTAAATTCTTGTTTTCCTGCCAAAATTTCACTACTTTTTTTAAGCAATGAAGGCAAAGATATTTTAATAAAGACAAAGTAATTTTTGCTGCAACTCCGTTAATGCAATACAGTAATTTTTCAAGGAAAGCAAGCTTTTCTTGAAAACCACACACCTCTGTGGAGGTGTGGGTAGGGAAGGTTAGATACCAGTAGATTATCATGGCACTATATTTCTTTGGATTCTGTGTCTATTAGATGTGTGCATCCATTCAAAGGATTTTGCTGCTTTGTTAAGTAGGGGGCTTATTCCTGGATGGAATCCAGATGTGTGGGCTCAGATTTTGAGCCCATTTGTCTCTATTGTAAAAATGTTGCTGCATTTTTTGCAACATTTTTACAATAGGGACAAATGAAATCAGAGTCACTTCAGAGAAGAACTGCCTGTTAGTCTCGCCTGGTGCCTTGTCATGGACTCCTGCCCAGAGAAAGAATTGATATATATTTTCATTTTGTGGTAGGTGGGGGTTTTTTCCCTCCTCAGCAATACTGACTACCTTAGAATTGGGATAGGCCAGCTGCCAGGCTGTTAGAGATGTAATGTGCAGAAGTATCATTAAGAAAAAAGTTCATTTTGTGTACTTACCATGGAAACAAAAATAATGGAGCTGCCATTCTACCATCGCCAAATGTTGTCAGCTCGGTCCACAACTACAGTCAAATTCAGAAGAAAGGAATCTTGACAGCCTGCAGAAATTAGGGATTTAATTATACAATAATGGCTGACAAAATTTGCCAATAATTTTTTTTGCTCATAATGTTTTTTTAAAGATTGCAGTGTCAGCATGGCAGATACATATATTCTGATATTCTGATTCAATGCTGATTGAATTTTTAAAAAATGACAAAGTCCCTTCAGCATATTATGTTTGGCGTTGACAGAAAACCAACCCACACTGCTTAAGGAGAAAAAGTAGAGATATTGTTTCATGTACTTCCCAGGAAAAAAGCAGCCACAAATTCTTAATCCTTTCAAATTCCCCAGCTCTTTCATGCAGTCTGGTAATGCTGTTTCTGCTATGAGGTTTGCTTAGGTTATCTTTTTACTGCTGCTAAGACTTTAGCGCTTTTTACAATCCATTTATTTCTAAAATAATGTGTGTAGATAAAAGCATAACTGCCACAATTTTGGGCAAAAAGACTCAAAATCTTTTCCTTCAACTGCCTGAGCCCATGCCATTCTGACATGTGCACTACAACATGGTGCAACAGGCTGTTTTGCAGAATGTGCTATTCCATGTGGCTTACTGGCAGCACACGGCTGCTGCTGTGCTCTGCTGTAGGAGCACAGTGATAAGGAAAGGCCATTTTGTCTACTTAAGTTTGGAACTTGGTGAGAAACAGTGAAACAGTGGTTGATGCAATGTAGACATGCCAGTACTATCAAAAGGGTTATGTTCATTCTCCTGAGCTACTGTTGTGTTACCAGACAGACCAAACTGTTCTGTCATTGCTACTACCTTGCTGTTGTTGTTGTTGTTTGGGATTTCAGCTGCCGGGTTAACAGGAGATCTCAGGAAATAGTCCCAATGTAGTGAAGACAAGTCCTCTGAGTTTGTGATTGGAGTGGTGCCCAATGACCACAAGCATCTGAAGAGCGTGTTTGTTAAACGATGTTGTGACATGTTATTGGCTGGTTTATCTGAGCAAGTATATTCTTGAATGCAATATATATGCAAACATTCTAAGTGCCCCATTAATCAGATTAGTTGAATGATAAGCTCACTACATTCTTGGACTCAGGTCGTTGTGGGTTGGGTGCTTTTTTTGCCGTGCCTATTTAAGCGCTGTATCCCATAATGTATTTCGTTTCTTTCTTCGCTTAGCCAGAAGCTGCAGTAGCCCCCGAGAGGGGACAATGGGTTCCGAGAGGGAGCAGAAGGCTTCCATCC
>NW_005054300.1:16975527-16978376 GCF_000277835.1 Geospiza fortis
GGCTGCTCTCCCCCCCCCGCTGGCCCCGGGTCGCGGCCGCAGAGCGCTGGCCGGGGGAGGCGGCGGCGAGCACTGAGCACCGAGGGGCGGCCCGGGACCCCCGCGGCTCTCGCCATCCCGAGGTTTGAAATCCTGCCCTCGTGGTTTGACGTTTTGAGAGATCCCTGCTTGCTAGGCAATCTTATCCCGTGTGTGAGTAGGCACAGCAGGACCCGTGAAGGACAGAGAGACTCCGTGCTTCGTTTCTCATTCGTTTCTCATTCGTTTCTCATTCGTTTCTCATTCGTTTCTCATTTCATTCGTGATGCGCTGGTTGGGTCCTGGGTGCAATCGCTCTGCTCAGGAAATCCACCTTGGACTGACCAGCTTGGAGGTCTCCCAGCCTTTTCTTTTATAACCATAGGGGCACTATTCCCATCAGAGCTGGTTCATAGCAGACAAGGGGAAACAAGGTTGTGTGGGAATTATTCTGCACTGGGTGGGTATATGGCGATGTGTTACAGCCTCCATGCATAGAGCCCCTCTGCCATATGGGGTGGAGTTGAAATGTGTCCGTTTTCTTGTGTCTTTGCTTTTATTAACAATTTGCTGTTAAGAATTGTATAGTGTGAGAAATGTGGAAGTGAAAATATGGAAAGTGAAAATATAAGCAAGGCCTAAGAACCCAAAAAGGTGGGAAAATCTTTATTTAAGCTTGAATCTGTAGGACTTAGAATTCTTGTGTCAGCTGTATGGGAACAGGAGGGATCACTTGCTGCCTAGCACCTGCTGTGCTTTCAGTAAATGCTGGCTTGTATTATTAGTGAATCTTTTGGTTTTCCCTTTCCTCCACCGCCTCTTCAGACTGACACAGAGTGCAGCTTTCCTGCTCTGCATCACCAGCAGACCAAGCTGCGAGTTCATCCTGTATTGTCTTCAGACAGGTACTTTTTGCAGTTCTGTGCTCCATGAAATATCTCACATCTCTGTGGTATCCATTCAGTGACTCATCAGAGATCTGAATTTTTCCATACAGTGTCTAGCTGCCTGTTCCCTCTCAATACACCAAGAGAGCTGGAAGATTTCCAAAGCCATGTGCCAGAGCTCTTTGCTCTCCCTTGCTCTAAAGAAGAGGCTTGTTGAGATGTTGGGTTTCTTTAAAACAGTCTAAAAATGGGGGTAACAACTAACTTCCTTTCAAAGGAAGGAGTATGGTTTGTTTGCTTGACACAGCAACTTTCTCTACAGCTACAGCCACGGAGTTCAGCAGTGAACCATGCCCAAATTGGGAAAAACCTAAAAAGATGATTGTTACTCTTGACACAATGTGCGGTTTGTTAAGGCTTTACAATGCTAAAAAGAAAGGAAAACAATCCCTTGTGTTGTGAAAATTACATTTATGCCACAAGAAATGCTAGGAGGCTTCTCTGTGCATTGATTTTGGTGTTTACAGCCAATTTAAGTTGGAAGAGTACTCCTAGGTTTCTCCAGTCAGATCCCGGCTTCAAGCAGGGCTAAGTTTGAAGGTCTGTCAGGATGCTGTATTTTGCAATCCCTAATGGTATTTAAATGCTCGTGAAATCTTGATGAGCATGTTACCAGGTTATTGAGAATTGTAAATTTTCTTTATAGGAGGTAACTTACAAAGGTATTTGTAATCATGACTCATTTGGGGGGGGGGGGGGGGGGGAAATTTCTCATAAAAAAATCAGCTTAACTTGTTTGGGATACGCAAGTTCTGACAAAGCTTTGAAACATTTTTAGGCTTGATATGGAACGTCTTGGGGAAGCTGGAGTGGGGGTGGAAGGAAGAACACGCAATGGTCAAAACCACTTTAGGCTAGAGAGTATTTGCTAGTGCAGTCCAACTTGCAAGACAGTTTTCTTTTTAGGGAAAGTATCTGAGGAAATCTGTTTGCTACTCTGAGTCTTACTGGCATCTTGAAAACAGAGGGACACAGCTGCAGTGGGTCCTGTTTACACTCAAAATAAATGTTTAAGGATAGCTGTCCTCTGAATGACAATTTTTTCTTTGGTTGTGGGTGGGAGGCAAATGAGGCATCTAGAAAACAAGATTTTAGTTGGTCTTGACAAAAGTGAAGACCATCCACTAGCACTTAAAACAGGAGTAATAAGGTTAAGCTTGTTTAAATTCTGGTTAACTGACAGGCCATAAAATAACTCACTGTTATTTTGTAGATCTCTTGTGGTCACCACAAAAACATACACACAAAAAGATGTTGTTTTTCCTTTTTTCTTTGGCCTGTACTGTTTAAAGAGGAGTGTTCATATTTTTCTGGAAGTTTTAACAGAGTTAAGACGTTGAAGATCTGATAGTCTCAGAGAAAATGACGTATTTTAGCAAAGGGATGTTGTCACTAAAGCAAGTAACTGACTATAGAAACACTGGGTTAATTCTCTATTGATGTACAGCCTCTATACTAATAATTTTTTTCCTAATATTGTGATGACTGTGATTTCCATTGTGATGACTTTTTAATTTTTTCCAGGGTTGTTTGTATTGTTTTGGCATACTGCATGCATTTTTGAAGGGGTTAGATGTAGAATAGGCTGAAACACAGGGGAAAAGTTACTTCTAAAAATGCCCAGTTCTACAGGAGAGCGTGGCTTAGCATGCAGATCTAAAAGTTTTGTGCTGTGTTCCCAGCTTCAGAAAGGCTTTCTGTAATCGCTGTTCCCGGTACCTACCCGCCCCATAAAAAGGCCGACCATGTGTTCAGTTAAAGAGCAAACCGGGAGGCTGAACGATGGGGATACCTTTAACTGAGCCTTGCCCTGGGCTGGCCAGCCGTGCTGGCTGCTGTCGCTGCGGGGGCTGGGGCAGGGAGTGACCGCCCGGTCCCGGAGCG
>NW_005054300.1:16978533-16990394 GCF_000277835.1 Geospiza fortis
CTTAATAAACAGCAGCTTACCAGAAATGGAGCTGCTAGTTGCAAGTGAGCTGTTTTCCAGTCAGTCTCGGCACTTGGGGTTCAATGACATGATGCGTCAGGGCTCAGCCTGTCTCGTTAGCAAATGGTTTAACAATCCTGCCTGCTGCTTCGCATGCATATTTTTCAAAGTGGCTCATTATGGTGTTTGCTTAGCAGGGGAGAAATTCAGGTATCACCCTGCAGAGCTGCATTTTCCTATTTATATAAATAGCAAAAATTTCCCATATGTGTAAGGTTGGGTTTTTTGTCACTGTGTGGAGAGTGATAGAGTCCAACTACAATTAATGATCTCCTGGATCAATAACTACTGATTGGAAGCTGACTTTTAGAGATGCTCTTTATGCTGATGAAAATGAAAAGCTATGTGAGAACTACTCATTAATCACTTGCCACAAATTTTGTAACATTTTTGTACACAAATGATGTGTGCTAGGGTTTAATAGTTGGGTCCCCCTCCACTGCCTGTAACTGTAAATTAGAAAAAAAACCCACTTCTTGACATGATGAGATTGAAATCCAAATAATTGGATAGTCAAATTCTGCGAGGGAGCAGGGCTTTACCCAATTTGGTATGCTGCAGAGATTGTAAGTCTTAAAACAAGGATATTGCTCCATTACATCTATTTGGAGTTAGATTTGTATCACTCCAAAGACTGGGGTCAGGATGGTCTCTGATAGGTGTCAGAAGCAGATATAAAAAAATGTCATTACAACATGACTTCGTGTTTGAAAGAAGTATGTAAAGAAAGCAGGTACAGTCAAGGAAGTTTTGCCTTAGTTAGGAACAAGTGGTGAAATAGGGTGAGATCTGTTCTCTTATCTGCATGATGTTTGTGTAAACTGGCCTTGTTTCTTGCTCAGGATCATGAGTTACTTACATTTTTAGATACCATGATACTGCCTCCCTTGAAACCAAGTATGCTGTTAAAAGAACAATATGATCTTTTTTTTTGTTTCCCAATGTTGCATTTGTTTATCAGTAGTCTTCTGGAGCTGGGTTTAAGGATAGAAAGGGGTTTTCTCACAGAAAATTCTGGGCACAAAATTGAGGAGCTGCTCGTAATTGTTTCTGAATTCTGGCAACTATGCTGTGGGGATACAGATGATGTGTATGTCTCGTTTATTAGGAGTTACAGTTCAAAAGAGTAATATTTTCTTACATTTATGGAGGTGGGAACCTCACCCATACAAAAGTATATACAGACCAGTATTTACCAAAATATTCCATCAGGAAATAGGGGTTTTGTGAAAAAAATTTGATTCTCCATAATGTGTAATGCTACAGTTGTGTGAGTGCAGATACACAGCTCTTGAGATGTAAGTGTACAGTGACTTCTTGTGCTGCCAAAATTCCAGTGACTCTTATACCAGTTATTACAGAGCTGGATCTTGAACTTTGTCCGTGAGGCCAGGCTGTTGTGATTTCCAGCATCCTCATTAACTGATACTGCCTCACTGGAAGCCCTTTCCAGGCTTGTGAAACACTTGCAAGGGTCGGGATTGGGCTGTGGGGGCTTGTGGAAGGTGGTTAAACAAAATTACCTCCCAGCTTGAGCCACCACCAGCAGGGTCTGTACTTTAATACTGGAATATTTGTATGTGATGGTTCCCCCTGCAATGCTGTCAGCTCCAAGTGCTGTGTGTGAGTGCAGGCTGTTTGTTCCTGCTGTTCTCTCTGCTTTAGCAAGAGTGGCAGTGAGTTAGCACAGAGGAAGAAGTTGCTGTCCCAGGCATGTTTGCAGTATCACTGGGTAATAAAATGGCTGCAAGTCTACATTTTTCTGTCTGCAGGCATGAGCTCCAAGTTTGGCTTTGTGCCTGCTTTGGTTTTCAGTGGGGAACTGTAAGGAGTGTGAAAGGTTGCCAGTTATGATGAACCAGATATAGCAGGTTTAGATTTTTTCCCAAGTCTTCTATAGTATATTTGTAAAGTTCACTGTTTAATATAGATTAGCATGTATAAAACATTTAATTTACAAATGCTTCTCTTTTTTTTTTTTGAAAGAAACTACTGTCTTACTGTAATAACTTAGGTTACTGGCTAATGTACAGATCATATTGTTAGAGGATCTTTGTTGCACATATACACTTCGATCATCTTTCTCCTCATTGCATCTGAGCACTTAATTATTGATGTTTTTGTCTGGTGACAGGGAAAGATAAGAACATCTTGTCAATATCTAGTTTGATGTGGGTCAGGCACAGAACTGGAATGTGATCTCTATCTTTTAAAACCCCTTTCAGTACATTAATAAATATACAGATCATCTCCATTAAACCAAAAATACCTGCATGAGCTTTTAGTTGTTTTAATCCAATTCCTCATCCTCTGGCATCATTGATGTTCAGTGTCAGAGCTGTTCTTTCTTTCTCTTTCCAGAAATGTCCTTCCTGCCTGACCTGGGGGCCTTCACCATGGGCATGTGGTCTGTTGGCCTGGGAGCCATTGGTGCAGCTGTGACAGGGATCGTCCTTGCTAACACTGACTTATTTTTGTCCAAGCCAGAAAAGGCTACATTGGAGTTTTTAGAGGAGATAGAGCTAAAGACTTTGGGATCAGGTAAGATTCTGGCTATTTCAGACCACATTGTTCAAGAATTGGACTTTTATAAGAACCTTTCTAAGGCCAGGGTTGGAAGCAGTTTTCTTTTTCTTTCCTAGTTATGACTTGTAGTTGAGTGTCCTTGATATCCAATACTTGTGGTGAAAGAAAAACAACCAAAACTGTTATTTCTGGATGAAACAAGACACACTTCTAAAAATCAATAATGCAATAATCTCCTCTTACACATATAGAATTTTTTTCTGTTAGAACTGTATTTGAATTTGGAATTCTCTGCAGTGCTTTGTGTTGGTCCATAAAGTATTAATTGTTATACACAAGACTGACTGATATAATTGTTGGTGTTGTTTCTTCTGTACAAACAGAACAAAGGACATTCAAAGCAGGTGAACTATGGAAGGACAATGGTGCAGTGATCATGGCTGTACGAAGACCTGGATGATTTTTGTGCAGAGAGGTACTTGCTGGGCTTGGGGATTAATTAAGAAGAGTTGAGGTCTGCTTGCATAGATAGTCTGTAAATAAAGGGAGGGGATGAATAGCACAGTCATCAAATACATCTAAAGTATCTGAAAGGTCTTGTTTCATGGTTAAAACTGGTCACCAGCTACCAGCATACTTAGTTTCCTTTGCAGCTGGTTTGTATGGTCCAGCCCCTGAGCTTTTTCCTTCTGAAGGTGATGGTTACGTGATTTTACATCTGCCAGGGACCTAGCCCATGGTAATTAGAAGGGGAGATTGCACAAGGTTCAGTTGGTAATGAGTCTTATGAGCTATTTATATATATATAGTCCAAAATAAGTCTCTGTGAGCCAGGTAGTGTCTGGTCAAATACAGCCCAAGACTGGATTGGCAGAAAGCCATCAGATAAAGCTCATCTGCAAAAAAAGAGATGTGCATAGAGGGAGTACCTCTTGGTTCTGGGTGCTAAATGTGAGGCAGGAAGGTACAGACTCTGAAGATAAGGAGTTTCTGTTCCATAACAAGGTGGGTTGGAAAACAAATTTTGATCCTTAAGTTGACATTAGGCTCCTTGGGTGGAGCTCCTTGGAAGCAAACACCTAAAACACAATTTGAATGTACCGAGTGCCTGGGAGCAGCCATGGCTTGCACCTTGGACATTGTTTCTCATAGCTATAGGGAAAAATAGTTATTATGTTGTTACTCAGTGCTCTATAACATGGAGTAATTAATATTGCAACCTCTTCATTAAGGCACCTGCTCCCATCAGTAGTAAGTGCTTAAATACGTGTAGAATTCGTGGAAGGTCCAAGTGCTCTGCTCTCTGAACAGGTGTAGCGTAGGCGGGAGGAGAATGCACTTTGGTGCCTGACTCTGTAACTTTCACACACGCTCAGTCAGGAATCCCAGAGTGATTTTTACTATTAGCAGCAGTAATATAACTGAAAGTTTCAAATTTTCCTGTCTGTTCATCCCTATCTGTTTGCTCCTTGGTACTCAGTGAATTCTAGGTGTCCTGCTAGCCTTTCAGTTAAGGTATTTCACTTAGGTGACTGAGAGTCATCATGCAAACTGTGTCCATGTTTTTAAAGTGTGGAGTTGATTTTTTTATGTGGGAATTCAGTCCAGTAAAAATGACCTTTCTCCACAGGAGATAGGAAACCTTTTCAGTGCACACTCTGATCTGTTCAAAACCTCAGGGATCTTTGTACAAACTGTGTGAATTGGGATTCCTTTAGGAGAACCAAAAACCCAGCAGATGAGTGGTGGCACCTTACACTCTTAAACACCAGAAAAAGCAGGTTTGCTTCTGGAATAGTGAAAGTCTATGAAGAAATTCCCTGATTTTTTTTTTTACTGGGGGAATTAGGAAGGCGAGTGTATCTTCATTACCTACTGTGAACTTGTATAGCCTGCTTCTGCACAGAACCCTCAAAATACTTTGCAGAAGGACTGATAATGATGGATGTCAACTTGGAAAAAAAGGATTGAAAATTCTGAAAAACTTAAGTGATGTGCAGGCATTATATTTCTACCATTCTCAAATACTTCAGAAGATAATTGAAGCCCTATTATACGCAAAGTATCTCTACAGCTTTAAATTAAAAATATGTTTTATCCAGTGAATGCTCAGAAGAATCTTCTTCCTCCATGTTTAACAAAGAAAAACTGTAGTAAATCTGATGAAGAGCTGCCTAGGAGTACAACTAGTTTAAGTGTTTCAGGTCTGTTTCTGGCTTGTGCCTCAGGCTAGAAGTTGTGTGTTTTTGATGGTCTTGAAATTCAAGGTGAAGCTTTCCAGCCTCCATTTATTGACTGAAATGTTTGGGTTTTTTTCCTTTGCTTAGGAGGCTTCTGAGCTCTCCTCTCTGAAACCCCAGCTGTCCAAGCTGGGTGTCCCTCTCTATGCTGTTGTGAAAGAGAAGATAGGGACTGAAGTGGAGGATTTTCAGCATTACTTCAAAGGAGAAATCTTTCTGGATGAAAAGGTACAGTGAAGTTGGTGTTCTCCTTTTGTTTAAAAACAAATCTGTGAATGCCCTCTTTGAGGAGCTTGTATAAATAAGTAGAATGTAGTCTGATTGAAAAAGGATTTAGTAGCACTGCAGTTTAAGAAGTTAATTGGCTTTGTTTTTCTATATTTATATATCCTGCTGAGCATACAAACTGCAGTGTAGCAATGCACTGCTAAGGTGCTGTTGCAGGATTATTCCTCCCCTTCAGCAGGTAAACAATATGGCCTGTTAATATTTATTCCTTTCTTTCACTGGCTGTGTGACCTGCTGATGTTTATGATGTGTGAATCAAGATTTGAAGGTGACACATATAATTAATTAATGATGTACAGGCCAGATTGCAGTGATATGGCTTGTTCCAGTACACCAGCATGTGCTGGATTGCCAATCTCATGTCCTACAGAGCCACGGCCCTGCTTTCTCCCTAAATCAGGAGACACATTTAAAAATCATTTGGGTTCTGAAGAAAAAAGACTATGTAATACTCAAAATCTACTAGAGGATCCTTTTATTTTCTCTCTCCCCTCTGCCTGTGGGAAAGAATCAGACTGAATTTAAAAAAAACCCAACTACCAACCAAGCAAAAAAATATGTTTATCACAAAGCAGTGCTGTTGTCAGTGGTAGGGATGTAGGTGTACATGGGGCTTGTGGATGAGCTTAAAATCCACATGAAGGAAAAGTCCTTTTCCCTTTGTTTGCTGACATATTTTCTGTTCCCCTGCAGAAAGGCTTTTATGGTCCACGCAGACGAAAAATGATGTTGTCTGGCTTCTTCCGCTTGGGAGTTTGGCAAAATTTCTTCCGTGCTTGGAGAAATGGATATAGTGGAAATCTGGAAGGAGAAGGATTCACCCTGGGAGGTGTATATGTGATTGGGGCGGGAAGACAGGTACTGCAGGCCATCTAGGAGGCTTTTTTTTTATCATATTAGATCAGAAGTTTGTTTCCTGGAATTGTTCAGTTGGGCAGTGGATCTTCTGCAGGGAGACATGTCTGAATTTCTCTCTTGTGTCTTTGACTAGGGTGTTTTACTGGAGCATCGTGAGAAAGAATTTGGAGACAAAGTCAGCCTTCCATCTGTCCTTGAAGCTGCTGAGAAGATAAAACCACAAGCTTCATAAGTGGAAAAACAGTTGCACATGTTTCTGATTAGAGCTTGAAATGTAGAATGTATCCATGTCTTGAATGTGTGGTGCAATTGCTTAACTATTTGGTGATCAAAGCACAGGAAAGGTTCTCTATTCAAACATAGAAAATGATGAAAATCCTCTTGGGTTGTTTTTGGTTCCCTTGCAGCCTTCCAGGTGGTCAGGATTTCGACTGGTCCTTTGTATCTGGCTGTATTAATGAAAGGCTGAGTCTAAAATCTGACCTAGCCTAGATGTTTCCAGTCAGAGACAGTCGGTTGAAAACCTGTCTACCTAGGGAAACAAAACTCTTCTAAGGCTGTAGTAATGGAGCACCAGCTGAGGAGAAAATATAATAAAACTTTACATAAATGAAATGCCTTTAGTTTTTGCTTTTTCATTAACATGTAAATACATCTGTGTTTCTAGAAGACTACACCCTGTCAGTCTAACTCTGAGATTTTGCATGGCAAGACATGCCACTATGTCTGCACAGTGAATTTCTTGTTAGTTCACTACTGGTTCTAGATCTTCTAAGTCCATGTGATTCCCTGAAAGGAAGATAATTGTGGCTTGAGGGCAGATTCCTTTTTGTATTTAAGATTCTTTTTAAAAAATTTGCATCCTTATGGATGAAATTCTGACTTTTCTTTTCTTAGTACTTATGTCCAGGTAAAACTGATTTTAGCAAAAAATATTTATATGCTCTTCAGTCTGTTCTTCACAGTTCCCAGAAACAGCACTAGCAGTGAGAATTTTGAGTGATTCATATGTTTCATTTGGGAACTAAGTAGAAATTGGACTCATGTATGCTACTATCAGCTGAAACTTGGGCATGAAGGAAGGAATAGGATTTGAAGAGCACAGCAGCAAATTGACTGTGATAGGGGCTTCCTCTGTAAAAGCTCTCCTTGGAGCCATGGACAGGTGCAGAGAACCATGAAATAAAGAATTGTGCCCGAGGGATGCTTTTCCTGGGTTTTACTGCTGCAAGGCAGTACTGGGATGGTGTGCTGACACAAGCCCCTAAAAAGTTGAAAGCATTGTGTAAGTGTCCACTTGTCTGCAGTCAGCACATGGATACTTGGGAGTGCACGGGGTAGGGAACACAAGAGAGGCTAAAAACAATGGGTGTGCAAGGGGCTATGAATAACAAAGATCCTTTAGCAGGAGTGTTCTGGATTGTGGCTTCTCTAGAGTTCTGAGTTTTCTTTCTCATGAGAAATAGAAAGCTTTGCCATTGGCAGAGAATTGGTCTTGCACAAAGACCAGCAAAGGAGGTACTGATAGACCTGCATTTCAGGCCTTGTCCCAAGGGCTGTTTGTGCATTTCGCATAAACATGAAATGTGAAAGGCATAAACAGTCCTTGGAGAATGGGATGGAAGCCAGATAAATTCCTAGAAACTGAAGATAAAGTGAGGTGCCTGAAGAACCTGCTGAATCCAGAAAGCATCTCCTTACAATTTTGTGTACAGGCAACTGAATTCCACGCACTCTGTCAGAGCTGGGACTGCAGGGAGCCTTAGATGATGACAAGGATGCCATGGGGCTGCAGCCCGGCTCTCAGCCTACCCAAAGGCAGTGGCAACACAAGCAGGGAGCTATGCTGTCCAGCATTTGGAAGTATAATGGCTGTCAAATGTATAAATCACTAACACTACAACATGCTAAAGTGTTCCTCTAATGTAAAAACAGTTTTAGAAAGAGCCATGAAGTCTTTTGAGGTTATTAAAGTACTTATGGAAACTGAAAGTTCTCTGCTTTGGCAGATTCCCCAGAGGGGTATATACAGAAACAACATCGGACGGAGGTATTTTCCTGCTCTAAACAGTATTATTTCCCACAAACAGTTAGTGCATCTCTTGATCTGAGAGTTATATAAGCTTATGTGCATTTTAAAATTTTCTTACCCTGTCTTTCAAAAATCAGGTAAAAATCTGGAGCCCTAGCAGGTCAAAATGACATTTGAAATTGTTCTGAAAAATTATCAATAAATCTGATTTTTTTTTCAAGCCAACCTTGGGATTAGTTGGAGTTGACTCATCCTTTCTGAACCCCTAATCTATCTTCAACCTTAAAGATGAAAACAAATAGAATATCAATTTTCTTATTGACAAAATAAGAATGGAAAGGATAGAAAATAGGTGGAACATAGGAGCTAGGAACAGACAGTTACCATTGTAAATGGGCTAAACCAAATAACTAAAATTAGAGTAAAATAGTAAAGGAGGAACAAATTATATCTAAGTGAATTTCCAATACTGCAGACTGAATTTAGAATGTCCACTGGAAAAAAAATATTACAGTTGTTAATTTTGTTGTGCTAACAGCTACCTCTGCTGGCCTAGTTCCTTGTATGCATTTAATGTTGTGATTTTTTTTCTTTTAACATGGCATGTACTCAAAATCTAAACCACTTCTCAGCACATCAAATATCACATCATACTTTAACACTCAGCTAGTTACTGGAAACTAATAATTAAAAGTTTGTTTGTTATTCTGGGATGTGCATTTTGCATCCATGCAGAATGTTTTCATCTTTAAGGTTGAAGATGGGTCAGGTCAGTAGGAAAGTGCACAAAGCGCAAGGGTAGGGCTTGCACTTTGTGAGAAACGCAACTCTGCTGTAGTAATTTTTTTTCAATCAACCTTTGTCAGCCCATTTATCTTTTCTTCAGCACATAACTGGGTTTAATGCAAATATTTTATTCATGAAAATGCTGTGAAGTCATTGATGTAGGTGTAATATAGGAAAGTGCTTTTTATTTGAACTTTAGGGATCCCCGATTGCATTTCCTATTTGCAGGGTCCTTTTAGGGCCATTAGAAAGATTGTCTGCCCCAGAGGATGTTTTTGCTTCTGCATCTTTGTTTCCCCGTGAGCGTTATCGGTTCCCGCGTTGTCTGTCCTTGGTGCCATCTGCGAATATCCACAACGAGACGGGAATGCCAAGGGATCCCTGCCATTTTCTGATGCGTTTCCTGTGATGCGCGTGGTAGGAGGGGGAAAAAAAAAAGCAAGTTTCTGTTTCTCTCCGCACCGCTGGATGTCACTGCTGCCCAGCCGAAGTGCAGGGGAGCGGTGAACCCGAGGGGTTTCTGCAGTGGAAGATTTGCTGAACAGGTTCCAGGAGCAGGCCGCTGTAGGGTCGGATTCAGCTGGAAGGAAGCTGTTGGAACAGACACGTATTCCTGCGATCTTTTCACCTGTATGGACGTTTTCCTTTTGAGAATAAGCAACTCGGAGGAAGGATATACTGTATTAACGGACACAGCCTATGGTGTATAGATATTTCTAAGTGGAGGGAATGAGTTATTAACAGACACACTGCGGTACTTCCAACATTTAACCTATTGCGTTTTTGTGGTCCTAATTTCCTCTCCTGCCGTGGCTGCCTTTGTCGCAGGGACTGTCCGGGGCCGATCGAGGGGACCGGAGCAGAGAGCTGCGACAGCCGCCGCTAACTGCAGGGGGAGGTGGGGAAACGCTCTGGGACTGAGGACAAACTCAAATCACCGATTCAGCCTGATCCCCTCGAATTTTGTTGGGAGGGGATTTATTGCTCTTCTAATCGATCTCAAACGTGTTACAAAGGCTTTCCATACAATGTTTCTGCTTTCTCTTTTAGATCCAGCTACTGATTCCTTTGTATTTGAAGTTGCTTAAGGTCTCTCAGTAGCCTCTGTGGGCTTTGTTTCCTTGCACACCCCTCTCTCTTAACTTCATAATTATCAAAACCATATGACAATTCCAACTATAACTCTAATTTCTGGATGCCTCCCTCCATAAATAGACTTTTTTTTTTACACTGAAAAATGGTATTGGTGATAATGTTGAACATACATAGTGGTCAGGCCATTTTCCACCAGCTACTCCTCACGAAGTTTTCATTTATTTTAGAAAACGTTTTGTAGTAATCAGAGGGAAACAACATTAACAAACCACACATGAACATTGGCCTGCACATATTCACTTAAAAATCGGATTTCCTATTTTCATTCCTGGAGGATTATTACACCTCTTACTGCTGAAGTGACTGTCTTTTAAGAGTGTTCCAATTTGCCCTAGCACTTAGTTAATGGTTTCTGTGATGGATGAGATTTTTACTCCAATTTTCCTGGCAACACAGTGAAGTACTGTGCAGAGATAATGTCAAAGGCAAATAAATGGGACACAGAGAGGCTGTTGGAACCAGCTCCATGCTAACAGTGAGCACAGTCAATTCAACTATGCTGTGAACTGCTAACACTAACCATTTCACAAATAGTAAATTGCAAGAGAACCTTATTTTATCGACAAATGCCCTTCCTAATTCCACAGTCCTTACATCCTAAAGCTGCTGAATTTCCCTGAAATTTCCCATTTTCCCCACTGAATCTTAGAAGTTACTATTGCACCATCTTCCTATCTCTTACAGAATCAGCATGCTAGAGCTTTCTGCCTTGGCTCTGGACTTTCTGGTGAAGTGACTCAGCGCTCTGTGAGATTACTTCAGTACTTCTGAGATGGAGAAAGGATCTCTTCTAGTTCTTCTTACCATCTGATAATCCAGTGACCTCTCCGAGCTCCCCTTCCCCTCTTAGATTCTGCTCAAAATTCAGATAGTTCTTCTAGCATCTTCTGTCAGCTTTAACACTCAGTTCAATTTTGCTTTGGTTTCTAAGAAGGATCGAGCAAGCTTGAGGGAGGCTGGTAAATACTCCCCCTCCCTTTAAAAAAACCCCAAACAAACAAAAACCCAAACCAAACCCAACCCCCCATTCATTTAAACAACTGTGTGTGGAAAATGAGGAGTCCTGATCATGTGAGCGGCGAGTGGGTGACACACGGGTGTGTATCTGCTTTGTCAGACTTCAGAAGGGGTTGGGTGAGGGGAACTGTGCATTTACTATTAATTCAAGCACGCTTTTTGTTGTCGGCTTTGATGAGCGGAGAATTAGCACACGAGAGAAGTGCTAAGCTCACACCATTTGATTGCTCAACAGTTCCTTTGCTTCAGTGCGATTGCTGCTGTCCTTGTGAGCGGGCTTGTTCCTGATTCGGGGGGAATAAGGAATTCCTCAAAATCCAAGGGCTGGAGCAGGTGAAGAAAATGTAGATAATTGAGGCAGCCTGTAAGAACACGTGTGGTGCTGCATGACCTCCCTTGGCCTTCCCTTCCTGCCCAAAATGTATTTTCATAGTTAGCGAAGCACTGAAGACATTAGTTTTGCATTATGTATGAGGATGGGCATGAAGGTGACAGAAATGTTTCCCTGCATCAAGAGAGATCACAAGGCGTGGAAAGGGAACAGAAGGGGAGCGTGGAGGTCGGGAGCCAAGCGAGACGGCAGGGGAGCATTTCCCACCTGCCTCAGGTGGGAGCTATCACCCGCTAACTACCTGGCTTTAAACAGCTCAGCCCTCCCTTCCCCTCCCTCCTCTCTTCTCAGCGTCTCTCTCGGGAGGTGTAAAAGCCCTGGGACGCCCGAAGACTCAAAATACTCTTCGGGGCTATTTTATTTCATGCCTTTCCTTCGCCTTCCAGCTCTCCAGGTAGGCTCGGCCGTGCCTGCAGTATCTCTCGGCATGTGCTGTCTGTGACACGCTGGCTCATGCTCCGGAGCCCTGCGGGCTGGGCTGGGCCGAGCCCCGTACGCAGGGCCGGGG
>NW_005054300.1:16990927-16997568 GCF_000277835.1 Geospiza fortis
GGGGCCGGCGGGCCGGGCGGGAGCAGCCCCGGCTGCGCGGGGCTGGGGCGAGCCCCTGCCATTGTCCTTCCCATTAAAGGAAGCCCGAGAGGCCGGGTGAGGCTTCCTCTGGGAGTTCGCGCTAGCTTGTCTCGTTGAGGTGCCACGAGGGAGAAAAATAGCAACAATAACAAAAATTACAATAACAGAAGAAGGCCTTTCGGAGTGCTGCAGGCAGAGTTTGCCCGCTCCGTTCTCCGCCGTCGCCCCGGCGGCTGCCGGACCCTGCCCTGAGCCCAGGCTGTGTACAGGGAGCAGCGGCGCAGTGGGTGTAAGGATTGAGGCCCGTAACTTAATTTTGAAAATATTTTAACTTTAATTGGCTGTCTACTGTGGTAGTGATCGACCTCTCTGCGCCCCTTTCAGCCTCCTGCTGTAACAGGCCCGGGCGTGGAGCGCGGGCTGCCGGAGGTGATGCTCCGCGGTCTGTTCTGTTTTGGCTCCTGCTTTATCTTCCGTGCTCTATGTAGATTTAGCATTTTGAGACATTCTGAATAAAAAAAGAAAAACCTCACAAAGAAATCTATTCCATGCTGTAGAAGAAGCTACTTGTTTGGGTAGTTTTTCCTTTCTTTGGTGGATCTTCCAAGGAGGTGGTGGTGGAGGTGTGAAGGATATTTAAAAATAACTGGCAAGACAAAATTCTTCCAGCACTGCTTTTTAGTTTGGTTGGGTTTTTGTTTGTTTGTTAAAGTGACATAAGCCATGTGACCTAGAACTCTGGATGAGATTGAAGGAGAGCAGTTCCTAGAGAATGGAAGCACAGGGTGTGTCTTGTTCCTAAGTGCTCTCTGGTGAGATGATCCATCTCTCTTCTGGCTGTCTCCAGCAGGGAGTAAGGCATCAGTACTGAGACACTGTATACTCACAGTAAACGTGTGAAGCTTTTGGTGTGGAAGGTTGAGGTGCTAGCACTATCTGGTTGGGAGAAGAATTGTGTGGAGAGAGAAGGGATCAGGTGGGAATTCAAGTCTCATCACTGGTGTGAAGTAGGAATGAGCTGTGGTGGAAACTGCTTTGCAACTTTCGGATTGTGTGTTTGGGTTTTTTTGGAGGAATTCAGGACACCTGTGTTTGTAGAATGGTGTTCTTTATCCTTTGGGTGATGACACTGGAAGAAAGCACTTTTAGGGTGTGATCTGTATCCTTTTAGCTCTGTTCTTGGAGGATGGAATATAGTGTTGTTGCCTGTCCTTAGAGGGCTGTCTTGTTCAAAACTATAATGCCACAGAAACAGGAATTTTTAGAAATAGCTTTCTAAAAGTTTGTAAGTGCGTTTATATTGAAAAAAACCAATGTAAGTTACAAGTAAAAACAAGTAAGTTTCACAGTTGGCATTTTATGTTTGTTGATCTTGTTCTTAGGTGAACTTGCTGAAGGTGCCGTCTGGGTCGAAATCACAATCATGGAAAGCTGATTTTCTGGGTGGTGTGTGCTCTGTGTGATTATTTTTTTTTAGTGTAAGTTGATCCAGTTAGCTTCCTTTGTAGCTCCCTTTGTATTGTAGCATTATCTGCAGTCCCCGAATCAGGAGAAAACTCACTTAGTTCTAGTATTATCTCCTGTCCCCGAATCAGGAGAAAACTCACTTAAGTCTCGTTCTTGTTTCTGGGCACAGGCTTTGTCTGACATTTAGTGCATTGTAGGCAAACTTTCCCGTTTAAAGCCTCTTTCCTGTCCTTCCTGCCTCCTTGTGGGGAGCGGAGGGTGGCAGAAAAGACGGGAAAAGTGTGATCTTTTGCTCGGAGCAGTGTCTGTGCAGAGCCTTTGCATGGGTAACGTAGCTAACAGCCCTGCAAGGGGGTGTGTTCTGGGCTGCCTTTTACTGGCGTTAGGCCTTGTAATACTGAATGAAAGGACCATAAAAAGCCCTTGCTCTGAGCCCTAAGATGCTGTTTAATTGGGATGCTTTCCTTGGTATTCAAGGCATAACTTTTTGCGCTTGGGTGTAGCAAAAAAATTGTTGGCATGGTGTCTTATGAATTTGGTTATATCTGGATGATGAATGAGTTTATTGTATGTTTCTAATCAATAACTGAGAAATATTGGATGGTTTTGAGGCTGACCTCTGATTTTCTTAGAGGGTATTTTTATTTAGTTTGTAAAGCTTTATTGGGTGGCTACTAATGTGCCATTACCTGTAAATGGGTGTTTGGAAAAGGGAGGAATTTTTCTGCTGACGAACTGCTACAATTGATTCTCTTAGGCTGTCAAGTTTCTCATTGTGGATTAGGTGTGGCGCAGTTTGAGCACTGATAAGTGTGAATAAATTAAACGCTTGTTTTGATGTCCCTGTGTTAGTTCAGAATTGTCATTGGGGTGTATGCGAGGGGAAGTGGAGTTCACAGAGCGATTGTAAAAACTGTTCCACAGATCCTCCCTTTATTTTTTTGCTTTTACAAAAAATTTGACCCGGGTGGAGTATGGAAAAAATGTGTGGATTTCAGAGACACTTGTGAGCTCTCTGTGCCATGTTGCTTTGCATTGTGGCTTCCTGTGTCAAAACTTCCTGTTTTTTGGTAGAACAGACTTTCACACTTTGCCACCTGTGGTACATTTCTTTTCTAAGGCTAGGAGGGCTGCAATTCACAAAATCCATGAACGTGCTGTGGTTTGCGTTTTGCTTCAAGCTGAAGTAGCTCAGATAAAGTAAATGAGACCCTCAAACAGTGAATGGTGCAGGCTGCTACTAAAGGGGAATTAAGCAGAAGTTATTTCTAGATGCAGAGGTTACATTCTAGATCCAAAGGATGGTCATGTGTCTTCCTCTCTGGTATTGCCCCAGTCCTAAAGTCTTTGGCTCTTCCAAAGCTCTGCTGTTGGTGGCTTGGGTGGAGCTACTGATGCTGCCTTCAGCTCCCAGCACAGTTTGGACAGGAACAGGATCCTTCTCTTCGATTCTTTTGCTCATGCTCAGTCAAAAGTATCTCATGAAGGTTAAGAACAACGTCAGAGATAGTCAGACTAAAGCTTATCAAGGTTAGGTATGTGTGGGTTTTAAAAAGTAACAGTTTGGATCTTCCCAAGAATACGGGAATCTGAATTTTGATTCAGCAACCTAAAAAGAAGGGGGGGGCTGAAATGTCTAAGCTCTGATGACTTCATTTTAAATGTGCAATTTAACTACTTAACTATAGCTGAATGTCATATTTGAACTCCTTTTTGTGTTGTAAAACAACTTTATCCTGGATAAAATCTGCTTTCAGATAGTCAGCTGAAAAATCATTGTTGGGCAAAATCTTCTCTTTTGGGAATGTCACAGGTGAGGATAATAGCAAAGTGCAGGTGTTGAGGATCACCTGCAAAAGTGGTGGTCCTTAAAAATTGACTGCTTAAGAGATTGTGATGTTTGTAGTTGATTGTGAAGCTTTTTGACCAGTCTCACATAAGTCTTGGAACTGAAGCCCTCAGATAGAAAACCACTCTGCTTGGTTATTCACATGTGAATTCTGTTATCATTTGTGCAGAAAACCTTTAACAAGTGAAAATAAAACATGCTGGCCACAATAGGAACTATATCCAAATCCAGGGCTCTTAGCTGGGTTTAAAAATAAGTATATTTTCTTTTCTGATCCAAAGTGTGCCTCAACCCCCGTTTGGCAGGGGGGAGGGATCAGCACTTGTTTTGCTTCAGTGTTTCCTGTCTTTCTTCAACTCTTTGGGAGCCAAGCAACAGTGTTTTGTCCTTTTCATTGTACCACGGCTTATGTGTGATATGTGTGAGTGGAAGAATTTCTTATCTAAGGTGAATGCTTTATCTGTGCTTCCTCTGAGAGCTCTTGCTGTGTCATTGTCTTTAGAAGTTCTGCAAAATCTGAAAATCTTAGGCCCGTCTTCATCCTTAATCTGAACCTGAAAGGCAAGGGTGTAATAAACCCAGGGCTCTGCTTCCCCTCGATCTTTGTAGCGAGCATTGTTGAATGTTGTCTTGGTGTTGTAAAAGAGCTTCTGGGGTATTAGAAAAAAACTTGTCTTTGTTTTGTGCTCCTGGGCTAGAGAACAGGCATTTACACCAAACTGATAAAGGTCTTCCATGGGAAGAGCTGTCCTGGAAACCCCCTGATGTAGTTGGGGCTCTTTGGCCCTAATTGGCTCTGGCACTTGATGAGCTTGTGTGTGCATGTGAGCTTTTGGCTTTAGGGGTTGTTTTATTTTGCTATTCTCGTTCTGATTCAGGCAGGTTGTTTGTCTGCAACCTCAAATGTGTTCATGTGTCCCAACAGCCCTTTCCAGAAATCTGTTTTCCTCTCTTAACAGTTTTTGTTTCCTGCTCAAAGACTAAATAATTGATACTTGAGTCTCTCTGGAAAGGAGTTTTGTCTAAATAATTGATGGACTTGAAGGTAACAAAGTCAGGTGTTTGAGTTGCTGCCTTTACAGCTACAGGATGAAGCAGAGTATTTGGAGGCAGCTGAATGCTGTGAATTTTAAAATTTTTTAAAACCTCATTTGTTCAGCTTGGCAAGTTGTGTACTCTTGCTTTGGAGCATAAAATGGGTGCTGAAATATGTTTGCTGCCATCTAGAAACTTCTGGAGTAGAAAACAAAGGGAATATCCTCATGTAACTTGGATCTGAAGGGAGACCCCTGAGAGCTTGGACTCTGGTCTTTATGTGACAGCAGCCTTCTGGCTGCCAGGGTATGGAGCTGGTTCTGTGGATGCATATTGCTTTTCCCTCAACAGTTTGTTATTAGATGGTGCTCGGGGAAGGACTTCATGGGGGTGAAATATGCCCGCAGTGGTGGAGCTGTACCTAATAGAGGGTAACAACAGCAAAGCTTTCCACCCTGCCCTGGGTAACTTCAGTTTGGCTGCATGGCAAGCCTGTGGAGCAGGGAGCTTCATCAAAAAAGCTGCCTGACTTGAAACTAATGGAAGGCAATTAGTGAGATGACTCTTGGAAAGCAGTTGGTGAGATGGCTCTTGGAAGACAGCAAGGCAGCTTTCTTTGCCAAGCGTCCATCATGCTGAGCTTGCAAAGGATATTTTGACTGAGTGGTCATAGCAGTGGTCTGCTCCTGCAAAACAGGAGAGGGTTCAACTGAAAGGGCTTGTCCAGCTGGGGCAAGTGAGAAGGGAAGGTGCAGTTCAGCTCTGTGGTGGTGTTTTGTTTGAGCTGTGCTGCTCCTGTGGCCAGTCACACTGTACTGTCAGCCCATTCAGGTGGCGGGTTCCTGCGTTGTCACGTTTTTTCCATCAGGAGCTGTGTTTCTCATTTTACTGAAGGCACAGGTTAGGAAGTGTTTGTGTCCAAGCTCTGCACCTACTAATTCTGCTGGTGTTTGTAATTAGCTGTTGCAGGCTGAGGTCTGTGTTGGAAGGAGCACTGACTGTGTCCCTTCAGAGCCTTTGTTGCCCTGATGTCTAAATAGCACCGTGTTGTTCTTGGCATCATCTGGAGAGGTGGAAAACCTGTTTTTTCTCCTTCCCCAGGGGCAGATGCAGAGACTTTGGGCGAGACAGTCCAGGCTTTCTCACGACCTGCCAGAGCACTGGCTTTGGGGGAAGGGCTGGAGCTGTTCAAGCATGGGCTTGTCCTGAAGCAGCATTGGTTTTTGTCTTTTTAATCTTTTCCCTGTGGTGTGGTAGCGTGTGCAGAGTGCTCTGCAAGCCTACTTGCTGGAGCTCCTGGGGCATTAATTGTTGCTGTGTATTTGGGCTGAGACATTGACTCTGCTGAAGTGGTTAGGATTGTGAGACATTGGTGAAGGCTGTTTTGTCACATCTTTAAGATTTTCCAGTGCTGCCTTAGAGGTTTATCTTCTAGTTGGGTTTTGCAAGTTTCACAAGTGTGTTTCTTTACCAGAAAGGAGGTAAAGAGATGAATTTCACAGTGGTTGACTGCCTACGTGGCCACAAAGAGCCATTTTCTCTTATGGCTTAGAAGCTGGTGATTGTCATCCTTGGCAAGTAAAATGAGCCTGTCCTGGTTGTTATGAATGCAGCTGCTGGAGGTGGAGGGCAGCAAAGGAAAGCTTTGGGGGTGTTGTCCCCAAACTCCTCACACCTTTCCCCAAAAAGTAGCGTTCCCTGGTGCCTCATTTGAAATGAGTGTTGCTCTGGTGTTGAAAGCATAGGCCCTGGTAATTGAGGTGGGAGGGGAGAAAAAAAGAGGTGTTGTGGATTGAACTCTACTTCTTGTTTCTGTGACATAAAGTTAGCATTGTTTAAACAGAATGAGTGGTGAATGTAGCTAGTATTATCCAGATATTGCAGTCATTACTTAGCATGCTTGTTTCTGGAGATTAGATTTCAACTCTGGAATTTTAAATTTTTTTAAACTAAAAAATACCTTGATCTGGTTTAAACTGTTAAAATAAATATCTGTTTTATTATATGTAATAGATATGTTTATATATATAAATTCATATATAGGAATATTCAGTGTGAAGGTTTAGAAATATGGTGTGGATGTAGACAGACTGCCCATTATATCTAAAGCAAGGAGCATTTTTAAGGAAACAAACCACAAAACCCAAAGCAAATTATATGCTCATCACTTCTTTGTTGTATATTGCTATAATCAGCCTCTTTGGGTTTTTTCCTTATGAAAAGAGAAAATAAAGATATATTCTTTCAGACTGAAATGTAACTGGAGACA
>NW_005054300.1:16997578-17046049 GCF_000277835.1 Geospiza fortis
AAGTGGCGAAAATTCACAACATGTATAAAAGTTTAGGATGTTCTCTGAAGAACGAGTGTATTTGTCAGCAAAGAAAGGTGGTGGCTTCCTGTCTTTTTTTATGATATGAAATGGTATAGCAAATGGAGGGACCCATGCTGTTCTTGAAGCCTTTTGGTCTGTGTGGAGGTATGAGAGGGAGCAGACAAAGTGTATGAAATAGGTTCTGTTATTCTTGGATTACTAAGTAGCAGTAAAAATATTCCCCAAACTGGAAGTTCTGGCTCCTCAGATAAGATATTTGCTTTGTAAGGTTTTCAAAACCTTCTATTAGAAGGAGGAAAAAAAACCAAATTACATGCTTCTTTTAAATTAAGACTTTGAGTTTTGCCTTGCAGCTGTTGATGTTACAGAGAGTTGGTGTGTATCTGCTCTCATGAGAGGCAGTAGAAAGCAGCTGAGAAGTTTGGGTCAGCTAAGATTATTCTGGTTACTTGTCCTGACAGGTTTTGCAGCCTGGGGTGGATAAATTCCTGCTCAGAATGACTAACTGGCTTCTATGTGTTTCCCAATACTTGAACTTGCTGTGAAGTAAAAGGAAAGCATGACTTGTGGCTTGTTGTGTGTAGTGAATAAATTGCAGCACAGGCCAGGTCCTATTCAGATGAAACTGACCAATAGCTTTATTAAAGAAAGTTTTCATAGGCACAAAATAGTTTTCTAAACTTTTCTATGTTGATGAGGCATCTATTGAAGTGTACTAATAGTATCTAATGTTGTTTTCACTTAGTTTGGTGTAATCCAACTGAGTTTTAACTCCAGAGCTTTAACCAATAGTGCTTTTGAGGATAAGGTCAGTGAAGGCCCTGCATTCTATGCTCCTGGTCTTCTCTGCATTTCTTAAATATTAGTAAAGAGATGGATATCTTACAAAAGGATCTGTCTCTCCTTACGTTTGGAAAATTGCTGGCTTTTAGATCAAGTTTACATGTCACATTTCCTTTTCTCTCTGTTTCCTGTGCTCTCTCTTGCCTTAAGTCAGAATGTGGAGTAGATGCTTTGTTTGCAGTCAGCTACTTTGAGCAGATTTTCCTTGAACTAGGTAAGAGATCCTTGCTTTCACTTGATACCTCTGTCAAGCACCTCTGTATGTTAAGCAGAAACCACCTCAGCTGTTCAGTTACTTCTTCAATGAATCTGAAGTTGGTGGGGCAGAATTATCATTAATGTACTGAAATTCTCTGGATAATTGTGTCTCTTCTCAGTGTCAATAACTAAAAATATTTGTAGTTTGAATTTACATTGTCAAGACTTCCATTGTACAGTGTCATTGACTGGCATTCTGATTGGTTTGTATAAATGAAAATATAGACTCTTTGGAACTTCTTCTGTTTTGCAGATTTCTTTTTAAATATTAGTAGTAGCTTTTTTTTTCCTGAGTAGGAATAAATACTTCTTCACATGGAAGCAAGGCCAGCCAGCTGTATCTTTTATAGCTTCTTTATGAAGAACAGTGGAAAGTGAAATAGGTACAACTGCTGTTGTCCTCTGTTACAGCTTTTGAATTGCTGTGGGAGCAGTACTGAATTCTGCTTGCCTTTTGCAAGTCTTTAGTGTAGTTCTGTTGGTTTAAGAAATCAAATGGAGCTGAAAGTATTCCATGAATCATAGCTTGAATAACTCCTTGAATTACAGTTGTGCAGTGTAGAGCCAAAGGATTGGTGATGTTAGTCAAATGGGGAGTTCAGAAGAGGTTCTTGATGACCATGTAGCTTATTCCCAAAAATGTGCAGTGTCCACTTTTTCTGAGTTCTGAGCACTCACATGGTGTTTTGGATGCTACTCAACCACACAGAAGTAGTGGCTTGGCCAAAAGTGCAGCATAATGGGTGTGAGGTAGAGAGACCTGGAGTGGCGCTCATTTGAATTACTGCTTCCTTGTTTGGGGTTTGGAAACACTCGTGTGTGTTTCTGACAAGTTTTCCTAAGTTGTAGTTTGTGATGTAGTAATAGAATAAATCCTGGTCACTGAAACCTGAAACCCTTCCCAATAGGTTGGGGATTTGTTCTTCTCTGAGGGATTTTTTTTTTTTTAGTGCTTACAGTGGAGCAACTTCTCCTTGAAATATTCTTTGAGATCTTTGAGTCTTCAGCAGAGTACAAAAGAAGGGTCCCAAAAGATGATGTCTTAAGAATATTGTCTGGCTTTGGCCAAGTTTTCCATTGAGTTCTGAGATTTGTTACTTCCATTCTTTTTCTGGTCAAACAGGGATAGCCTATTAATGATATTTGCCTTTCATCTTAAGTCTTTCAGCTTAAAAAAATACCCTTTTGTTGATTAATCCTCAGGTTTCTTCTGAGAATGAGCAAATATTCCTCTGCTCATCTGAACTGCAGCAGAACTAAATAAACTATACTTGTGCTCCTTAAGAGAAGCTTGTCTGTTCTTTTTGAGGCCGTGGTCTGAGTTTCTTGGAGACAAAATTTCAAAATGACGCATGCTTGCTTGGAGCTCCTGAGTCATCAGCAGGACTGTCTGTTTCCAGGAGGAGATTAACCTGTAAGAGCATCACATCCTGTCAGTTTTTCTTGCTTTTTGGCTGTACCAGCTCAGCCCTTGAAGATTTGATGGCTGGCACCCAGATACTGTTCTGAACATTAGGACCCCTTTGGTGGTCAACTTCTCTCTAGGATGTGGAAAGAGCAATCTATAGGTGCCTCTTAGTTGTTCCATTTTTAGAAGGTCCTAAGAATATCCCTGAATTTTTTCTGGTCAGGGATTAGGCTGCCTTTTACCTTCACAAAAACCCCTAAAGACTGAGCGCCTTCAAAGAATGGCAGTTGTTTGTAATGGCACCATATCTTGAATGAAATGATGCTTTTTGATATATATTTGGTCTTGATGGGGTGGAATTGAGTCATATCAAAACAATTCATAGACCAAAGTACATCTCTTGCTGTTTTTAAAAATTCTTGCTCCTCAGCAAATTATTCTACATCCATTTGCTTCACCAGCTTCATATAGATGCTTTGTATTGATGAACAGTGGTGGAGAAGCCAACAGCTTGGCAAATGATTTTTTTTCCCTCTTGCCTCTGTTGTGCCCCTGTTCCCCTCATCTTTCAGAGTGTTGGATTCAGGTGTGCTGCTGGTGTAGGCTGGCACTGCAGGGGTGCTGTGTTTCCATGGGCACACTCATGGGAAAGCTTTTGCTTTTCCCTTCCTTGTTCTGCCACCTCCTGACTTGCCCCCACGCTGGCATTTGTGCATGCTCTGGCAAGGTGGATTGAAGGCTTAAACCTGTTTACCTCTTGCTGTGTGGTACAAGATTACAGGATTGATCTGAAGATTTGCTAGTGGTTTGCTGTGTGGCTGTTTGCTCCACTGAATAGGTTGATTAATGGTTGTGGATTTTAGGAGGGGCAGGGAAGGGGATCAGGACTCTATATGGTGGCAGTATTGGCTGAACTTGGAGTTTTAGTATGACTTACGTTTGCCTTGTAAAGTAAACGTCTCTGGAGGATTAAAATAATTTTTGGACCTAAAGGTAGAAAATTACTTTGTTGCAGTTGTTCTAGACTTAACATCTTATCCATGATGATTTCTCTGCTTATGTAGATTAGTTAACAGATCACGTTCTGTTTTATGAGAGTTAGGAACATAGATTAGGAGTATCACTGCTGTAGCATTTTGAAGGTAAGAGTGGAATTGTGGGTGTCGAAAAGCTTTGGGAATGGCAGTGTCCTCTTGATGAATGACTACATTTTCCCCCTGTCACTGAAGCTGTAAACACCAAGAGAAAATTATATTCTACCAAAGCAGCAGGGCTCTGTATTTGATTTTTAGAAATTCCTGTTGCTGTGAGTGGGTGATAACTGTCAGCTGACACAATGTGACTTGCTTTGTCTGAAACACAGTAGAGAACGTTATTAGTCTGTGCTGCCCACATACTGCTTTAATCTTCCAAGTGTTTTTAGTATTGCCTAACCATAGCTATGCAGCCTGTGCTGTGAACAAAGTGAATTACTGACAAGCAGATTTCTGGACTGGTTACAGATGCCTTCTGTGTTAGGAAACATGATTGCTTTTAGTATAAACACGGGGAGGGTGGCTGTGTAGTCTTGAGTGGACTGCTTCATTTGTTTGTAGTGTTAGTGGAAAAAAATCACATACCTGCACTTCAGATTTATTATGCTGCTCCCATACCAGCCATACTGTGTTCAGTGGTCTGTCTAGAACCACCAAAAGAATTCTGATGAAGGTAAGTACAGAGCAAGCCAAATCAGCTCTTAAGATAGGCAGGTGGTTTGGAAGCTAATATCTTTCTGAGGAGCTGTGTGCTGTTGCAGGACAGCTTCTTGCTGGTACTGGTAATACACCCCCCATCATTTCTGAGCATTTAGAAATGTGTATGTTGAAAAAGTATTTTACTTTTCCATTCTGCTGAAATACTGTGATTGGTATTGACTGGGGCATTTAGGCAGTTGTTTGAAGCATGGAGAAATGTCTTGCAAGCTGGTGGTTGAAACATTGAGGTGGGTGGGGAGTAGTGCTTGTCAATAAGGATACTTTTAATCCTCTTATTCCTGTGAATAGTTTCAGTGGAGCTGGGGCTGAACAGTTGCATATAAGTCCAGTTCCAGGGAGGGTAACCTAACAAAAAGTAAGTCTTCAGATGATGTTTGTACTTTAGGTTGTAAAGTAATGTGCTTGCCTTTTTGCCTCAGGTTATGTTTTAAGCCTCTTTGTCTAGCAGAACCTAGTTTTTGTGAAATTTTAGTGATGTGCTAGCTAAATGCAACCTGCTGCCTTCTCTTTTGTAGATGTAGCAGCACCAGAAGCAATACTCCTTATGTGCATTTTGCAGTTGCTGCTCCTGTCTCTTTACCAGGTTCCTGATTTTCAGAGGGAGATGGCACAGCAGTGATGGAGGCCCCAGTGTGTCTGCATCTGGAGAATGTATTTGCACTGGCAGCCAGTGTGTTGCTGTAAAATGGGATTGCCCTCATGCAAATGAGCCTTGCACCCTGCTCAGATTAGCAGGAACCTGTTCTTGTACCCTCCCTTTCCTCTCTTGCCCAGGCACATCAGACTGACTGACTTGGACAAATGTATGCATATTGATTGTTGACATGCAAATTGCCATTTGGAGCTAGAAACTGAAATGAAGTTGGGAAAACCAATCTTTGTTCCTTTTCTTATATTCGCTCAGTTGTGGACTTAGATAAGCAAGGGGATGGTGCTTAAGCAAGAATTCTTTGCTATGATTCATAACAGTTGTAAAGGTTCCTAAATTTTGCCTGTAACATTGGATGGGTTGCAAAGGTCAGTAGCTAAATTACAAAACTCATTTTATGTGGTACAGCTGGCCAAATGGAGGAAGATCCTTTCCAGTCACTGCCCATACTGCCATAAAGGACAATTTCCTTTGCTTTAATGAAAGTTAAATGTTTTTTGCTATAAATGGGCTGTGCACATTAGAAGTTATAAGGTGAAGGAAGAAAACCTGTTTTCAGTGTTTGGTTAAAGTTATATGGAAATCAACATCTGAAATCTAGAAATAGCAAGCTGAAGTATGAATTCACACTCTTAGTCTGTACTGGATGGGATTCTCAAAGCCAACTTCTGTTTCTTCTGTAAGTGGGAGTGTTTTTTACACTGAGACGCAGATTCCTTTCTAGGAAAAGAAACTCCAAAACCAAACAACCCCAGAAAACCTAGTTTACCTTCTCATAGCTGTGGATGTGGTGCAGTTCACTTGTCCATTCCGTGGTCTGGAGTTTTAGACTTTACTGAGTAGGCTTGGGTTTTGCACTCTGTCTGTGAATGACCAGCTTGCACAGAATGTTTTTTTAGTTGGGAGGTATTTGAAAATTCTGCATTCTTGTTTCCTTGCCTTTGCAAACCTTCTACTGACATTTATCTCAAGGAAGTGGAGGACTGAAATTCTGCTCATCTGTCTTAGGCAGCACTCAGCTGTCCAGAATGTGAGGGCTGTGCAAGTGCTTACTCCTGCTCTGAATTCACAGCTTGTTCTCTGTTTTTCTTATGCATGGCATTTCTGCAGAGGTGGTTTAGTTATGATTCTCTGAACAGCTGTAGTTGTCTGAAATACTTGAGCAAGAGTTGTGGTTGAATCTTATCTCTCTAGTGTGTGTAAGGAAGCAAAGCAAACTCCACAGAGCTGAGGGTTTTAAATGGTGGGACTTTGGTTCTTGAGAATAAAACCTCTTACAGGAGATGATCTGGTAATGGAACATGCAAATATGGGAGAGCTGCTGGGTACAATTACCTTTTGTATTTAGCAATCCAGAGACACTGACAGATTTCAGGTAACCACTTTGGATATCCTGCTAGCTGGATTGCTGGATGTACAATGCACAGGGTTTGTGGATAAGTCCAAGCAGCCATTTGCAGAAGTAAAACGGTTTTGAAGGAGTGAGAAGGTAGATGAGTGTCAACTTGCTTATGTTGATCTTCCTAGGCTAACTGTATAGTAAGTTTCCTTTGTGGGTGTGCCTGCCCTGTTATAACATTAGGGTGCTTAAAGATAAGATTATTAAGCAACAGATACTGAAAGGAAGTGTAAGGTCAGTGGAAGTGTGAGCTGACTTTGAAAATGCCTTTTGATGGCATATGGTACAGATTACTGTACTCTTTCTCAACAGAGCAAGAGAGACCCGGGAAGAAACCTTTATCACGAAATCTTTACCTAATCCTGTCATTCTTTCTCTTCTGTGCAGAGGCTGTGCCATAGAAGATGCACTATTACCGATATTCTAATGCAGAAGTCAGCTGTTGGTACAAATACTTGCTCTTCAGCTACAACATTGTCTTTTGGGTGAGTACAAAATGAAGAGGCTGAAATAGCTTAGGCATAGCTTAAGTTTTATTAACTTCATTACTCTGGTCAAGAGAACAAGCTGAAATATTTGTGTGCAAGCAGGAAACTGATGTATAGTGTGCCCCAGGTGTTGTGTTATTGAAGAAGCTTATCCCTTATGAGAAATAAATTATTATTGAAAGTGTGAGGATTCAGTATCCATATTATCCATGTTAAGTTGCTTCCCTGTTAAAAGAATCCTCTTATAATGTTTCCTTTCAGACTATTTTTGATCATTGTTGGGTGGTGTAGCTGTAAATACACCCTGTAGAAGAGAAGAAAGGAGCTTCCTCAGGGATGTGTCAACAGCTGGCAGCACATGTCATGCTCTGTGGGCAGCTGAATTGTCTGATACAGTCTTGAAATATTTAGCTATGGACTAACCTGCCTATAATGTTTAGAATCGTGAGTGTGAAAAGTGTCAATACGTGAGTGGATTTAGATGTTAATGAAGCACCTGCCTTGGAAAAGAAAGCCCTTGAAAGGTTAGAGCATAGTGTTGCACCAGAAAGAGTTAAGATGCCTGTGAGCGGAAGGTGAGGAAGCATTTCAGAGAAACTCAGTAGTTCCTTTTGGAACTTTCAGGTCAAATGTTAACAAGTTTGAGCCTGAAGTCCTAGAACTGCAGTCATGGAAAGGCATGAGTAGTCCTGGAAGAATTCAGATGCAGTGACTTGTCCAGTGCTAGCAGTAAAGTTGCTGAAAACCACAGAAGTTGTTGCTACTGTCACCACCTTTTCTTTACTAGTACAATGCTCTAGCATGATACTGTAGCATCAAACCACAGGGGAGTTATCCTCCTGTGGATGCCTGGGCAGAAAAGATTTGCAGTAACTTCTGTTCCATTAAGGGTTGATTTGCTACAATATTGCATAGTGCAAGTGTTCATTAGGCATGACATTTTCTGTGTCTCAATTGAGGATGCTTTCCGCAGGTCAGAAATTGTGCTTACAAGCCACCAGCTCTGCAGTTCCTTTTCTGTGTTGTGCAATTCCCATGTACCCATGGTGGAGTGTGGCACAGTGAGAAGTGATGCTTATCAAACTGTTCTGGCTTTCAGAGAAATCACTTCATAACTATGTGGATGCTCTTCAGAAGTTCATGGTGGGATATGTGAGAAATCAACACTCTTGTTCATGAACATATTAGGATTCTTCTAGACCTCTACTTTTTTCTAGTGAGTGTCTTATGAAGTGGGGTTTATGAGTGACTGTTTCTGACAATCTTTTAAACTGAAATTTTTTGTCTTTGCTGTAAGGGGAGGAAGACTGAAGAATTTGCCTGTTTTTTCACAGGAATAAATTTTAAATCTTTTTTCTTCTCTGCGGTCACTACATTTTTTTCACTTTATAAAAACTTTATTCTCTTGAGATGAATGATGAAGATTTAAAGATTTTTCTGTTCTTTAAAGAGATGCCAAAACATGGAGGAGAATTGATAATACAACCTGTGTGTTTCAGCTGATCTGTTGGCTGGAGGAATTAGCTTTCTGAACAGGTACTTGTAGTCCTGGTAGCTTCTTCAACAAAAGATGCTTCTGTTGATGTTATCAGGCTGACCTAGTAAATGATGTGCAGCTACAGCTCTCTGGATAAGATTTTTGGCACCTTTAGTTGTAGAACAAGCTATGTAAATGTTGAAGGTAGACACCCCTATAGGCAATCCATGAATCATTTAGCTGACACAAAGATTCAGGAGCCTGTGAAATCCTGCTGGCTGGAATGACTGCAAATCGACCATTTGTGAAACAGAGTGAATATTCTGTGTGCCTTAAAAAAACTGAAGGACTACCAAACCAGAAGGGGAAATGTAGCCATAACTCACAAGTAGCATTTAAGGAGGGAATGTTAGTTTTGATTCGCTTTCTTTGGGTTGCAGGACAGGTGCTTCTGGGGATGTGTTTGTGAGCATTTGTTGGTGAGCCTGGCTGCTCTAGGGGTGGATAAGGGATGGATTTAGCTGGGTGTCAGAGAGCCTTTTGCCCATGTAGGCTGTTAGAGCTCTCCTGTGTTGATGCACGAATAGTAAATAGTTGCAGGAAAATATTTGCCTTTCTTCCTTCAGTCATCCTTATTAAAGGTAAATGTTGACTTTCCCCTTGTAGCTCTAAAGACATCATTGACTGTATAAACTTTAAAGCATGTGCTGATGTAGTAAGTCTCAGAAGTTTTAGACTTTTCACTGAGTGGTTACTGCAATTTGTGTCATGCTTCACATGCAGTTCACATAGATTGCGATTAAACAAAATATTGAACTCGAAAAGGGCAAATATGACTAATGGCAAGCTCAGTGTAATCACTTTTTAGAAATTTTCATTCTTTGGAAGTCTCTTTTTTTTTTAGGGGAGTGACTTGGGAATAGAAAGTTCTGGCTTTTAGTTGTTTACTGCTGTCTTGTAATATCACTTCTCTATTATTTTAAGAAAGGGAATGGAGGCCCTAGGAAGGCTCTGCCTAAGCCTGATTTTCATGTGTGATTACTTTGTTTCCATCTTGCTTTTTAGGCATGCTCACAAGACTCGGCTTGTCCAAGTACACTCTTGTTAATGAGTGGTGATAAGGCAGTGCTGCAGCCATTAAGATAGCCCTGCAGAGAGCAAGATAAGAGGGCTGAACCTTTTTGTGCTTGAAAGCTTTTTTTTTTTGTCAAATCACTTCATTTGTCATGGTGCAATTTAAAGACTGCAACAATGCCAAGTGAAGAGCTTGGTTTTGGCACCTTTCTGTTCTGAGTCTCTTCTGTGAGAGCTCTGGTGCTTGCTGCTTTGCCTCCAGTGGAAAGGGTGTTTTTTTGGGGTAGATTTGCACTTCTTTGGGCCGTGGCTGGTTCAGTGAAGTGAAGGATTGCACGTGTGCTCTGCCAAGACCTTTTATGTTGCATATGAGCTCACTGTCTCTCGCATGAATTGAGAGGGGAGGGTAAAATAGCTTTTAGCTACCATGACCTGGGTTTATCTTCTAGAGGTCAGTAGTTGTGTGTGACTCTTAAGTGTTTTGGGAGGCAAAACCAGAACTTGTCACTCATCCTGTAGGAGATTTGGCGTTTTGCCCTGCACATGGTGATGAAGGTAAAAATTCTCTTCAGTTCTGGAAAAGAATTCTGAGTTTGTCTCTTTGAAAAATAAGAGAAGATCCAGGTTAGCAAAATATTTTCTTGGCTTTTCCAACGTATGTTGTTTTCCAGGACCTTTTCTAACAGCAGTGCTGTGCCAGGAAGAGGAGAGAATGCACCACCAGGTGGTTTCCTGACCCTGAGAGGAAGAGTCTCTGAAGAGTAAAGGATAGGAAGGAAGGGCTGCAGGCTGCTGATTGCTCTACCATGGGTGGACCTGCAGTGTAAAATAGGATTATCCAGGGGGTGGGAAATGTATTCTCTGTGAGAATACACAAAAACTGCATGCCATTCCTATTGCTGCTGATCAGATCTAGGGACAGACTGACCCACAATCAGTTTGTGTTGCCAGAATTTTGTCTTGCAAGAGCTGCCTACATCTGAGAAACAATCAGCCCTGTTTTCTCAGTTGGTAGTGTCATTCTGGCAGCACAGTCATAGGAATCATAGGAATTCAAAGTGTGATTGGGAATGGATACATGGGTGATGCTTAAAAGTGGTAATTTGGACACAGTGTCACTGAGTTGGCATCAGTATTGTAGATCTGAGCAGTTACAGTTTGATGCAATATATTTAAAAAGTGGATTTATCAGTTCTAAAGCAGGAAATAAGCAAATGCTGGTAAATAGTGTTTCAGTTTCTGGGCACAATTGAGCTGCTTTGTGTATGTTTCCATCCAACCTTTCATGGATTCAATGGCTTGAAGGGCTCTGCAGTGCAACAGTTAGTTGGGAAATCCAGTTTGTTTTTGTTTACATGTTGTTCACATTCTGCTAAGAGGCAAATTGCAAAATGCTGTGCTTTTTGAAATAGCTGACTAGCCTACTCTCACCCTGAGAACACTTTTGGTTGTCCTTGCTTCTTCTCAGCTGCCTGTTGTCCCATTCACTCAGCCATTTGGCTCAGTGAGCTGAAGGAGGTTAAAACCTGGCCCTTAGGTTAGGCAGGATCAGTTCCCTGGTCTGCCTTGCAGCCATCCCTTGGGTGCCTCTGTGCAGGTGTGTTACAGAGGGGATTTTCCTGGGGCTGATCCTCTGTAGAACTCTGGGCATGCTCAATCACACTGACTCCTGAGCTAGTTTGATCACCATGGTGTGTTTTTACAATGGTTTTCAGTGAGATACTTTAAAGTATCTTGGACATAGTCTTTGAAGCAAAAGGATTTAATTTCATTTTTCATTTCACTCCTATTGGAAGTTGTTGAAGATTGGTTGTTTTTGTCATTGCGCCTGTCAATGTAGTGGCTGATGGCTTTGATTCTTCTGCAAGTACCTCATACTTGACTGGATTTTTGCAAAAGAATTTTTTTATGTATATGGTTTGGTTGCTTCTAGTGAAATTTTGAATTGTTTGTCTTAGCTGAATTAAGATTTATCCACATTGTTTTAATGAGACTAAGTTTATTTTTCTTCTGATAAATTCTATTTTACTTGTAGCTAGTTTGCATATATGCTTATGGAAATAAATTTGCAAAAGTAGTATATTTTCTTGAAACTGAATGTTTTATAAAAGCACGAGAGCAAAGTTCATGTTCAAAGGTGAAAATAATGCATGCTAGTGAAAAATCTACTTAATCAAAAATTTGTTAAAATTTAATTAAGAAGGTAATTATAAGAAGGCAGACAGTCTGAAGAGGTCACCTTATTTATAAATTCAATAGCACAATATTAGTATTCTAGTACCCTTAATTTGTACACAGAAGAGTGAAATATGTCTTCCCAGTAATTTTTTTCCACCTTGTTTTCTGTAGAAAAAATTTCCAAAGATCTAGCTGTCTGTATAATTTACCTTGATTATTGCAAATTATACCAGCTGTCTTCATCTGTCTCACAGCATTCCTGGAGCATTTGGAATGAAAAGGATGAAGGATGCATCAATTACATGCACTGTGCAACTTAATGACATACAAGTTGTATTACTGGCTATTTTCCCTGCTTTTTTTTTTTTATCTGAAGATCATTGGGTTAAGATCTAGGGTTAATCTGGGTCAATATTCTGTTTATATTGATGTGGTTTTTAGATGTGGTTTTTAATAGTATTTTTCAAGTTGTGTTTTGATCCAAATGATCACTTTAGATGTTCTTAGCTGATTCAGAGCCCAAGGTGAGTACTCATTGTACTATTGCTTCTGGCAGTTTATTCAGTACTGCTTTGTTCAGTTCTAGCTCCATGTGTCAGTGGTGGTTTTGGTTGCTTAATCCAGATTATGGCATATAATAATTCCTGCATACACAGGAAAATTATGAGAGGTCATTTTAGTTTGATTATTGAAATTGGATGTTAAAAACAAGTTGCCTGAGCATTGAAGAAAGGGAATAAAATATTAGAACAAGGAACTCTTGCTTCTTTTGAGTGACTATAATTCAGCAGTATTTGTTATACAAATATATGAGTTAGTGGAGGGTTTGTTGTAAATTAGATTTGGTGCTTGTGGAAAGTAAGCAAACGGACCATTAATCCAGCTTGATTCAGATGGGCTTAAACAAAGTAAGGGTTCAGAAGATGAACTGTTTCTAATCAGAGAAGAGGTTAATATAGGGATCCTTGGCACTGAGAAGTCACAAGGAGCAAGCATGGCTACTGTCATAGCCGTAATATTGGTACTATTAAGTGACTAAATAGGGAATAACCTCAAAATCCATTAAATATTCTGACATCTTCATTAGTGGGCAGGCAGACACTTTATAGCAAATCACTGGGACAAGGATAACTCCCACTTGCATGGTGCTCTGTGGGGCTGTCTGTTAAGTATCTCTTCTTCTTGAATAATGTGCTTTTTGAGTTATCATGAGGAATCAAATTAAAATATTTTTTAAAAAGTAATTTATGAAATGCATAAATGTTGTGGAATAAATGCCCTTCAAATAATTTTTGTAAGAGATGGACTCATGGGGAATAAGGTCCCATTACTGTTGTCTCAAATTACAGGCAGTATTTGTTTTATTTGAGCAATAGTGCTACTAGGTAAGTTTTTTGATAATGTGGTTGATTATTACATTTAATTTTTTTTTTTCTTTAGCTAGCTGGAGTGGCCTTCCTTGCAGCTGGTCTGTGGGCATGGAGTGAAAAGGTAAGGAGTCTGGTCTTATTTCAGTGGCTGCCTCCTCCTGTTCCGGTAAAAGTACTTCCTCAGGAAGCAGCAGAAGTTAAGTGTAGCATCTGTACTCAGGAGAATGTTCAAATAATCTAAACTGATTTTAGTTGGGATTTACTTCTTGTCCCTGATCAGAAGTTAAGCTGTGACCCTTGATATTCAGAGCTTTTTTATGAGCTTGTAAGAGCAGGATGCTGGGGAGAATTTAGCCTTTATGAACAGGTTCTCTTTCAAAAGCATATTTTCTAAAATCTGTATTTCTCTACTCACCTCCTTTTATTGCAAACAAATATTTGTGAGGGGTATGAGCTGTCTTTATATGTTAAAAAGCCCCACTAAATCTAAATGTATATCTCTGAAATACTTGAGAGAGATGCTCCCTGTCTATTGGCCGTCTGTTGTCCACTTTATTCCCCAAGGAGTGCTTAAGTGATTGCTTCCATATAGAGGAACAACACTGGGGAACATCATGTAGCTGAATAACTCTGATTTTTAGCAAAGGTTTCTTGTAGCTAAGAAACTTCCTCAGCTGAAGGAAGTTACATGCACATGTGCTCAGAGTTCTCCAGTCACAAGAGAACAGAATGATGCAGGTATGGAAATGAATGGTTCCCCCACTGAATGGCTGTAGAAGTATGGGTTTAATGAATTCAAGCACTAGGAGAAAGTGGCCATTGCTAGATTCACTGATCTGCATCTCAGGCAGGAGTGGAAGGCAGGTGCCCTTGCTGTTTAGTTGTGTCACGAACTAGTAAGACTTCAATTACCATCATACGTTCACTTTTCCTTAATTGAAGTGGTTCCATACAGCAGCTGTCCACATGCAGAGAGGTTCTGAGTCCTCTGCGTTTTGGAAGTGAGTTTTATGATGCTTTTAATTCTGAGGTGTTTATTCTGCTCCCTGCTCCCCATCTGCTTGCACATGTTCTCATAACGAGATTAGTACTGTCATTGCTATATGACAACCGATCTTGACACACAAATGCATTTGCTTCCTATTTTGTTGTTACAAAAGAATTTTCTTTCCAACCCTTTAAGGAGGATGTTAAACTTTCCTTGAGTTTATTCTCTAATGTTCATTCTTCTGTTTTGTATACAAGCACATGGGATCTGTGTGGCTGAGACTAATATCTCCATTTGCCAAATTGGCTTTATGGTACACTGAAGGGACTAAAAGGCAAAGGCAGACTCTTTCTGTCTTTATTTTTTGAACTTTGCCTGAGCTTTTTCTGTTCTCTGTGCTGTCTTGCAAATAAATGCTTCAAAGCCTTTCCTGTGCTTTTGAACTTCTGAACGGTTCATGAAATCTGTTAGTTATTTTTGTCAGTTGTTCTGTGCTGTTTTCAGTCTTTCAGAGCAGTGCCATTCTTCAGCCAATCGTGCCTGTATTTTACAGATAAGCATCTCGGTGAACAATAGATGGGAAGTAAGAGAAAAACTTTGTAGAAACTGAGCTGCAGTGGTAAATCCAAAGATAAACTACAGGTGGTGGAAGAGTTCTGAACATCCTGTCTCTTACCACAACATGAAGTACATTAGGTCCATTTCATTTCTCTGATTTTGTCTCTCTTCTTTGTGCATTAGGAGTACAGATTAATTCCTCAGCAATCTTTTTCTCTGGCTATAAATCCTGTGCTTCTCTTTTGGCTGGTAATATATTGAAACGAGGCTGCTGGTTTGTGAGAAGTGTTGAAAATACTACATGGGAAAATGTTAGCATTGTGACTCCTGTTATTTGATGAAGATCTAATCTCTCTAACTGGTGTATCTAATTGGCCTATCCTTATGATTTTGTAACTGACTTTGGTTATTCTGAAAAGTCACATAAAAGTTAACTTGCATAAAATTTTAAGAGTCAATATCTGTCAAACAACAGATACTGCAAAAGTCACAAAGTGAATTGTTGTAAAGTGTTGGTAGAAAAAAGGTGAATAACCCTGAGCCCTCTTACCAGGAAAACAGTTTTGCTTAGAATGGTTTCAAGGAGGACACAAAGGAAGATCTGGGAAACTAGAGACTGGTCAGCCTCACTTCATTCCAGCAAGTTGGTGGCTAATAACAAATGGAGAGGGTACCGGCAGTTTTCAAATCAAGACTGTTGCTTAGAGGGACTTCAAGGGCATGGACAAATAAGTCACTGTTGTGTGTGACTGAAAGAAAGACTTAAAGTGTGAGTTTTGTTACAGAATGTCTGACACTGAGTGCAGGTATCAGGCTGCACTCCTGTGCACCTGAGGAAGTCTGTTGTAAAGGGCAGCCTGTTTGTACCAGATGCAGATGACACAGGCAGGAGTGGCTTTAGCAAAATGGGTATGGTGGGATGAGAGTTTACTGAATTAATTCCATTGTTTCCTTCCTTCAGGGTTTTTGACTTAACATCATTTCTTAAGCAAAATTCCCATAACCCTCTTTTTAAAAGAGCATGTTTTAAACGTTAAGTGTGAACGTGAAGAAAGTGTTGTGGACCAGTGACATCTGAGGCTGAATAATAAAGCCCAGTTCCTGCCTACTTCTATTTGTAACATCCTTTGATTAGAGGAAATTGTCTTCCAAAAAATGTTGCTTGGGCAAGTGAGATTGTGTGAAAACAAAAAGCTTGAGTTTGGGTGTGGGAAGGAGATGGCTGGCAATGGTTATGAATGCTTCAGCACCCTGGTCACACAGGGTTTGGTTTCACAGCATGTTGATTCTACAGGGATGCTGCATTAGCCCATCTGATCCTGACAGGTGTTTCTTGACTGTGGGGTCTGAGCCAAGGTTTGGTTAGGTGGGACTCTCATAATTAACCAAGTAGACTGAGTTTGTTAGCTGTGAGGTGTAACAGTTTTTAAAAATGAAAGTGTGTGACTGGTAGAACATTATCAACAAACTAGGACCATTTTGTAATAGCCTGTTTCAGCTGTTAGTCACCAGCTGTTGCAAGGCAATTCTGAGTCCTTCAGTTTAATTATTTTTTTTCCTTTTCATCCCATCAGCCAGTTTTGATATAAACAACTCTGTCTTGCTGTTGCCAAATTAACAGCTCTGACAGAATCTGTTATGGAACATGCTATGAAAGAAGATGGAGTCTTGTGGAACACTGCAGTGCTGTTAGTCAGTGTCCTCAGCTGATGGAGTTCCTCCAAGGGCACATTTTCTTCTGATGCTGTAGATTTTATTTTGTTAAGTAAGCAGTTGAATAAGAAGTGATAGAGATTTTTCCAAGGTCTTATCTCGGGATATATATCCTTTGCACTTTATTCTAGAATGTATACCTGGTAGAAAGATGGTAATTTGCATTTTATTAAAAGAATTGGGCAGCTTATTCCAAGTGTCTGTGATATTTTTCTTACACTAAATATGCTTAGCTTGAGAATATACTCTATGAAAAGTAGTGAACATGTGATGATTTTTTGTTATTTCTTTGTTTCAAAAGTGAAAATATTTCCTTACTAAAATGTTCTGTGTGTTGTTGATGGTTGTATGATGAACACTCAGACTACTGCAAGGCTGCCTGGGTGTCCCTGCAAATTGTACTCGTGAAGAGTTTGTTGTTTGTCCCTTCTGTCTTCTCCATGTTCCATCTTGTTCTTGCACATACCCTGAGAATCCTGCTATGTGTATTTCATGGAATTTTAATGGTAGCTGGTGTAATAACTTTTTAAACCTAATCTAGAAAGCAAAAGGAAGGTTTTCACTGTGTTAGCATTGCATTCACATAGATTTAGCAATCTAAGCACACAGACTTCATAGCAGAGATTATTGTCAAGATAAATGGTTTCTGAATAATTAGCAAAAAATATTGCTTCTATATTAGGCAAATTGCAAATATAGAGAATAGATAGCTGCTTTTGGTGTAAGACTATCAGGGGTGAAAGGGGAGTGTTTAGACTATGCTGTTATATTTCTGAAAGAGTTTGGAGTAGCACTACTAAGACCCTCTGGCACTAGAATGGTTGTAACCAAAAAGAGAGGAAAAAATATGCTTCCCTTGAAAACAAAGAAAATATTATTTCCCTCTTTCAAATGTCATCCATAAGGTCCTTTGTCCTTAGAATGTCTTTCCCTTTCTCCCACTTAAACATTAGGATTGGAAAAGTTTTCTTCATATATTTTTTAGGCCATGATATTGGAGTGCCCTTGTGATTGATGCATTTCAAGTTGATATAAAACATTAATTCTTTTACCTTGAAACTAAGTGAACAGTCAGGGATAGAATTGAGCTTTTGGCACCATCTTGTGGAATTCTGTTTGGCAAATAGATGTAGGAGGATGTAGCCCGAGAAACTGACTTACTAAAAGAATTGCTAGCTGTAACTTTAATACTTCCTCTGCTGGGGTGAAGAGAACTGGTATTGTCAATGACCACTTTACAACAAGACTTTCTGTTGGTGTTGGCAAGTTCAGGGGTTTGCAACCAGTTCATTGGGAATTGTGGAAATCATCCAGAAGGAGTGCTGAGTGAATGAGATGCTTACAGTGGTCACATTCTGTTCTATTTTTTTCTTGCAGGGTGTATTGTCTGATCTGACAAAGGTGACTGGTCTTCATGGTCTGGACCCAGTGGTGCTTGTCTTAGTGGTGGGAATAGTGATGTTTACTTTGGGATTTGCTGGTTGTGTGGGAGCACTGAGAGAAAACATCTGCCTGCTGAAGTTTGTAAGTAACATCATTACGTGAGGGAGTTATTATATGTGTGAAAGCCGCAATTGATGAAGAACTGGGAGCAAACCCAGATAATTCATGATAGAATTTGGTTTGTGGCAAAATATATGGTAAACTTGCTGCCTTGGTAAACCTCTGAGTAATGGCATTGAAAGCAGGGTGGTTCCAGCTTATCTATTTTCCTCTTTGTGGAACATGTTCTTCCGTGCCTTTTTTAATTTGTTCTGCTCTGCAGCGATGTTATAGTAGGTATATCAGAATCTAACATTGTGTTGTTATGGAACATGCTTAGTCAGTTAGAAATCACTGAGAGTATAATATAGTGGAACAAAATCCCTTAAAAACTTTAAAGTTTCTTGTACATGTTGGCAAAACTTTGGGACTTCAGAGACTGATGTAAAATTTCTTAAATGGTTCCTTTTATACTGAGGCTTCTTTGCTTTAGATTTGAAAACAGCTAAGCTGGACAAAAAAGTCTAAAAAAGAATTGTAAAATTAGAAACAATCCAAGAGGTAATAAAGACTTCTTTAGCCCTGTGTTTTACAGATTCTCATTTATTATTGTTTTCACTGCTGTGAATAATGACTTTGTCTGATGCTTTTTTTACTGTCAAGTTCAGGTGACAAAAATAAAAGAATAACTCTGCCTCTTGGGGTTTCTTTACCTTGTATTCATACTGTGCTCAGTGTCTGTACTGAATCAAAATTTGGACCCAGTTCTGTATCTGTTTCTGTTGGTATAGGAATGCATTCAAAATGAATTCATATCTTCTAATTTAGGACTTTTGTGTTTTACAGTTCTGTGGAACAATTGTGTTTATATTCCTGTTGGAACTGGCAGTAGCAGTTATGGCTTTCCTGTTCCAGGACTGGGTGAGGGACAGGGTGAAAGAATTCTTTGAGAATAACATTAAATCCTACCGAGATGACATTGACCTCCAGAACATCATTGATTCACTACAGAGAATTGTAAGTTCATATCCTGTCACTTCTTTGATGCCTTCTAGGAGAATATAGATTTTAAAGTTTTAATTTTTTTTATAGAATGATAATAATTTGTGGCTAATAGTACTGTGTTACAGATGTGCTGGTTTCCTTCCTTCTGTATTGAAAGCAGCAGGCAGGGAAGATACCCTGAGGTCCAGGCTTGTTCTGATGTCTGCTGTGGAAGCTGTCTCAGGCATGCATCTGCCTTTAACCTTTCTCATTTGCTCCCCTTTCCTTTGCTCCCTAAGAAAAAGCTTTTGCTTAGAAAAATTTGCAATGGAACTTACTGTATGACAATTACATGTAAAGTGATAATTTTTATGATTTTCCTTGACATGCTGACGCCTGTTTCCAGGAGCAGTATTCCAGATGTGTTGCTTGGATTTCACAGAGCTTTGATTTCATGTCTATTCATTTTTTTAACTCTGCTGTTGTCATTGATTCTGCACAGACTTAGGGATAGTGAAGATTTGTAAGAGAACACTTAACTGTTTGGAGGTATTTTAGAGATAATTTATCCACTGAACAAACTTCTGGAATGTATTTATCTGCTGCAGAACCATTGCTGTGGTGCCCAAGGTCCAGAAGACTGGGACTTCAACATCTACTTTGACTGCAAGAGTGAAAGCAAAAGTCGTGAGAAGTGCGGAGTTCCTTTTTCCTGTTGTATACCCGATCCTGCTGTAAGTTTTTTCCTGGCTTTGTTGTTGCCCTGAGATTGTCAAGTTATCACAGGAAGTACTTCCTGAATAAGGTGTTGAAGGGCTTTGAGGTGTCCTAAATGGCCAAAAATCACTCTTGTGCAGACAGATCTTTTTTTGTGTTTCTGTTGCGTTCTTTTTAGAGTTCAAATGTGGCAACCTGTTAACTGAAAATGTGTTGTCGCCAGGAATTCAACCCATTTTAGTATGGTTTGGATCTGAAGCACTGATGACTGGCTTTTTTTTTATTCCCAGTGTGTTGTTTCCTTGGATCCCTGGCCTTTTTCTGGCTTTTAAATAGCTGAGAGCTCTAAGAGTGTGTTTATCCCAGGTGGAATTAATGTTTCACCACCCCTCTCCCAGACAGGCAGGAGTAACTCCACTGGCTGCTTTGTCAGTAATTAGTGAAGTACTCCTGTATGAAGTTTAAAGCTTCTGAGTCAGTCCTTGGTTTTGGCAAGATTTAGGTGCTTATTGGTTAACTTGTTTTTCTAAACTTTGTGAAACTTTTGAGCCTTGCAGAGGATGCCAAAATGTGGAGGTAGGGGCTAATTTATAGTGCTTTATGGTATTACTGGGAATACTTAGAGCTTAAAATCCATCCAGCAATCCTTGTGCTGAGAGAGCCACTGGTGAGTTATATTTAATACCTGGTAGGCTTCTGATTGTATTGGAAATCAGCCAAGGAAAACCTTTGTCAGGGCCATATTCAGATTCCCCAGTAATTATTTTCTAGCTTAGTTTGGAGCAGTACTGTTCATCTGCACATTTCTCTGTTGCTGGTGCTATACTTAAGGAGGCAGAAGGATGCTTAAGTCTGTTTAATGTGAGATTAATATTATTAATATTTCAATAAAACTTAGTATCAGTTTTGTAAATGCAGATGTCTCACCTCTGTGCTGGCAGTGCAGTTTTCATGTTAAAAACTTGCTAGTTGAATGCCAAGTGATAGAAGCAGCTGAGATTTCTGGTGCAGGATATCATCTGATATCATCATCTATAGTACACTCCTTTGCTTTGTCATTAATTTTCTTCTGTTCTGCTAGGGTTTTGCTTGTTCTTGCTAAAAATGCTTTTAAAAATGTTTGGCTCTGATGATATGTTTATGGATTTAAAAGATAGAAAAACTTGCTGTGAACAGAAGTGAGTACAAGTAAATTGATTTGTTTATTTGAAATCTCTTTTGCTTTGCAGCAAAAAGTTGTGAATACACAGTGTGGCTATGATATCAGAAAGAAGGTAAGGGCTGTGTGTCATGTTCTGTGCCTGCATAGACAAAAGAAACTGGTGGGATTGATGATGTGTCAGCTCAAAATTCTAGGAACTAATAACTGTGCTGCATTGTACTACAGGTAGAGCAGGGTAGACATTGTCCTTTGTCTAAAGTAGCTTCCTACTGTGGGAGGGCAGAGAAAACAAGCGGGAACAGGTGAGGGAAAAGGTGGCTTTCAGAAAGGGATAGGACTTGGATTTCAAGTGTTCATTTCAGTTATCAGTTGTAATTGTCTAAATCTGGTGATCTGTTGTTTGCTAATTTGACCCTCTATTATCTGCTAATCTATTGCCTGCTAATTCTACTGTGTTTCTAATAAACAGGATTTTCAGGAAGATGCAAATGTCAGTGTCTGACATTCCCTGCTTCAGATGTGTGTTTTTGAAGTGTGGTTAAAAACTTTACTGCAAAATTGACAGAACACGAGCCTAGACAGATCATGTGATTGATCTTATAGTAAACTTGAGCAGAAAAGTAATATTCTTATTCTTCCTTTCTACATTCAGAGCAAAAGTCAATGGGATGATCAGATTTTTGTCAAAGGATGTATCCATGCACTTGAAGCTTGGTTACCCCGAAATATCTACATTGTTGCGGGCGTCTTCATAGCTATCTCACTGCTCCAGGTTAGTTGTTATTGTTATGATTCTTTGAAAAAAAATCATGTTTACAGATAAAGACCTACTGAAGGTAAAAGTGATTATGGATAGAGGTAAAATATATTTTGAATGTGGATTTTTTAGGTTTGATAAGAGGATAGCAAAAACACCAATTATAGTCAAGGGGATTTAGTGTGAAAACACCTGTTGCACAAAGCAGAGAAGGTTATAATAAAAATACAGTGCAGTAATAATAGTGTGTGATAATTGGGATATAGATTGTAATATTAATATGGTTATATATAATATATGATTATTATATAAAATTTTCCCTGTGTTTCAATGTCATTAAGGAGGGGGGATCTTCTGTCTGCTGCAGCCTTTTATCACCAACCTGAACTAAGATACAGCCTTGTCCTTCATGCTGAGGTTACCTCAGCCAGCTGTAGGTAACCTGCAGTGGCTGACCTAAAGTGGTTGTAGCATGCTGTTCAAAAAGGTTGGGAGTGTAAGAACAGGTGACCAGGTAGCAAATGCGGTGTTAGGAGAACCAGATGGAAGATGGAGACTTCTATTACCTCATCAGTGCTTGGTACATCAGAGAGGGAGCTGAAATTCTCAGTAAAGCATTTTCCATTGCTGCTTTCAAGGTGGCTGCTGCTTTTATTGTGGCAGTTGTTTGCACTGCGTTAATTTCTATGCTGTGAAATTCCTTCACTTCAATGGGAAACAATAAACTTTAAATTCTGCTACAGAAAGTATTTTCTATGTAATTGACAATACTTGAGTATAGAGTGCTAGCAAAAGACCTTTCTTCAGCCCTGGTAATACTGCCCTCTGTAGCTTAGGGTTTGAAATGTTTTTATCACCATCTGGTGATAATGCTTCCATGGGATTGAGAAATGCTGTGCTAAGAATAGCACCTCTTGCTAGGAAGATGGTCAAGACACAAAGTTTAATCTTTTGGCAGTTGATTGACAATAACTTGACAATGCTGTTCTCTATTCATGTCCCAAGACTCTGTGAAACCACTTTCAGTTATTTCTATTTTCCAATTGAGTCTTTCTTGTGCATTAAGCTATTCATTGTGGGACTGAGAATTAGACATAACCTGACTACATTTAAATGAAATCTTTTAGCTTTCCAAAACTTCACTCCTGTTTTATATTATTGCTAAGAATGTTTTAGGAAATTTGTTGAGTTACAAGTTTATCCTCTGTTTGTAAAGGAAGATTTCCCTGAGAACTGACATGAATGTTAAAATTTCAAATTTCAAATGTCTCTGAATAATCTGGGACTACTCTGTTGTCTGTGACAAGAATTTCATTTTAGTACAGGTAATTGTACATTCTGTCTGTATTTAAAAAAATTGATCTGAAAACTGTCTGGGTTGTTATTCAAAGTTGTGGAACAAATGCAAATGTCTGCTTTGTAGCTTTAGCAGTAGGTAAGCATGGGTGTTTATGACACTCAGACTTGGTTAAGTGGATCTGTTCTAGCTCTAAGGCATCTGAAAGCTTATTATTTTGAAGGCTGCTGAAGTTCTACATGAAAGCATCTTTCTCATGAGTTTTATTACCTGCAGGATTCTGTTGCCTTTATTACCTTTTAGTAATAGCTATGCTCTGATGGATGATCTTGGCTATGAAATGATATCTGAACCTGCCAACAAACATCTTGCAGACTGGTGCATTACAAGTGTTTTATCTCACAAAATGGTGTATTTGTTTATCTTTTTAGATTTTTGGGATTTTCCTGGCCAGGACATTGATTTCTGATATTGAAGCTGTAAAGGCAAGTAATGCCTTCTGAATATGAAAGCAGACCCATGTTGCAAGACAGTGTATGTTAGGATGATTGATTGGACACCAAGGCAGAAGAAATGCACAGACCATGAAATACTCCTGTTGTTAAAAGCCTTATGTGGATTTTTTCCCCTGCTCATGGTTTTTGTTAAAAGCTGTTACAAAAAACAATCACCAAACACATGCTGTCTACCTTTTTTTCTGGCAAGACAACTCAGCGCACCAGCGTTGATCTGAGGAAGAAATGGAATTTTCCAAGACACTGGCAGAGCAGATTTTAAAGACTGTAGCAGGGAGCCATGAAACTGCTGTAAACCCTTTCCTTGAAGGATTGCTAAGAAGATTGTTCTGTCTTCACTCCTGTCTTCTGTCTTAAAATGTAATCTTGTCAAATGTCACATGCTGTTTTCTTCAGAAACTTGCAATCATGTTAATCTCTCCAGCAGACTTATCCAGCCATTTTTGGCAACATATCCAGCAACCATAATTGGAAATTGGGAAAAAAAAATCACAATATGTCTAGATCTTTAGTTGATTTTTGGTTGTGCAAATCCCACGCTATTTTGAAAAATGCAAGCCAGCTCCCAGGATGGGAAAAATCTTGACTATCTGTAGCATTAAGTCTTACAAATCTCCATTTCAGGCAAGAGGGTGTAAAGCCCTGATGCTGTTTCCTGTCTGAGAAAAATGTAAATATTCTTTATTTATAGAAGAAAAACCTCTTTAAAAATGCTTATCCTTTCAATGATCAGTAATAGCTTTAAAAAGTGCTGTCTGCATACACTTGAGAATGCAGCTTGTTTCAGTAGGTAGCAAGCATGCAGTGCTAGCTGTTGATGGCTTTTGTTATTCCTCTAGTTTCTGTCACAACTGCTATGTTTTCTTCACAAGTCTTAACTGCCACTACCAGGACTGATGAAAGACTTACAAATTCAGTGTTAATCCGTACTGGAATATGTTTTTAAATAGGGAAGTACAGATTTAGCAAAATATTATAAAGTTGTTGAATTTTAAAATCTTGTATGAAGCTGTTGAGCCATCAGTTCTGCCTGGTTCATGGTTCAAGTGTGAATCAAAATGCAGTGAAGCAGAATGATTTCTTTAGTCATTTTCTACGTGAAGCTGAACTAGTCCTTCTCATGTCAGGGTTTTCATTTTAATCAAGAGAAAAGTAAACTCTTCTTCCAGTCCTCCCTTTGTGGGGATTAGTAGAGGGATCTGTAGGTCAGTAGGAGTTCCAGTCTCTTCTGTAAGACTTTGGTGTTGTATCCTTAGCTGTAAGGTGAAAGTCTGTGGCTGAAGTGTTTTTGGAAGTAGCTGTAGCTGTCAGTCTTACTGTGGGCCATATAACTAACATCATTTACTGCTTCCAGTGACATCAGAGTTTTCAGGGAGAGCAGGTTCACTTACAGTGCCTAACACAGTGTAAATTTCAGCAAAGTATCTATTTTTATAATGATATTTTACTATATGTGGTGTGCCTGAAAGATTTAATACTTGTCTTTCTAAAGCATATGGCTTTCATTGTAAGCCAAGCTTTTAAATATATTATGTTCTTTTCTCTATTATGCATGTATTAACGAACATTTCACTGGCAAAAGATGATCAACAGTAAGAATCTTTGTGTCTGGTGGATTGTCCAGACATCCTTCTAGCTTGTAATCTTGAAGCACTTCAGACAGTGCTCATGTGTACTTCAGCTTTCATAGTTCTTTTTCTGGCCAGTGATTGAGACACAACAGGAAAAGGAAGTTTGTCTAAGGATGGCTGATTTCCTTACAGTAGCAGAGAATAGTGTGCTATTAACTCATCTGAAAACCTGAAAATAAAATGGCTGGAAGCACACTGTGACTCTTTAAATTTGGTATACAGCAAGAAAACAATAGCAGTAGATCACTGAGGGGAGAGCAAGAGGCATTTCTTCTGTAAAGCCGTGAATTTGAGGTCTGTGTTACCTATTTGTTGAATCTGATCCATGAGGAGCAGCCAGAAATGTGTGATTGTACTTCAGCTTGGTAAGCAGCACATCAGTGGCCAGTGAACTTTGCTTTAAATTCTGGTGCTTGAAACTTTGTAACACCTCATCAGCCAATTTACTTGGTTAAGGTTGTGTGATAATCTGATGCAAGTAAAATCGGAGAAGGCAGATTCCTATTTGGAAGTTTTTAGTCATAAAACATTGCCTTAAAAGCACCAGCTAGGGAGTACATTTCCCTTTGCCAGTTTTTGACACAGCCAGCTCCTAATGCTAGGAAGGAATCCCAGCAATTTGGTGAAAATCGTTCTGGTGTCAAAGATGGCTGTGGAGCTCATGCACTGAAATTAGCTGCTGACAAGAGCCAGCATTACAGATCACAATTCCAGGGTCTGCAAATCTTGCCAAGCTACCTGAAGACTAATTAATACTTGGGTTTTTTTGAAGTACTGTTTGTATGCAAACCAGAATTCAACTGAAGTAGTGTATTTCCACACTTCATTCCTAATGGCTTTGGCCATGTTAACACCAGCCTTTGTATCAGTGTTTCACTTATTTGGAACTGAATTTGAGAGAAGTTCAACTTATTTGAGTACCTTTAAATTCATAGAGTGATTTGTCTTTCTTGCCACTGTGGAGAAACTTCTCTGTGCTTATTCAGTATAATTTTGTAAATCCTGGGGCTCTAGGTTGTTTTGCCCCTGTATGTTCTGAAGTACACCCATATGTGGCTAATGTAATTTCAGACTTGTAATGGGAACACTTTCTGCTTAGTTTTATTTAGCACCTTCTCTGTGGACCTGCAGTGACTTCATGGCTAAAGATTTAGGTTATGGTCTAAAAAAAGTCTTGTCAGCAAAAGCAGCTGGGTGTGAGCCTGCCTCTGAAGCCTCAAAGGAAAATTAATTCAGTGATCTCACCAAGAGGTCTGATACATTGTTGATGTTGAGATTTCAGCGGTTGCATTTTGAACAAATTCACCAACACTACAGCGGAACCAAGATTTTTCATGAAGATGTCAAAAGAGGTCTTGAAGAACTGGACTGAGAGAAGCAAACTTCAATGTGATCACTTTTATTTCTCAGAAATGAGCACAACTTACTTCCGTTAAGCAATGTATGTATGTGTCAGTGTGTTTGACAGTGCAGCTGCCTCTGGTGTTATTGATATAACTGCATTTGGACCCAGTTTCCCTGTACATGAAGAGGAGGATGAATATAAGCACTGAAAAAAGTGCAGTGACCAAAGGACCCTGGGTTGCCTTGTGAAAACCTGAATGTTTCTTCCCAAAAGATCTTTAGCTTTGGTGAGCTCATGCAGTGCCATGTGGACAGACTTGTGCTCCCAGTCGATGGAGCTTGATGTGGCCATTGATTTATGTGTAGAATTGCCTTGGGTTTTGTATCCCCATCCCATCCTTCCCTCTTTTTTTCCCCTTACTGCCTGTGCATTGTCATGCAGCTTGAACATTGTTCAGCCACTGGTAGGGGAGCTCCTGTCTCCTCTTCTGAGATGGCTTTTCTGAGTGACTTTCAATATATTTTTTTCTCAAGCCTTAAATTTGATTAAATAAAATTCAATATTTTCTACTCCTGGAGTTTGATTCCTGAGATTTGTTGCTTACAGTCACTAATATTTCACTCTCGAAGGTTTAGACTGGCTACTGAGACTGCAGTTTGTGGATAACGCAGAAATGGTGAAGGTCCGGGGTGCTTGGTTTTGTATTTGCTGAAACTAATTATTTATATTTTTTCTCTTCAGTTTGAGTTGTTGAATAATAGATGAGACTGATGCTTTTCTCTGCATTTTTAATGGAAAGCCATGAACAAGTGAAGAGCTGCAGAATGGTGTAGAGTAACTATTCAATCTCTGTGCATCAAAAAAAGTTAAAAGTGCTTTATTTCTTTTCTCCTATTATGTGGTCAAAACTTGCTTGTGTGTTACTCAACAAGTGTCACTTCTCTTGGGTGGTTTTATGAAATTCCCTTTCTCAAGGCCACTCCTGAGAGTGATATTTGGTGATGAGTGTCATGGGCTAGGTAGTGCTACTGGGTTTTGCAAGTGGGAAACAAGTTTGTTGTGGGAACAAAGTTGTCATGTTTGTTTGCAGACATAAGCCAGTTGTTCTCAAATTGAGAACATGAGGCCTTGTTGACTGCTAAATACAGTCTGCTTTATAATAGGTTTCTGAAGATCAGTGCTTGTTTATTTTTTTCCCCAATAGCTTTTCTGCTGGCTAAAAAAAAAAAAGTAATTGCTCCCAAACTTTTCAGTCTCTACCACTTCATTGTTTTGAATTTGATCTTCTAGGTCTGGACACCATGACTCTACAATGTACCTTCAACTGCTTCAAAACTTTCCCATAGGAACAAGTTGTAGAATAAATCTGTTACCTTCTCATCTAGTGGCCTTTTTGAATACAAAAAGATTCCACAGAAATGTTCAGAGACATTTGTTTTACTACATTTCTTTTTTCCCATTATCTAAAGTTAAACCCAGGTTCTCTTATGGGTGGTAATGGAATGCTGGCTGCCTCTACATCCTCACCCCTGTCCACTTGTAATTTCTGACTGGCTTGTCCAAGCACTGTGTGTTCACTGACTGTGATTTCTTTAAACTTTGCTTCTGCAGAGTCTCATTCCAGTAGGTGCAACTCTGAAGTCAGGACAAGACTGTAGCCTCAGGTATTTAGGAATATAACTTGTGACAGGAGCAGGTACAGTTTCAGACATGGGCTTTAAAATTGGAGATTGAAGGGGGAGTTAACTTAAAGATAGATTTGATTTTGACATGTTCACCCAACAGTTGGGCTCACAGTGTCATTCACAGTGTGCAGATGTTGAATTGGTGCCAGTTATCCCTTTGCATTGTTTAAACTACAGCTTTAATCTAACTCATGTTTCAGGTTGCATGATAAAAGCTTAAGGCTTTTATTTAATTATTTTATAGTCCCAATGATACAAGAAAAATTGCAAGTGTGTATCCTAATCTCACAAAACCAAGTTGCTGAAAAATGTATAACAAGTGGTAATTGCCTGATGTTTCTCCTGTGATGTTTCTTAACCCCATTTCCTTGACAGGACTTTTTCCTGCTGCTGTGTTAGTGGCTCAGTGAGGAGCAGCAGTGGTGCAAGTATCAGACCAAAGAGATGTGCTAATGAGGAGGTTTTTATACACAGCTTTCAAAGCAGGAGCTGCACCTGGGCTTCAGCAGTGCTGGTTGTGCAGCAGCATGACAAATGCAAGGGTTGCAAAGCTGGTGGTGTGTGCCTCAGCAGCAGAGCTGCTTGCCATGTGGGAGAAGGGAGGTTAGTGGGGTGTCTCTCCTTTCAAAACCTGTAATGTTGTGATGGCTTCCTTGGCCACATCGGCATTGCTGTGACTGCAGAGCTGCTCAAGGGTGTCTTTAATCTTGTCCTCTTCTATTTCTTGTCTCAGATCACCTGAATGGGAGATGAAATGATGACTGTTAGTTACCTGCCATGTTGTAGTGGCTCCCAACAATTTATGTAACATAAAAGCTTGGAGTACTTGCTGTTCATAATAAGCTGCTTCAATTAAAACACTTTTTTTTTAACAGATATCCTTTCAGCCATTGGAAATATTGGCCAGATTAGAGTTTTTTCCTTCTACTTTGCTTCTGAGAACTGACTGACAGGAGAAAAAAAAATCAAATTTTGAAATTCTAATACAGGAAAATTTCTGACTTTTTTGCCTGTCTGCTTTTTGCTATCATTCCATATTAGTTAGACTCAGCTCTTAGCCTTACAGTTAGTCTATAAAATGCTAAGTATATATAATATTATAGATTGTATCTGTTATGTCAATACTTTATAGTAGCGCTGAAAGCTGCAAGTTCTTTATCCCTCTTCCAATATCTGTGTGGCTACAGGGATAAAATAGAGAATACTGCAAAATCCAGCTTGGCTGTCAATACAGGATTTAAAAGGCAGCTCACCTTGTGATCCATCCTTGCCCAAGTACAATTGTTATTTTCAATTTATGTATTTTTTTTGTGTTAAGATGTGAGAAACTGCCACAAGATTTTTGGACTCCTAGCTTCAAGGTGATTGTTTTCATTTACTGCTGCACATCTGGGATAGTCCCATCCTGCTGGAAGCATTTGAAGTTTTCCCTGACCATGGAGTGAAACTGAAATGATGCCCTTCAGATGCTTTACTGAAAGTCTCTGTGTGAAGGCAGCATTGCTAAAATGGCTGCTTTATCTCAGCTTCTGGTTTGCTCACAACACAGGCAGAACAAATGTCTGCCTGCCTATGAGCATGGTATAGACTATTTGGACACAAAAATGCTCTGGAACTGCCAGGTATTTGTGCACAGTGAAGTTGGACAAAGATGCTTTTACTCCAAGACTCTAGTTTTGCTATTTTGAGACTTGGTAGTGCCACTGACTCACTGGAATGAAGCCTTCCTCTCTTTTTTATTTTATTCAACTAATGGTTTAATCAGCTTTTCACAGAGAAGGAAACTATTTGACTCTGTTTTTTGGTGATCAATACAGAATGAACCTCCAATATCCTTTACTCATTCACTGGAGCATTGCAGGCAGCATGTTTTGGTAACAAAACCCACTTGTCTTCACAAATATTCTTCCTTCTGTCACAGACAGCTTAAAATGAGGTTACCTGAATTAAGAAGTCTGCACAAAAGGCCCATTGAATTGTATTTCACCTCAGGACTTGTGTTATCATCTCGTAGAAGTTTGTGTAAGCTTTGAACTAGCTGTGATTCTTTAAAAGATTCTTCAAGAGTTTCTGAAAAATAAGCAAAGAAATGGTAACCCTGAGCTGTTATCTGAAAAGAAACTATAGAGTGAGTATGTTTCCTTTTTTAAAGAAAGTTCTGGACTGGCTTCATTTCAAACTGGCTATACAGGGATGTCTTGAGCATCTCTCTTCTGCACTGAAGAATTTCTGTGCTCTTTTCTGTACAGAATCTCTTTACTGGCCTTATTCTTGAAGACTGGACCAGTCTACTCTTGACTGTATATGGATAAACTTGTAAATTAAAACCTGGAATGTTCAGTGCTAGAAATGTTGATTCTCATTAGTTGCCTAAATGCGTTTGAGAGTTTTAATGGTAAACAAGCAGTAAAATGGGCTCTTCAGTCGTACAGGTTGGTAAAGAAAATTACAAATTTCAAGTTTATTTTTCTTTTCAATTTATCGTTTGAGGTACATTGATTTCTGTGGTGTCTCTTTATTGTAATAAATTCAGACTAATTTTCAAGTTGTACAGGAAAGGTCTGAAAACATTTGTACCTAACTCTGAAAATTATCTCTGGAAAAGTAGTTTGAATCTTGACCATTTTCTCAGTTGCCTTATTTGCAGCTTCTACAATGCATTTTTATGTATGTTTCTGTTTTATTCTTTCCTCATGTCTGTTTGAAGGTTATTTCTGCTGCTTACAGTCTTCATTGACCATTTGAGTATATTATTTGTCCTTCATTTAACCTTTATAATCTTTTTTTGATCTCCATCACTTTCACTTTCCCCTTTTTTTTTGTAGGTTTCTAGCATCATATTGTGCTACTCAAACAGTGCTTGTCCACACAGCATGATAATTTGACTCTATCCTAAAAAAAAACAAAAAAAACCAAAACCTTCAGGCCATTCCCAAAGCCTATTGATTTTATGATCTGAATGCTGACAACCTTTATTTCATGCTGAAGAGCTAAATCTAGACAAGAAACGTGCTTTTTTGTACATGTTACCTAGAATTAACAGCATAATTGAGGATTTTGCACAGATAAATGCTTTTAGGAGGAAAATACCTAAATCGATGGCAGATGCTATTGCCAAGGCATTCAGAGCCTCATTCTGCATGGCAGCATGTTCACTTGTTGTCATGGAAACCAGATGCTTCACTCCTTGTGCTGCCTGGATGGCTTTGACCACTTCCTGTGAAAGCAAAGGTAAAACAGATGGAAATCTAATATAGGAATGCAGTAGAATGAAGATGGAAATGAAATTGCACCCTTCAGCTTCTGAATAGAGGGAAATTATTTGTTTGCTTCAGTGCAAACTGACAGTATTCAAAGACTAGGGGTAACATTGCTTTTGGCACTGATCATACATGTCTGCTTAGGGCTGGTCTAATATACCTAGAATATCAATACTTAGAATTAACTATAGATGCAAATCTGTAAGATAAATATTTATTTGTCCTTATTCCATTCTTTCATTTCAAGTTATCAATCTAGCAAGGATTAGTTTTGCTCTATCAAAGCCTGTGCAGAGAGTATCTACTTTTCTAGTTACTACCTCATAGTAAAGCATGTCTGGGATGCTTGTGTATAATAGCACCATTTACAAAAAACAGGAGCCTGTTTGAAAATGCCAGCCTGTAAAGATCATGCCAGATTTGTCCATCATGGATAAGTGGGCTCTTTGGAGTTTCCAGAGGACTGACATTTAGGACAGCTCTGGGTTACTTTACCCATTTTAATTTGAAATATGGCCATATATTTATGGCCATGGAAAAGCTTTACATGCTTACCATTTGTCAAGCCTTACTCAAGCAGGCTCAGTGTTGACAAGTGACAGTCAGTGACCATGGTGCTCATTTCTCTGAGGTGTCAGTGCTTATGGAGTGCACAGGTCTCCCCCTTACTGGTACTGAGGTTCTCACTGTGAACCTTCCTGCTTTTCATTATAGAGCTGCTTGCACTGTTTAATCCCTAGCTCTGACTACAAGCTTTAAGAATACTTGAGAAGGGTGAAGCAGAAAGGTGTCAGAGCAGGGTTCTGGTACCTGGGATCTGTTGTGGTGCAGGATGGATGCCAGCAGCCGGTTGGCCTCTCCGCAGATGCCGCTGTGGTCGCTCCCGCTGCACCACTGCACCAGCCTGTCAAGCAGCAGCGGGTCCTGCCCCAGGAGTTCAGCTGCATCAGCTGAAGAGAAGAGCATCACCAAGAGGCATTCAAAATCAGACGCCCCAGTCTATCTGCCACAGGAATGCTAATGTAGAAGTAACTGGGGCGGTGGACCTGTGCTCGGCAGCTTTCAAGAACTCTAATTGAAGCACCGAGCTGCTTTTAAAAGATCTTGGAAATATTTTCCAAAGGAATTGTGCAGGGGAAGGACAAAATAAGCTGTGTCAATAGATTTAACATTTTAAAGGGGCTGCTGAAGTAGGACTTAAAATAAGCAGCTTTCTGTGTTTGAAAACAAATATTCTGTTGTGATACTTGAGGAGGCCCATTCCTTTGCCACTTGGCTTTTGGCCCTTGCACTTTGAGCCCTGTGCAAATGTAACTGTGGGCTCTGGGGAGCCTTTTTGTGCTGTTTTGGTGATAATTCATTACTGTTGGTAGTGTGGGAAGCCCAGTCTTAGTACAGAATGGCAGCATGTCAGTAATTGGATGACCTGAATCTTAAGAATTTGTGTTGAACCATGTATAAGGCATTATCAGAAATTCCCCTTACTGTGTAAGAGCCTTTTAATTTGCATTCCCCTACATTTCAGGAACCCTATCTCAAGATTTTCTAGAAATATTAGTGTCTGTGGTTGATATTTGTAAAAAACCTCACTCGATAGGTTGTCCTAGGAAGTGGAACTCTAATTATCTGAACAGCTGCAACAGAAGGGATAGGTTTGATAGAGGTATCACCCTGCTCCTGTTCCTTTACCTATCCATTTCTTTGTGCACTGCATTTTTTTTGAGATGTGCTGGAAGAATCAGATGGAGCATGCACCAGAAGGTCAGTGTCAGTAAACCACATGATGGCTCTGGATATTTTCCAGAAGCTGTAAATCAGCCCATGCTCTCTCTGTTTTGGGAGAGGGAGATGGGGAAGTACACACACTTGCTTTTTAATTTGTCCAGTATGCTAAGGAACAATCCACATTTAAAAATCCCACAAGGAATCTGGGAGCTTATAGCCTAGCTGGCATACTTTGTTTTGAGACAAGAATTACTGGGCATTGCAGAGCTACCTGCACGTTATCTCCTGTAACACAAGACTTGTTTCTAGTCAGATGTTCCTTGTTAGTCTGCAGAGATCACAGTAATCCAGCTTAGTAAAGGAAGCTGAAGTAAGAGGCTGGAGGATGGAACCAGTTTAAGATTTGTGGCAAAGGCAGGTTCTTCACTCAGTTTCGCAGGCAGTAGATCTCTTTGAGACAAACTCCAGTTAGTTACTCTTAACAGGAAGACCTTCTAACTTAAAATTCATTCAAATTTGTCATTTTATAAGGTTGAACTTTCAGTTGGGCTGAAAGTCCTTTGGCTACTGAAGTGCATAAATCATTCTGCTCCTCTGAAGCTGAATGGTGGAAGAACCAGGAGTTAACATCTCTTTAGAGTAATGAAGCTGACACATCTGCCTGCAGTTTTCTGTGGTTAGGAAGAAACCTGCCTCTTCTAGTCTGTAAGCCTCAGCATGCCTGCTGATAGTCAGAGTAATGAATTTATACTAGATAAGGCAATTAACTAATTTAGTGTGGACTTCTTAGTGGATATGTGTTCATAAGAATTTCAGGCTGAGTTAATTAAAGGCAGTATTAGTTCATGGGTAAACAGAATAGAAGGTAATTATGAGTGGGAGAAGTGTGTGTTCATAGGTGGGAATGGATAAACATTGAGTCTCCTACATATTTTATTCTTCTTTGCATTTTGATAATTAATTTGTTTCAGATTCAGAAGTTGTATCTTCTGCCAAATTCTAACTTTGTATTTGGGCTGGTAAATAAAATTTTCAAAGATAATTTAGTGTTTGATAATTTAGATCTATGTTACTGTGAGGTCTCAATTTTAAATGTTAGATGCCTTGTCACAATTGAGATACAACCTTGGAGAAATGACCTTACAATGACTTCTTCAAAGCCTCAGAACAAGAAGATGCTAGGTTTCTCTGTGTCTTGCAATGTTCATTTCCTACCACAGTGAAATGTAAGTGAAAGCAGCTTTTCACTGGACTGGAAGTAGAGCAAATTAACAGAAGGACTAGATCTAAATTTTCTGTCATGCATGTTAATTTGATAAAAGATGCAAATAGCTATCATATTAAGTGGTGTCTGCAGTAGTGCAATGGAGTGCAACATGGAATGTAGCAGGGTGAGGTTTTATCCTCTTCCATATAACTAATGAAGTAATGTCTGTAATTGTCCTATGTCAGTTATCACTTCCCATCACAAAATGGTCTATTCTAGCTATTCTAATTTTAATTTATGTTATTCCTGCATATTAGTACTGATTAGTGCCCTAGAGCAGCTGCTCTGGCAATGTGAAAGACCATACCAAACTGCACACTTGTTCTGTGTCACTGTCTGGTAACAGCTAAGTAAGCCTAAGGATTAATTAAGATATTGAAGTATATCTTAATGTAATTCCAACATTGCATTTTGAGAAACATGCACAATGATGTGCACAGAAAGATTATTGTTGCTTTTGCATACCCCCCTCTGTGTTAAACTGAATTAAGTACAAGTAGATAATCCAATACATTACCGTGGAAAGTATATTCAACATTTGAGCCACATGAGCAAGATAAAACTGGCAACATGTATAGAAAGACTGGTAGAAATTAATTTCTCCTGCCTTGCTCCACCCCAGCTCCCTTTATTCCTTTTGTGTTCTCTAGTTTTTTATTGATTTGCTGTCCTGTGAGCTGCCATTAAAACCTGGCTCTTTTTCATCACACTCAGGCCTTGCTGCTCTATCTCTGGTCAAAAATATCTTCTTTTTAGGCCTTTGCCTGTTCTCGCTGACTGCTGCAGATTTGTTCCATGCGGTTTGTTTCTCAACCACCTCTGAGGCTGACTGGGGCAGTCTGGAAAGCGTGCAGCCTCTGGCAATAATCTCTGCTGGAAGCTCTCCAGATGGAGTGGAATTGGGTTAGCAGGACACTCAGCCTGTAGTCTAGCACAGCCTGTTTTGCAGGGGAGGGGAGGAGGGGAGCTCAGGGTTGATCTCAGTGAACGTTGGCAGGTGCCTACCTTGACCATCTGCTAGTGTCCGTAATGTCCCGAGGAGCTTGAACTGCACAGGAGGGCTCTCTGACCTCAGCAGCGCCTCAATCCGCTCGGCAACACCTTCCTCCAGCATCTGAACCTTGCTGACAACTACAAAATGGGAAAGAGGGGTTGATGTCAGGCTTCGTAATAGCACAAACATCTGAAAATGTAGATATGACACAACTGTTGTGAATTGTGTGCTGTGTTAGGCTTCTAGTGAAAAGTCCAACTTGTTAGCGAGCTCAGAAATTAAGTCAGGGCTACCTGATTGCTTAGACTTCTCTTTTGGGCTAAAACTTTCATAGGAACTGCTCTTGGGTAGTTTTGGTCACTTTTGGTCTTAGCCCTGCCAAGAACAAAGTACATAAAACACAGCATTGTTGTTTCTCTTCCTTTTTGTAGTTGTAATAGATTATCCACCGACTTGCCCAGTCGCTTGAGGAAGCCTGTTTCTGTGCTAGCTCCTCTTAACTGGGGGGCAGAAGTGATTTACTCAGCCATATGTCTTGGAAATGGATTTTCTTTTTGTATTTGAGCTCACTGATGCCCTGTTGTTCATGCCTTTGTTTCTGTGCTTTCCTCTCCTCATTTTTGTGTCTTTGCTCCAGTGGTTGGTGCAGTAAATCCCTTGTAATAATCAGAAGCTTGTCTGCAAGGAGTCTTAATACTGCTTAACTGTGCTACCAAAAGCTGCTTCCTCCAGAGCAATTTTTTTTCTATCTTCTGCATGTATTTTTGGGGGAGTGGTGAGGAAAATTGGACAGTGAAATGAGGGAATTAACTGTTATATCCCTCATCCTTTTATTGGGCAAACTGAGAAGCACAGCCTATTAGGTAACTTGCTCTTAATGTTCTTGTTCTTCAGTGGCACAGACTGACTCCTTTTACTAGATCATAATGACTTTTTAATTTTTTATGAGCATCTGTTATCTTTTAAGATCAATGCTTGAAGAGTTTTCTGTGTCTATTTCCAAGTGTTCACCCATATTTAATTCATGTTTATGGATTTGCACTCAGTGTCTTTCATTTTTCTTGTTCAGGTAGCAGATTATATTGTTGAAAGTGATAGTGTTTGTGTTTCTAGAAGTGTTTTTGTTAGAGAATACCTAACAGATATTACAGGTAAATTACAGATATCTTTATGAAGAGATGATGAAAAGTATATTATGGGAATAGCATTTTAAGTGTCCACACACTTGGGAACATCTAAAATAGTTTGTAATAACTTGAACAGAAGAGATAATCAAAATGCTGTATGTTGGTGTAGCCACATTTCACCTCACAGAGAAAAGCAAAGCAATCTTCCCAAGAATATTTCTGAGATTCACGTTCTCTGAACCTCAGGGAAAGGAAAAACAATTCTTATCTCATTTGCTGTGCCTGTGTTTGTGCAAAAGTAGAATGCAACATGGAGATTGTTTACCCAAAGTCATGGTGTGTTGTTTCCTTGGCCTATCAAGGCCAGGGGTGTGTGTGTGTCGGGACTGTTGGCTGACAGTCAATGAATGCTGTGCAGTTGATTGCTTGGCAGATTCAGTTTAGATGTAATATAGTATAGAATAATATAGTATAATAAAGTAATTAACTAGCCTTCTGATAAGATGGAGTCAGATGCATCATCCTCTCCCCTTTGTTGGGGGTGAAAATATCCACTATAGGTATTTTATAATTGAGTTGAGCTTTTTAAAATCCAACTTCAAAGAACATTAGGATTTACTAGTTCTGTATATTATGAATATTAGCTTTATAGAAGAGAAAGTTAGATATCCCTACCAGGTGTCTCCACCCCATTCTCTGTATTTTAAGCTATGAACCCTGTTTTGATTTTTTTTTTCCTTGAGCTGCTGTGTGCTATTAGTATGAAACTACTTTAGCAGCTGATGATGAGATTACACTTCATAATATTTAAACTCTTTATGTAGATGAGGAATTGTGGTGGTGTTCACAGGGGTCCCAGGAAGAGGGAAGAGACGAGGATCAGACTCCATGTTTCAGAAGGCTGGTGGTTTATTATTTTACTATATATATATATTATATTAAAACTATACTAAAAGAATAGAAGAAAGGATTTAATCGGAAGGCTTGCAAAGAATAGAAGTGGAATGGAATGATAACAAAAGCTTGCGACTCTCAGAGACTTCAAGCCAGCTGACTGTGATTGGCCATTAGTTAGAAGCAACCACATGAGACCAAAGATGCACCTGTTGCATTCCACAGCAGCAGATAACAATTGTTTACATTTTGTTCCTGGGGCCTCTCAGCTGCTCAGGAGCAAAAATTCTAAGGAAAGGATTTTTCATAAAATGTGCCTGTGACAGGGAATTCCTGATGAATTATTCAAATAAATGTTCCTGCAGGGGAGGGGAGGAAGCTCAGTTGCCCCTCAAACCACAAGGGACTGGCCCTGGTGGTGGGCCAGGGCTGCAGGGATGCCCCGTGTGTGCAGAGGATGGCAGTGAGGTGAGTCAGGGGTGTCCAGCTGTGCACCTGGAACAGCGAGGCTCTGCAGGGCACTGAGCGCAGCCTGTTGGACAGAGATGTCCCCGCTCCGCACGTGCTTCTCCAGCAGGTCCAGGAGCTGGTGGATCACCCCCAGCTGGAACAGCCGCAGGCAGTTCCCATCTGGAGAGAGGCAGAACCAAGCAGGTGAGAGAGGTAAGAAACACAATGGTGCAAATTCAGAATTCAGGGACTCTTTGCCTTGACTGTTTTCATGTCTTGCTAAGATCAAAACTATGGCTTTTGCATGGTTTTTTGCAACCTTCAGCTCTTTAGAGAGAAGTGAGCATCAGCTACCTGTAAACTGATGCTGAGACAGACTCCAGTGGAGCTTAGCTGGAGTGAGCTTTCAAGGGACAATCACTGTCAAATTCAAAACTATAGGTTCCCCAGTCCCTTTTTTCCCCTCAGTGCTGCTGAATTTTCCACAATACATGTAGTAGAATAACAGTGGCATTTTCCATTTCTCACCAGGACAGTTTTAATGCTCCTTTAATTTTGCTATTCTACTGATTTAAGACACTATTGTGAAACCAGGGATCTTACCCACCAATGGTAAATCTGATTACTAGTTCTGTACTGTTATTCTTTGTTTTCCATGACATAAATTGTCATTAATGCTGCCTTGAAAGAATTAGAGTTAGATATTTCTTGCCTCTTTTGAGAAACACACTTTCTGAAATAAGAAGTCTATTTGCGTTGCACTCACATGAAGCTCGGAAAATGAGTTTACCTGGAGAGATCTGGTTTATTAAATCCCAGTGAAAGAGCAGATTTCTACATTCCACGAAAACTACCACTTTGCCCAGCAATGCTCTGCAGTATTTTGTCAGTGCATGTCTGGATCTCTCCTTCCGCCTTTGAGAACTTGCTCTGTTCAGGTGGCAGCTTTGTTTTCAGAAGCTGTTCAGCTCACCTTGTTAGGAAATGAGAAAGTTCTGCCAAAGAACAAAAGGAAGCCCTCTATGCTACAGATGACATCCTTTCTGAAGTATGCCATTTGTAAAACAACTTTATTTTGCTTTATGCAGTTTGTTATGCCTTAAGAGAAGTATATGCCTGACACACATGAACATCTCCTTATTGTATGCTTTTACCTTGTGAAAGCTGTTTGTTAAAAATGGCAAAACGGTCTCAACACTAAATAGAAAGATATATTCATCTGGAATAAGGAGTTTTCCATGGAACTGTACACACCTCATGCAAATACATGGTCTGGCCAAAAGTAGCTCTAGTACTTTGTTTCAGTAATAAGCAGATGGACTCAGTTTCTTCATGCAGAAAAGCCAAATGTTGCAGCTCATTTTGGTACAGTTTTCAAGAGCTCATGTATAACTCTAATTGGTTCATGACTTTCTTTCCACTCAGTTAATTAGTTAGAAATTGCTTGTATGTGTATGTATAAGACTCTTTCTTTACCCAGATGTTAACATATTTTCTTTGCAGATTCTCATGTGACAGACTGTTTTTTGCAGGTGCAAATGGTTCTCTTATCATAATAGTTTTGCTAACAGCTTCTCATTCCTCTGATTCTTTCTTATGGGAACTTAGAGGCTTAGCTGATAATTCAGCAGAGAAAGGCCTGACTTTATAGGGCCTTTTTTTTATAATTTCTCTACCTGTATGCAACAGTACTTGTGGTTCTAACTGAATTTACAGACTGAAGCATACAGACTTGTAATTTTTCTATGTATAGCATGTAAGAGGGGGCTTAGTAATTTTAACACTTGCTGGTTTGGATCTAATTTCCACCTCAAAGTCATAGACACTTCTGTTGTCTTTTGAATTAGTGCCTATTATTCTTTTCATCTCTTAACATTTCACTTAGTAGCCTGTTTTTCCTCTGTATTCTTACATATGTTAGATCAGAATTTGTCAAATGCTTGTAAAATGTGGTTGGATATTTTCATGAGAGAACTGTCAGTCCGAGAAATAGTTAGGATTCGACTCACACAGAAATCTTTTGATACCATTTTATGCATACATTCTGATGGTTTTGCTTGTCATTCTTCAAGTGTTCTCTTGCCTAGTCCTAATCTTTGGAGATTAGAGTATATGAGGAAAATTGCCCAGTCCTCTTTAAAAGCAGGTTCCATAGAAATAGGTCACCTCTTTTGGTCAGATAAAATTCTACAGGGAAAATATTTTGATCTTCATATAGACTAACCTTAATTGAACTTAATTTCTCTCCTCCCCCACCTCTCAAACTGAAGAATGTCAGAACAGTTTTTTTTTCCTCTCATGTAGTAAAGTGCAAATAGGCAGAGCCCATTAGTGGTTGCCTTGCTTTGATTGTCACAGAGCTCCAAATTGCTTTTCTCTCCTATGGAGTTTTTGCTTGGATAGCAGCAGAACATTCAATTTAATGGCTCATAGTTAAAGTCTGATAGGAACAGCCATTTTTCATAGCTGCAAAAGCTGTCTGTCATCTTTTCACTGCCTGGAAGTCATTTGATGCTGAGAACAGATTTCCATAGGATTTTTTTTCTCTCAGATTAAAAGCTGTGCATACATCAGTGGCACACGCTGAGGCATGAGAGGGATTATTCACTTCTTCCACACGAAACATCTCATGCTGTTGTGGGGAACATGGGGGGAGAAGAGTGAGTGACAAAGCAAGCCATTGAGCTGAGTAAATTGAAATAGCCAGTTAAAGGTTCTGGGGGCATTTCTGTGGCCTTTGGAGAGGCACGAGGCACAATGGCTGATTCAGAGCAAGGTATGAGGCAAGGAAGAAAGGGACTCCAGAAGGGTTGTGAGGTGGAGGTGAAGAGATGTGTGGATGATAGCTTGCTTTAAAAAAAAGCCCAAAACCAACATTCAGATGTGAGGGATTTTTTTCTAATAATTAAGCACCTATTAATGCGGAAAGTTGAGCAATTTTGTTAATTGAGTTTGAAGCCAGTACAGTAGCTATCAGTGAGATAGGACAGGAAGTGGGGGGGGATCTTTTGCTGACTGATTGAGCACAGCATGCTTTCCAGGAGTCTGCTCAGAAGAATATCTCTTTCTCTCTGCAGAGTGTAAAGGCTCATTGCTTTCTATAATAGGAATTGAAAGAGAAAATGGCCTATCTTGAGATTTCTTCCCATCTCAATGTCTGAGTAACCCTCCCTTCCTAAAAGTAATTTAAAACATAACTCAGCAGTAACTCTGTGGATTTTTTGTTTGGGCTTTTTGTTTGTTTGGGGTTTTTTCTGTGTGTTTTTGGTCGGGTTTTTTTGGTGTGTGTTTTTTTTTGGTGTCTGTTTTTTTATTTCTAACAAATATATTTGCCATTAAGTATTTCCAGAGTCTTCTCTCTAATAAAGTGTGGCACAGAAAAAAGAATTGCAAAGGCTTGCATACTTGATCACCCCTTTCTTTACAATTATGCCCCCAAGTTATTTTAGTATCAATAGCATCTGTAACTTAAAAGTATGCAAGTCTCTAGTCTGCAGAACAGAAAGTAACAATTTCAGAACCAGGGAGTAGTGAAATCTGTTAGTGTTGGGTTTCTCTGCACTCACAAACAGTAGCTTTCCATCTTTGAAGGGTAGAGAATAACCAACCTTACAATTTCTTTTGTAAAATTAGCAATAAGCCTTGCCCTTGTCTTTGTACCTGCAAGTGTCTAGATGTGGTGCATGTATCTGTGTTCTTAGAGATGATGCCACAGCCCTTAGCAAAAACCTGCTGTATGTCCTTACTTGTGTTACGAGAAATAAAGAATATCTCATATCTGATTATGATTAACCCCCAAACTGGACTGTTCTATCAGTCAGTGATGATCACTGACTGATCAGTTGTTGTTAAGGTTAATAATTGAAGACCTTTATGTTGTTGATTGCTTTGGGGTTGAGAGTGGTGGCATGCAGTGTAAGTGGCCAGTTCTTGATATTTTATTTTTTAATCCATATTGCCCAAAATGCAGCATAGCAGTAATATAAACTAAGTTATTGGTAGACACAAGCACTGGGCTATAGGCTATAGAAATGAAAGGTGTCATGCCTGAGAAGAATTCCTGCAAGGATGGTAAAGGAGATTGTGAATGGGTCCCTGATTAAGTAAAAGGAACCAACAGAAATGGAAACTCTTCTGCTAAATAGACTTTGGGATGTTGATTCTTTATGTACCTGGCCTGTAATATCCCCCTTTTTACCTCCAAGGAGCAGAGAGACAATGAGATCCGATGCAGCCTTCACAATGCATGTATCTTCAGCCTGGGAACTGCCTTGGAGCCTCAGCAGGATCTCAGACAGCACCTCTGGCACACCTGCATCCACCAACTGCACTTTCAGAGCATCTGTAGAGATCACAGTAAAAGCACATTAAAAGCTTCTTGTCCCTTTGTGGAAGCATTTCAAGCAAGAAAGCTGAAATCTTGAACTTTAGCCAGTTGTTTTTCAGGTGCAGTCATTGTTATGGTTTTGTGTGTAACAGCTTTCTGGAGCTAGGATGACGCTGAGGCAGAACAAGCAAAGCTTTCTGCACTGGTCGTTGACATGTCTTGTGTTGCCAGTCATGAGCTTTCATATTTTTAAAATCTGTGCCAGATATCTAGGTATTTTTAGTGGAGCAGTGTCAGTGCTTGTTGCACTGCTGCTTAGAGTATGCATCTTCACAGTCACAGAATATCCTGAGCTGGAAGGGATCCACAAGGAGCAGCAAGTCCAGCTCTTAAGTAAATGGCCCAAACAGGGATTGAACTGGCACCTGGTTGTTCTGATCTTTAAAATGAAAAAAAATCATCTGTGCTGCTGCTTTCCTCTTACCCACCATGGATAGTAAGTGTGAATCTGCTGTCTTTTGGATCTACTGAAATGCATTGGAATGGTGCTCTCTCCTTCCTTTGTTTTTCTCACTTGTTCATGTGTTGTTCGGGCCAGGTTCTCACATGTTCTTGGGGCTTATTTCTCCTGAAAGGGTTGCTCGTTCTGTTAGCAGGATCCCATTGCAAACTTGGAACCCAGAGCTTAAACCAGTACAACAGCCAGTCTCCCCTTGTTCCACCCAGACCAAAAGGAGCCTTACCATTTTCTGCAAGTGCTTGCAGGACCTCAAAGACAATTTCTAACCTCTCGTGGCTCTCAGCTCTCCTCAGTTGTTTCACCAGTTGTTCAGCAACTTTTGTCATGCTTAGAGCTTCCTTGGCTGAATCTGTGTATGTGATAAAGTCAGGATTTTTAATTTTTATTTGATTAAATGTTTAAAGATATCTCCCTATGATTGGAAGTGATTAGACACTGTCTTTGAAGGCTTTTTCTGTTCTTGTAGACTCTTCTGTTTCTTTGGACAGCATTGAGACAGCAGAACTCTATCCCTTCTCCCCCCAGGTTCTTTAATTGTTTCTCTGTAACTTTGGGTGTCAAATTAATCCCGACTAAATTTCACTGACTCGTACAAGTCCATCTGTAGTATGATTATTTAATATAACAATCGGCACATTTTGTACCTGCAAAACCTGTCAGTTTCCTGTAGCAGTATATTTTTTGCCTTGATTAGGTACTTCTAGCCTTGCTGGCATCCTAAATATCTGCAAGATGTATGTTGGCAAAGCTTGCCTGTTTGCCATATAATATATTTCAATTGAATATGGTATTAAATAATATAACAGATATAAGAAGGACAGACTTCTTTAGAGAATAATGTGACAGTGTGATATCATGGTCCCCTTCCCAGCATATCCCCCTAAATGCAGGAAGCAGTAGATCAAATTTTAGCCAGACCATATATGGAGAGTGGTAATAACTTTGTACTTGATCTTTTTCTTCCATTACTACCCACAACTTGTCTAAAGTAGGGCAAATATATTTTAAATTAGTGGAGATGCATTTGCTTTGAAAATTGTGTAAATGAAAATAGAAGCTGTTTTAGTAAGATATAGAAACTTAATTATTAAATAGAAATTAAATTTTAATGAACAAACTTTTAATGTACCAAATCTGAACTAGTTGAAACTGTCAATTTATCATGTGAAATTATGCCATCTCTTCATTTGGGGTCAAAAACTGGCTGTTAAACTTGATTGTTTTCATGTAATATAAGGAGTTGCTGGTACTCCATAAAAGAGTAGTTATTTTTCCAATCCAGGTACTGTGGCCAGTTCCTGATTAGATATCAGTAATGTTTTGAAAAAAAAGCCCAAACACCAGCCCTAACCCACCCCAAAAACAAAGGAGAGAACAAAGCTCACAAAGCTGTGGACATGGAAAGGCAGTGACAGTGTGGAGATGATATTTTGCTCGAAGATGCAGAAACTTTAAAAAAAACTTAAAAAAAAAAACTTTAAAAAAAGACCTTACTTACCAAGGTCTGCCAGATTGTACAAGGCCAATAGAGCAACGTGGACAAGTGGTTCACTCTCTGCATAGTCAGTTAATATTCGGACCAGTGATGGGATCACTCCAACCTTCACCAGCTCTTCCTGAAGGCTGCCTGGTCAGCAAAGCAGAGGTGTTGAAGGTGGTTAAATCAGGAACTGATTAAATCAGTTGAAAGGGTCCAACTGAGATGCTCAGCAGTGAGGCAGTCTGGTTGTTTCTCACACTGTTAGCTGGAATTTGTAAAGCTTTTGGTGGTGGCTCCAGGCTAATATGAGTGTGGAGGAAATGCAAGTTTGGGACAGATTTTTGCTAAACCTCCTGGTTCGACTTTGACTTAAGCTATCAAGCCACTGTCTCCACCCATGTGTGCTTGCTGAGAAAAACCTTGATAACTGTTTTCTTTCTGTTTGTAGTTTGTTTTGTAATGAATGAAAGCTTAATATCTGAAATTATTTTGAGGGTGCCAAGAACTGTAAGATGCTAAGTTGCAGCAGTGTCTTGCTGAGAGCTGGGCTGCTGCTTGGGTGACAGAGTGCATGGCAGACACCAGACAGGCTCTGGTGCTGTTGTAGCACAGGCAATTGGAATTCAAACAGGGAATTGGTGAAGTTAATTTTTCTTTTCTTTGATGCATTTATTGCTGTGTTAGTAATAGGATTTATTAAAGCATGTCACAGTCGTCTTGGCAAATCTGTGCTGGGCCTGTGCTCTGCCAGAAGGGAAGCAGATGTGCAGGATGGCCATATGCTGCAGCAGTGCTGTGTACAGGAGTTACATGAGCTGGGAATGGAATTTTAGGGAACAGCTTTTTTAAACTATTGTCATTCCCTGACAAATACATCTAACTCATGGGGAGGTTAGTGGAATCTATACCAGGTACCTATCATGCTTGGATTTCATAAGAACAGTGAAGGAGGCAAACCCACAAATTTCTAAGTAAAGTTGTGCAGATCCGCTCTAGAAGGATAAGAGAAGATAGAATGAAGGCAGAAAGTAATGGATATGAGATACTGGGTGAAAATTTCCATATCACTTTCAGTATACAGTAAATATTTTGGGCAGTCTGGGAGATAAAGATAAAAAAAATCTTAAACTGTTTTGGGCAAGTAAATGAAAATTGTTTAACCTTTGAGCCCAGCTAGCAAGCTGGTATCCAGGGAATTTGGAGCTTAAAGATCTGCATGCAAGCAGTGGTTCTCAGAGAAGACTATTCCTTGCATAGATAAATAACTCAGTATTTTTTATCTCTTTTTTTCTAATACCCTTTTTAAACAAGTGCTTTCCTCTATAGATGTTCTTATTACTTTGGAAGAAGACCAAGCTACTCAGGATTTGGACCCAAGGCAACTCTGCAAAATTGGTTAAGATATGTGTGAGGCTCTGCTCCTCTTGTGATTTCAAAGCAGTTCTGACAGAGATGTGCCGTTTAAAGTCAAAAATGTAGGGGGGAATCCCAGAGTTCAGGCAGCGCTTGGGATCATTCAGCCCAGTGTCTGTGAGCTCTGTGAATTGCATACCTAACTGGAGGCTGAGGTATGCATGAGCATGATGTGCTCAGGTCTCATAAAGTTATTATGAGTTCCAAGTTGCAATGCCTTGTAAAATAATGCCTTAGAGCCAGGGAAGAGCAGGTTCCCTTCAGAGGATACCTACGGTTATCGTAACAGATGCGGCCAATGGCCCTCCCAGCGTGCAGCAGCATTTCTTGGTCTGTGCTCTCCAGCAAAGGTATCAGTGTTAAAACCAAATCTGCTTCAATACATGGTATCTTCATTTCCTCTGTGTAGATAAGAGAGAGGGAATGAAACAATTGCAATAGCAACAGCTGGTAGCTGTGAAACAAAATTCAAGAGTGAAAACATGAAGTTAATGTGCTGTAAGATGCCTTGCAGTAATATTTGAGCATGACTTACCATTTTTGGCTATCTCTGAGAGCACGTGGGCTGCTTTCACTGCACATCGTGGATTGCCCTTCAGGATTTTTGCCAAAGTTGGGAAGATCCCACTCCCTCTGAGTAGGTGGAAGGACCTCTGCTCTGCAGCGATAAGAGTGTTAGCAGTACCTGCAGTAGGCTTGCAGCTGTTTTATTCACATGTTTCTTTGTTTCCTAGAGTTCTGAGTGGGTATCTGTGGGATCCAAGCTTCCAATTTAACAAGGCTCTTAAAGGCTGTCTGAGTCTGAATGTATGGGCACAGTCATCTGCTTGAATTGCAGCAAGTGTGGTTCCAGCTGATTACTCTGCTTCACGCTGAATTCAAGCAGGGGGTGGCCAGGCAAAGAAGAAAACAGTTTCATCTTCTCTGACTATAAAAGGATGCCTGCATAAGGCATGGGAAGTCAGGGATTAAGAGGCTATTCCTGAGGCATGGCCTAGCAATTAATTCTGCAGGTAGGCACAATATCTTTTATTAGACTAGCAATTAGAACAGACAATTCCCTTGGCCTTTTTTCATCAAAAAAATGGCCAGTTGGCCTGTAGATAGTAAATCACCATCTGCCAGGAGATTCAAATAAATGCAGGTTTATGTCATTTTAGGAGAATGTGCAAAGGCTTAAGGGACTCTTGTATAAGTAGACTAGAAACTACTTTTAAAATGCCTGACCTGATAGGGTCACCCTAAATTAATCCTAGGAGTTTGTAATAAATAGAATATTAAACCTGGAATTTCTCTGGAGCTTTTGGTATTTTAGTGACCAGAAACTTTATCTGGTCACGGGTAATTGTGTGAGTTTTATACAGAGAGAAAAAAAAAGCAACACAGCCTGAGGACAGCTATAGTTCCAGTAGCAATCACTTCTTGAAATAGAGATTATCACAATAAACAAAACCTGCCATGAATTCTTTTGAATTGTGCAAATGGTTAATTGGTGATCCAGAGTGATACTTAACTATCTTCAGTAATAGCCAGGAGAATCCCATTCAAACTTTCAAGGATCTGATCTTCAGCTTCTGTGTCATCTCCACAAAGCCCAAGGTATTCCAGGTGCTTATTCAGGGTTTCTAAACAGAATGGAATACAAAGCTTTGGTGATCCAGCATGGAAAATATTGTGTTCCTTGTGGTAGTTCTTTTCAGTACTAATGTCTTAATATAAAATAATTTCCTGAGGGCTCAAGATCTAAATATGCTCATTTATTCCAAGAGCATGAGGTCAAAGGTGGAGTCACTTCTCAGACAGCACACAGCTCTTGTGCAGGCATAAACATGCAGGGATAAATTCTATCTGGAAACAGAAATTAACATATAATAACTGTGGCAGGGTTTGAGGTGGGGAGGAGAGAGGAGTGATTACAGGACCCACATCAAGCCTGTCATTTCTAAATACCTGTTTATCATAAAGACAGAACTTGCAGCTCAACTGTGGCAGTGGCCAGTAGCAGGCCCTGAAAGCATGCAAGAAACAGATGGGGTAAAATACTTCTCCCTTTGTTTCTGGCAACTTTGGCCTTTAGAAACATACCTAGTATTTACACCAATATATATCTAATACATACTGATCAACTTTCATTTGGATTTTTCTTACCAGTGTAAATTAATTAATAATTTTTATCTCTACACCACCCAGTTTCACTGTTGTAAGAGAAAGATACTTCCCTTTGTTTTAAAATATTTACCAAAAAGATCAAAGTTGATGGCCTTTAGTTGCTGTCGTAAGAGAAAGGAATTATCCTTCACTATTAGCTCTTCCATGTCTGTCATAATCAGATGGATTTTGATTGTAGTCCTCCTTTGTAATTCCTCTGTCAATATGCTTAGTATTTACAGAAAATGTTATTTCTAGGTAATTTATAAATATATTGAATTGCACAGGTTCCAGCAAAGGTAACCTCTAATAATTTTGCCTTTCTATTGTAAAAGCAGCCTTTATTCAACTCTTCAGACTTCATCAGATAATCATCCCTCATATCCCAAGATAACGTAGATAAAGGTTATTGAAAGGTTTGTAGAAATTGAAATGCATTAACAGTATCTCCTTTATTGACCTTCTTACTGGCTCCTTCAAAATATGTTTAGACACAGGTTGAAACAGGTTGTGGAGGTTCATCCCCACAAAAGTCAGAGAGACCATCCTTTTTCATCATGTCTGTGTTTAGTATCTCTGTGCTTTACTATAATCCTACAATTTCCTTGTGCAGAGATCAGACTTCTGCATTTTAATTTCCCACATTCCTTGCAACTGTTTTTGTAAACTCATCCCACTCTTACTGCTTCCATCTTCGTTAATGCTGCTGTTGATCTCAGTGCTGTTCTGCATGTCACAGTTAATGATGTAATGAATCATCTTTTAATCTCTTATAAACTCTGTAATATAGCATCCAATTCTGACAGTTGGTTACCATTTATTTTATTGTTTTGGTAGGAATTTTCTGTCCTTTTAATACGAATTTTCCTCCATCTGCTTCCTAAAACAAAAAGACCTAAAGTGGCTGCAATTAATGTAAGAAATATTGCTGGAAATCTGATGTCTTAAGCAGTTAATATTTAGGATATAATGTAGAATGCTACCAAAACTGTAGTAAAATAGCATTTCTGCTTTACAAATGCTTTCATTGAAAATGTTGATTCATGAATCATGCCTCAGAAATTATTTTATGAGGATTAAAAATGGATCACTTATTTTTGTTTGGTGAAC
>NW_005054300.1:17046096-17070243 GCF_000277835.1 Geospiza fortis
TTAAATGAAAACACATGAATTCAGTGCATACAGGAATTTACCTGTGAGGAACACAAGTGTCCTGAGCTGTTTTGAAAAGAGGATGAGGTAAAGGGAGTTGAAGTAGAACATAATTAAAAGCTGTTACTGCCTATTAGGAAGAAAAATTATTTGGCTTAAGAAATTAAAAGCAGTTACTTAAAAACAGATTTGCTTTTGTGCTTTAAAGAAGCTGTCATCTCCAGAAAAATAGCTGAATTCATCGGGTCCAGTTCTCTTGCCAAAATTTGCTGAATAAATCATTTTGTGTAAATGAAGTACAGTAGAATGCAGCTTTTTTACACAAAAAAAAACCCAGAAAAAAAAACCCAAACCACCTGAGCAACCTGACAGTTGAATCAGGTTTGATCTTAAAGATCTAGTGGGAGTGGGCAGAAGGCTACAGCTGCTGGTTGAGCAACATGAAATAAATTAGAAGCCTGTGAGACTGAATTATCTACTGAATTCTGTTATCATCTTATCAAGACCCAAAATGTTTTGATATTTGATTCCTAGTTTTATGTTCTCTAATTAGAGCAATAGTGATGTTTGCAAATACATTTCTAAAATATTTCTAATTAGGATCTATAAAGCTATGGAAAGGCAGGATTTCTAAAGGAGGAGGAGGTTGTTTTACAAATAAGAGGGGACAGTCTATACTGGTGTCTTACTGGGTCAGTACAGTGGTAACTAGAAATCTGGATGCTTTGTCATTTCTCCAGAAAGTAGATAGTAGAATGTCTGTCATCATGCATATGGTGCTAAAGTCCTTGTGAAACACCCCTCTGGTTTTGGTCTGTAGTATTTTGAAATGAGTAGTATGAGTGGTAGCTGACTGAAGAATTCCAAAAGCCTCACAGAAAGCAGCATTTAACTATAACAGTATTAAAATGTGGAACTCTTCTCAGGGATTCAGAATTTTATCATGCTTGTTATTCATAAAAACTTGATTAACATAACCAGCTTGGGACTAGTTCCTCAGTACTCCTTGTGTTTAAGTCCATGCTTCTGCAGGGGCAGCGAAGCAGACACTGTTAAGGCAGTTATTTATGTGAAAAAGCAGTACAGTATATACAGATTATGACTAAAACTGACCAGAAAAGGGTATTTATTTCTGCTTTGTGAAAAATTCTGGGGTGCTGACATCTTGTTTCATCCCGTGCTGGAATAGATTGTTGGCACAGTGGAGCTGGAGGCAAACCAGAAGGATTTGTTTCAGGTTTTTTGCAGCAGTGGTTCTTGGCCAGCTGGGGCTGTGGGGCAGGGAGCCAGGCTGGAAGGGCGCCAGCCAGGCCAGCCAGCTGGTCACACAGCAGGGTCTGCCCGCCCCCCTGGCCTCTGAGGAGGCTTTTAGCAGAATAAACATGTTCTGAAGGAATACTGCTCGTTCTCTTGAATCAGCATTTTTGCTAGAATATCACTCATCAGCTTTAGTAATTCGCCATAGAAGAGAGGGAAATGGGCACTCATTGCCTGCAGGGCCTGAGTTTAGAAATCCCTTGAGACTGAGGTACAAAAGGCCTTTTTCCTGATCTGAAGGCATAGATTATTAATTCACACATAAATCTGTACCTAAGATATTGAGTAAGAGACATAGGAACCAGGCTTTTGCTGTGGGAGTTGGTTTTTGATCATCCTAATGAGAGCAGAGGCAGTAGTGCAGAAAACGTGCTGTAGCGCAGCAACTTCATGAGGCTTCTGCAGTGGGGAAAGAGCCATGAGGAGTGAGCTCTTTGGATCCCTTGAACCACTGCTGTGTCAATTCTCAGTGCTAGTCTTGACCTATAAAGTCCTCAGGGAGTGAGAGAATCTCGTACATCTCCCTTTTTCAGCATCTGATTTTGCCCCTTCTAAAACAGCAGTGGATTCTGATTTTTTTTTCTTTTTTATAGCTGCTCACATGTGTAGAAATGATTTTCTCTTTTTTTTTTTCCTAGAGGAAGTATAGATTCTATACTTCAATATGAATGCTTCTCAGGGTATTTATTACTTATTGTTATTTGGGTCCTGAGCAGTATGAGCCAATTTGAGGGCTTGAAACCACTTAATCCAGTCAAATGCCTTATGTTTTGCTGCCTCATCCTTCAGTAATGTCACATACTGAACTTATTCTTTTGTCACTTAGTTTTAGTATACTTTAGAAGGTTCTTCCAGGGATTATTATCATCAGTATTATTCAAAACAGAAAAACAAGATAATGTGTCTTTCCAGAGTATAAAAATGAGGTAGTTATTCACAATAGAGGTCTATTTAGCTTGTCTAATGTCTCTGGTAATAGATGATTAAAGAAGAGTAAAAGCAGACACTATATATCCTTTCCCAGGTATGCTTTCTTAACTTAGAGTCATCAGCTCCACAGGGATCTTCTTTGGTGGAAGTTTCATGTTGTTTAATTGCACTTAAATTCATTAAAGTATTTATGTTAAATTTGTTTGTAATTTAACTTGCAGAACATGGACTAGAGATAAGTGCCACAAAATAACTTTGGATTGAAAGAGAAAATTGCTCATTATTTTTTTTCTTGTTTAAATTGTCATCTTCTCTTGAAGGTAGTTTTTAGTAAATGTATTGTATCACCAGGGCAGGAAACAAAAGTCTCTATTTTGAGGTATCCTGTGTAACAGCTGAGGGATGAGGGTTAGGGTTGAGAAACTCCTAGAGTTCTGCAGCTCAAGAATAGCTGAAAAGCCCAAGATGAACTAAAATTTCAACTCATAATACTGCAAAATAGCTGATGTGTCTGTCTAGCAATATAATTAAAACACAGCAAAAGTAATAGTTGACTTGCATTCATGTTAGGGTGGCAGCCTGCAAAATCATGTAGGGGTAAGTTTCCATCTTCTCACAGTATTTTTTTAATGCTCTTCACTGAAATAGATAAAATAATTCCTGGTTTGTTGTGGCATGTCCTAAATGAACCTATGGTAATAAATGTACCTGTATGCTGAGTAGAAGTATTTTACTGTATAGTAGTCAAAATAAAGCTCCAGGTCTCCTTGTCTGGGAATGTGATATTAAATTTGTTTCATATGAAGCATAAAGGTGTAAATTGGGGATGGAGAAATCCAGGAGGGCTGGTGAGTGTATGTGTGTTAAGAGCAAACAAAGCCTGTAAGGTCAAACACATTGCTGCTGGCTGTGAGTGCTGCAGCTCCATGATTATAGCATTTTGCTGTAACCAAGGGTAGCAAAAGCTGCTGCTTTTGATTTTGTTACCAGGGAAGGGAGGAGAAAGATACAATTCAATCCAAGGCAAGATTTTTTAATTTCTTCAGTGGTAAATTATTGTATTTTATCTCTAGAAAGTCATGCAACTGTTTTGGGACTGGACTGACTTATATTCTTTCCAATAGAGCTATCTTATCTTGGTACATGAAGTAGAGTATTGGAGGAACAGATCCTCCATCTCTTCAGACTTTCAAACCCATGGCAAGGAAATTGTCCTATAAATCAGATAAGCTATTATCTATGTCTCCATGGAAAGCCACTTATGGCCATGTTAAAAGATACATTTTGTGTCTTTGTCACTGCACTCAGGGGTGATGAGATGTAGGAGAAAAATCACAAGATTAAAAAGGACCTGGGGAGAGAATTTAAAATTAATATCCTGAGGATGAAAGGGATATAATTATGAACAACTCCTGACCTGGCTGGTTTTTAACTCTTGTTCTTCTGTATTCTTCAGCAACTCTCTTCAAGGAGGAAAGGAGTAGGGATGTATGAGTATATTTTTTCCTTGAATGCTGGAGCCCTCCCATTACCTGGGAATTGAAATATCTCCTCCCACCCACTTTCAGAATCTGAAAAGGCCCATATTTTCCCCAATATTCTTTTCTTCTGGTTTAGGCTATGGGTAATTATCCTCAATGTTAATGGCAAAATACTTAAGTGTGCACTAAAAATACTTCTTGCCTGGAACTGGAAAACAGGGGAAAGCCCACTATGTTGTCCCCAGAATCTAACCTTTGCTCGTTGCTTTTGCAGCCTTGCTGGACTGCATTGGGCCATGCTGAGCTCCTTAAAGCATTCAATGCCTATGATCCCATGGGCTGGACCTTTGAACGTTTTACTATTCAAAGAACATGAGAAAACAGCAGATTTTAAAGGAGATTTTCACTGTTTAGCCTGAGCCATAGGTGGAAGGGCTGATGAAGAGAGGAATGTAAGCCTGACTGGCTAGTACTTACAGTAATGTTCTCTATTAATCACGAGGATTTTAAAAAGTTTCTATAATCCATGTCTAAAATTCTCTTAATTGTCACAAATCAGGTAGGACAGCCACAAAAGCTCTCTTTGATGTGGTGTCATGCATGGCATTTTTTTTATTTGAAAATGAGGTAAAGAAATCACTTAGCCGTAAAGTAGAAAAAGAAACTGAGATGGATAAATAAATCACTTAGCGGTAAAGTAGAAAAAGAAACTGAGATGGACAGAAGAAGTTTTCAGAAAACTAGTAGAGAAATGCAGCCTCAGAAGAGGCCCTGGTAAAAGGAGATACTGATGTTCTTGTGGTAACCCAAATTGATAGATTGTTGTGGTGAGAAAAAAAATTGCAATTGATTGTGAAATGGAGATTGTTTGGGAGGGGGGAAGCAACTTATATTTTTATAATTTTTGGCTTTATTCTTGGGTAATTGAATTCCACCAGGGAGGTAGTACAGGAAAAAGTGTGTGGGGGGAAAGCTGTGGGTAGAAAGCAGATCCTCTTGACTTGTGGCTGATGTTATGCCCTGTGGAGTCAACAAGAAAAATGGCTGCAAAACCCTGACTGAAAGCAGATAAGAGGAAAAATATGATAACCTAAAACAGGTCAGTGAGATAAGTCAAAATAAAGCCAGCCAAGTGCAGTCAGGGAGAGCATATGTGCCAAAGAGCATGAAAAGCTGCTTAATTGTATTCCATTTAACTTGTTCCTTTTCTGAGGGGTGGAGAATAGGGGTAAAATTCACTTTAGTGTAAAGGTATCACAATGTTGTAAACTTGTGTACCAGAATGTGCCTTTTTACATGCCTAATAATTTAACTGACTTGGTGCTTAGGGAATAGGTCTGTTGGACATACCCCAGCTTCATAGGCTAATGCTGAGCCTGAGCTCCCAGATACTGCAATTTATTATGCAAGATAAGGAAATTCTAGAGCCAAAGGCTGGAAGTCATGCTTGCAGGAATAGCCACAAATGTGCTGTGCTCAAAATCAGTGAGTAAAACACCATCAGCACAATTTGTGTTTGGGTAATATTTTCAGGTAGGTTTTTTTTAATAAGGGGTCAGGAAACTTGATGGTTTGAATCAAAGTTCAACTTCTTTCACAGTTGTTTGGTCCAGGAGGTGTTGATTTCATTGTGAAAGAGGAGTAAATTGTCAGTGCAGCAAAGCTACATGTGAACAGATAAGCACTCAGACAAATTGTGACAGCTGGGGATAAATTGGCTTCATTTATGGAAATGCATGAAATTTCTGTCTTGCTCACTGGAGATCTAGTTTTCTGCATTTGTTGAGTGATGTTGGTCTCTAAAGATACCTTTGATCATCCAGTTAATATACATCTTAAATTTTGCAGCACACAGTGAATTAAAGGAGCCCTTCCCTATGGTTATCATGTGTATATGGGAAGTGGGCCATAGTCTCAGCCAAATAGCATTCAGCCTAATTTTCCTGGCTCCCTAAATTTAGCTTGAAGAGCTGTCAGTGGAGAAAAAACCAATTAGACTCCATGGCAGAGAAAACACTAATTTCCTTTGGCTGACAACTCCTACAAGGGGCTTTTTGGCCAAGCAAAAGAACAGCTGTGAAAAAGCAGAAGCCTTTTTGCTGATATGAAAGCACCAGCCCAGCCCTCAGCTCTGCCTGCTAAACAATCTGCTGGGAATGGAGGTGGATGTTGGACACAGCTAGCAGAACAAGGAGGCCCCACCAGGGAGCCCAGTGGCAGGAGACCTATGTGGAAGGATGGCAAATAACACAGCAAATGCAATTATTGGCCTTTTGTGCCTTGACTCCACCTAAACAGGCACAGCACGAAGGTTCCACTGTCCAGGTTAAAAATCCTGAACTTCTAGGGTTTAATTAATGATGGTTTCTCTGCAAGTAAACTCATAGGCCTGAGCATTTGCCTGTTCGGCTTGTGTGTGACAAATGTTGTTTGAAGAGCTATAGTACAAAGATATATTGTAGGCCTGGAAAGGGCATTCATTTCTCTTTTGCTCCTCTGGTACAATGCCTAAAAAGTGTATCTTGTCTGCAACTTCTCCTCTGCCTGCACCTGTCTTGTTCTTGCTAATTGCTTGTATGACTCCAGTCAAGATCTGGAAAAAGCCATTGAGAGAGGAGGATTTTGTTCCTGAAATGTTGAAGATAAGGGTATCGCATGACCTATGAAGTGAGATACCTTATTAATCTCAGACATCTCCAGAATAAGGTGGACAGTAGTGGGAATTTGCCTAAATTCTGTTAAATGTAAAATTTTTTTGTGGCACTGTCTGAAATTTTGTAGTGCTGAGTATTATGATTTTGATCCTGACATGTGCATTTGACCTATTTTATAATGAGAGAGATGTGAAGAGGATCCTTGGAAGACAGTATGGAAGTTGGTTGCATAATGGATGCGCCAGAAATATTTTTTCTTGCTTAGTGGGTGTGTGTGTTGGATATTTTTATGCAGTATAAGAGACTTTGTACCATAAAAAACGATCATTCTCAGTTCTGACACACATTTTAAAAGCTATGGCCTTATAAGCTCTGTTGGTGCTTAATGCAAGTAACACAATGCTGTAAGGTGTGACCTACAATTTAGAGCTCTGCTCCAAACCCACGCTATTCAGCAGAATCTGCTTACTTGTGCATCACTTTTTCAATATCTATGAAGTGTTACTTTTATGCTTGCTCCTAGCAGAGCAAGAAGGATCAGATTTTAAGTGTATGCAGGTGGACACAGGTGTCTTAGCAATTTTGAAAATCTGATATCTATTTTTTTTTTTTTACTGGCTAATTTCTTGTTTGTTTTAACTCAATGATGTTGACCAGGTTACTTTCACTGTGTGAGTAGGTTTGAGCTCTGCTGCATGAATGGGTTGGTGTTGCCTGGGCATTGGAAGTTGCAATAAAGTCTTCCTGGACAAATTCATGTTTATGTAATGCTGTGCAAGCTTTTTTGACGTTACCCAGAACTATCTGGTTCAAAATTCTTGGCAGGTTTCTCTCAGTTTTATTTGTCTGGAAGAACTGCTTGCAATCATTAGAAATTATCTAAATAGTTTTATTAATATCAAAATTATTTAAGTGGGTGGGAGGGGCTTTTCAGAAAAAAAAAATTAATAAAGGGAGGGAGGGACTGCATCTGAGCAAGTCCTAAGATTCTTTTGCTGAGTTTGTCTTGGCTGAATTTTTTTGTGGCTAGATTTCTTCCTATTGTTCTACTTTTTTTTGCACAAATAATGATAAAATTATTTGGATAAAATAGTTTTGGGATGCTAGATTCAACATCTGCATTGAACAGCACTGATTCCAAATACTTCTGATATTTCTAATAGACTTAAAATATTCTCTAATTTGTAACGTGGGGTAATTTCTTTTAAATGGATATTTGTTTTTCTTGTCTGGAATTGGTGCTTTTGAAGGAGCTTCTACAGATCTTTCAGTAAAGCTGAGCTGCTTTTATTCCCAAATATTTTTAGACTTGACAGGATATAGTTTTGTACTCTTAACTACAAAAGACCATAGCAAAGTCCCCATTCCAGTTTATAAACAGCAATATACTGTCACTGTCCTTACCTGGACTGGGCACTGAATGAAGTACTTTTTCTGTATAGATTTAATTTAAATTGTAACTCCATTAGAAAACAGGTCCCCCTGAAAATTTGATTTCGATATTAGAATAGTGAAAAAATAATTTAGCTCTTTCCAAGCAGCACTGTATTTTACTTACTTAATTTAGGTTTTTTTAATGCATATGGATAGATGCCAAAGCACAAGAATGATAAGTTTGGGCAAATGGTTATTAAGCTACTTGGATTGCAGCCGAGCAAGAAGACAAGGATTGTTTTTTCTTTTTTTCTTTTCCAGATTGTTGGAGACTGTCATACAAACAAGTCCTTAGAAACAGAAAAGATGGACATGTACAGGTAGGAGCCTTCAGACATAATCTTATCCTTCCTCGAGCGCAAGAGCTTTGTTTCACAAAACACCTCAGAAATGAGGCTGAGAGCCTTTGAGGAGTTGGTTCAAAACTGCTTTTGGGACCCTGTCTCCCCTCCTGCAGCCTGGGCAGGTCAGGATGACTTTGTTGACTTTGGTGCAGTCTATTTCTTGTTCTAAAGAAGAAGAGTCGCTGCATTTTCTTTAGATTCTAGACAGCAATAAGTTTACTGACTCTGATTTAAGTGCATCTAATACAATGCTTTAAAATCGAGAAGGAAAAGCAACTTGTATTAAAAGCAGCAGCTGTGGGATTTCCCTATGGTATTGATATATTATGGGTTTATAATGCTGTTGAAGCAAATGGCAAGGTGCTGGGGAATGCTGAAAACTGCACACACAAGGAATTTGTAATATTTTTCCAGGCTGGCTTTAGTGTTTTTAGTTGTAAGGAAGGTAACACAGCCTACATCTAAAAATTATCTGAATTGTTATATGGTTTTACAGGAGTGAATGGTTTTGGTTTTTTTTTTAAAGATAAGTTTGACAAACCTGTACCTAGAAGTGTGTGGGTTTCTGTTTGTCATTTCTTATTATCCTGCCCAGAGTTTTGTACTTGGGCAGCAGAAACAGTCCTGTCTGAGTAAAATCAGGCTGGAAAGAGCAGGAACAAAAGTGGGCATAAAAACTTTGAGCCATGACCAGCAAATATATTAAAAGGATAAGCCTTCTGAGCAGAACATTCAGAAAGTAGGACAGGTACACATAAATGATGAGGAGTAGAAGAAACAGTCCACCTAGTTCAGCTGTCTCCACCTGAATTGCAATAGGAAGTCAGTCCTATAGAAATGACCTGTACAGTAGAGGTAGTTTAGCCAGAAGCAATACCTGTCTAATACTAGTTTAGTCCACTTATGTTTTGTGCCCATCTCTCTGATATTTAAAGTGCTTTTAAGTTAAATTTTGACCTGCTTTTTTAGTCTGTGTCCCAAACTACTGAAATGTTTGACTTTACTTAAATAATCATTTAATTGACTAGGAAGGTAATTACTATAAATGGCAGCTCAGTTGTCATACTGCTCTTAGAGAGAGATTATTTCACCCTTAAACATATTGAGTATTACTAAGATTAGTTCTGCTGATGTCACGAGACCCAACGGTGACGTGAGTTCATCACATGAATGAAGGTGGAAGGCTGAGCCCTTTGATCCAGTTAGGCAATACCTTGGAATGATCTGGAAACTAATGGAAATTAAAGTCTCAAAGGTATATTTTAAATCCAGTATGAAAGATATTCCTTTCACGTGGAAAGGTCAGAGCTAAGGGCTTGTATTCCAGCTTTCCCTGTGCTGAGGGTTGAGTCATAAAGAAGTGTATTCAAAGGCAGGACCACCTAATTGCAGCTCCAGTCCCGCTTGGCAAAGTGCAGCATGTATGCAGAGGCACATGTGAGCATATTTGCTTTGATAGATGCTGTACTGTCAATAGAGAGGAATGAATTTCAGTTTGCTTTCAAATGCTCAAATTTCATAAGAACTCATCATTTTCCAGTACTTTAAGTTCCTTTTCATTGCCATTCTTATAATTTACTAGTTTTCTTTAAACCAGCCTTCATTTTCATGTGACTTTAAGTGTTAAGTATTGTTTGAAATAGAAGACACAAGAATTTTAGGTCACCTATAGTATTGCATTTATCATAGAACTACACTTGTATATTTAAATGAGCCTAAATTAGTTTTCTGTTTCTGTCACATACATCTGCAATTTGTAGATGAGAGAAAATTAAGCACAGACTAGAGATTGTATCTATCCATAGTTAACAAGAGCTTTACTTACCCATAAAAGCTGTAGCTCTCCAGAATGGGGACAATAAAGAACAGCTGATCTGTACTGTGAGTCTGTGTCCTTTACAGCTACCACGCTGTGAGTAAGGGGGAATATTTTATAGCTTTCAAGCTGATGAGCAGCCAACAGCATGCTCTCTCTTTCCTCCTCCTGCCTTTTTCTGTGACCCTGCTCTTCAAATGCATCTAATACTCCATAATTACTTAATCCTCCACCACTACTTTTGTTTCCAGTTCTTAGATGTCATTAACAGAAATGGAAACATGGTAATTATCACACTGGGAGAGATCCTTTCAGATCTCTAAAATAGTTTTTAGTGAATTTCCTTTTGCTGTCTTTCAGAAGAGTGATTATTGAATCTAATAAGAGACAGAGTTCCAAGACAAACTAGATTAAGATTGGCATCTACTTGCAGTCAGATTTAAGAGTGTTCCAGAAGCTGATTCTAAAGACTTGCCAAATTTTATCCATACCTGGACCTCACCTGGGAGGTGCTAAGTGCTTGAGAAATGGTCCAAGCCTTTTACACTCATCTTTCAAGTCTGTGGCAAAAATATAAAAGAGGATTGTTTTTTCCTGTAAAGGAATCTTTAGAGTCTGAAGGTACCATCTCTGGCTTACTGTTTTTGATCAAGTAGAATGCTTTCTGAAATATTCTCAATTATTTTTTTGTAATGGTTATTAAAAAAAGCATGGCTTTTCCAAAAAATGGTTATCAAAAAATTGCCGGTTTTGAAGCAATAGTTTGAACATAATGGTTTGAAAAATAATATAGTTGTTTTTTTCTTCCTGTTGCATTTTCAATCCCACTTTATGGGAGAGTTGAATCTCTAATAAATAAGAGCCAGTTATAGGACAGCTTACGAAGCATGTGCTGTGTTCTATTTGGGATGCATTACAACCCCCTAGTGTTGCTGCAGCCTGAGCTAGAGGAAATGCTGTCTGCCAGTTAATACTATTTAAAGATTGTTCCAGTAAGCAGATTGAGCTTCCCAGTGTGGTGCTGCTTGGTGGGGGCTGTGTGGTGCCGTCTGTGGTTGTAACACTGGCTCCAAGTCTGTAGCATCCTAAAACTTCACTGCACCATGGAATTATAATCACTGTGGTGATTATAACGCTGGAGGGAGTTTAATTTGCTGACTCTTAAAAAGCAATCTGATAATGAGTTTGGAGCCTGAGGATCCTGTGAAGGAGGTGGAGATGTTTTCCTGACGCTCTTGCTCGATAATTAAAAAGCCAGTCCCTTTGGCTGGGCTTACGGAGAGGGAGGATGCGCTGAATTCTTTCTGGCATAATTTGTTTTTTTCCAATGGAAATGGCATGTCCTGAAAAGTTGCATATGAATTGGAAAATAAAATTCCTAAGGTAAAGATTGCTACCTTACAGCCTGTAATGGGGAAAATTATTGTGTGTATTGCATTATGTTTGCATTGTCACATCCAGAAAAAATTGCTTTTTGCAGGTGATGGAGACGTAGAGCATGTATGCTTGACCACTTAAAAGGGACCAAGATCAGTCATGGATTAAGCTGCATGCCACAAAAAAGAAACCCTCCTGCTGGTTCAGAGATCGACGAGATGAGCTGGTTCTCGTTGGCTTTTGGGTATCACTGTTTATTGAGGTCAGAGTGCAGGCTGAGGCTTAGGCAGGATTGCCACATGCTGCCAGCATGGCCAGAGGTTGGGATATTTTTGACACGCAAGCAAGGGGGGTAAATGTTATCATTTTATTGGCAGAGCTGATAAAGTGTGAAGCCCCAAAAGAGACAAGAACCAGAGAGGATGGCTAAGTGGTGGTACTGCAGTATTAGGCATGCCAGACACATTCATTCTCCACAGAGGGCAGTTCCAGTGTGTTCTGAAGTCAATAGGAATTTTTTCAAAGAAGCTGGATCAGGCTCATGGATATGCAGAAAATGGTAATCATGAAAAAAAATTAAGTTTTCCTTGGTAAAAGACTGAAGACAACAAAGGAAAGAAAATGAGGTATATAGCAAATGGGTGAAGACAAGAAATCACATCAGATAAACACATCTTCAGTGTCGTTCATCATCTTGCTGCAGTGAATACTAATGGGGAAACAGAGGTTTATAACACTGCACAAAGCACTGACAAGCCAGGTATGGAAATCCTGTGTCAAATGAACTGTGATTTTATATGCAAACTAATCTGTTTATTTGGGACAAAATAAGATGGTTTGGGAATCCAAATTTATAGAACAGCACTGTCAAGCTAAAATTCTCTTTCTGTTTGCACATAATCTATTGTAAGAGGTTCTTACCAGCATCAGGTACTGATTGAGCTGGGTGCTGTACAAATGCACAGGGAGCAATTTTTGCACAGGAAAATTTACACCAAACTGAAAAATCGAAAGATATCTCATCAGTAACTTAGTAGAGGGTCAGTGGCAGAGGCAGTGAGAGGAACTAGCAGTGTCCCTTCTCCTCAGGTGAGGAAGAAGCTCAGCTCTGGTGAAGCATTAACTGGTCAGCACTGCTGAGAGGGACAATGTGCTTGGGTCTCAGGCAGGCCTTGTGCCTCTACAGCTTCTGAGGTAAAGCTGGGCCTCCACTTGGGGTCCTGAGCTGGATTTATGCCTCTTCTTGGAGGCACATCCCAGGACTGAGAGGCAGGCAGAAACTATTTTCTCTGCAGATACCAATGAAAAAACTTCCTTTCAGCAAGAGAAATTATCTAGAATAAATGGATGAGTCTTTCTTCCTTTCTTAGTTGATGGATTGCTTTAAGTTAAGTTAATCAAATATTCTGCAGCGTGATGTATCTCTCATCTGCAGCTTAATTTGCTGCTTTAATTTTTTACATGGTGGAAATGTGATTCATTTGATTGTGGCTTAAAGTAAACTGTCCTCTTCCCAGGAGAAAAAAAATAGTGGACAGTGTGTATCTGTGTTGATCTGAGCAGTAAAATGCCAGAAAAAGACTTATTGGAAAGGAATTTCTGCACTGGGGAATATTATCTGATTTATATAGCGCTGTTTATCTTCTCTGCCTTTGAATACTAGTGAAAGGGTATTTTGGTCTGGTTCTTCACAGGTCTGGTAAATGCAGTTATTTTGGGAAACATCAAAAGATTTTTAGAAAGGGAACTATCATTTTACTTGCTCAGCACGAAACTTCTGTAACTGTGATGAAAATAAACCTAACAGAACAGAAGGGAGAGTGGAGGAGTTAGAGCAGAGGGTGAACATATCTGAGAGGAGAAGCAAGCTGGAGCCTGTGGTCGTGCTTCAGTGAACTGCTTTGGGGAAAGAACTGGGAATAGGCTGATCTACAGCAGCACATTAAGATGCACAGCAAGTGCCATCCTCTTCATGGGGACACATCACCACTCAGGGAGCAGTGCCCAACATCACAGGACTCCAAAAGATGTGGCAGCACCTCCCTGCATGCTGCTCCAGCTGTATGCAGGGCATCAGAGATTTATTGCTCTCTGCAATTCAGATTTCTGTGAAGTACTTTGATGGGGAATACATGTTAGCAAATGCCATTATTGAATCTAGAGGTACATGTCTGATTTATTATGAAAAATTTTATACATTCTTATAGGTAAAAACATGTAATTACAGTTACCAGAGTTCTGTCCAAGATTTTCTGAAAAGAAGCACACACCTCTATTGTGCATTGGATTTACTCTGCATGTTCTTGTGCATGTTTGATTTGATCTCAGCAGGCTGTTTCTCTTGTATTTCTTGGTGTTTTAGAATTCTCTTTTAACTCCAGACCTGAGTAGGCTGCAGATATCACCAAATCTAGGACCAAATTGTCACTGTGAACATGTAGCACTCTGGTCCCTATGCACTCACTGGAGACAGAATTTGTGCATATGCAGGGAGCATGTTTGGAGTTCTGGCAGTTTGGTCAGGGGTTTTAAAATGGGATATACCTAATGGTCATATTCCCAAATTGAACATTCCCTGATGGTGAAAAAAGACTTGTTCAATAAGTGTATGAATTGCTACTGTCACTCTTCTTTCACTTTCAGACTGGCTTAACTTGGTATTCCTGATTAAAAGCAGCAACATTTATAGTGACACTCACTTCAGGTGTCCTTTTCTGTACATCCATAAAGTACCCTGCAAATCTATTTATTTTTCAATAGTTCTATCTGTCTCTGCTCTCCCCTACTGCAATTTTTATGCACCACTTCTTGCTTTCTGTTCTGTTTGGTGCTGGTGCACTAAAAATATACATACACCCACAGATTTTTATGCTTTTTAGTACAGAATAAAAATACTAAATGGAAAGCATCAGATGCCTGTCAGCCTGAGTATCTTCAACTGAGGAAACAACTACCACCGTATCCTGCCTTTCCCTTGACTCACATTTCAAAGAAGCTTATCTGGAGATCCTTGTAATAGTCAGAGACTTGATGAAATTGAAGTCTGTGATTTTAGGAACCAGAAAGAAGCTACCCTTTCTAAGAAAAGGAAGAAGGTAGAAAATATGTCATTTCAGTCCTCATTACGAAGAGATGCTTCTGGAAAGCAGAGAAATGCCTAACAGGAATAGATGTGATAATTTGTGATACTGGCAGAATTTAGCTGTAGTCTGGAAGCTTGCATGTGAAGAGTCAAGTTGTTGGTAAGGCTGCAGTGCTCTGGTTTCTACTCTGTGTGAGTCACTTTTATGAGCCCCACATGCTAATGTTTCTCAGAGTTTTCAAAACACCCTTCTTAATCTTGTTTGGTGCTGGAACAGTGTCATGGAAGAAGGCCAGGTTAGCTCCAAGGCATGAGTACCATTAGTCTCAGCAGGCTGGCCAAATCACTCTGTGCTGAGGAGTAAGAGTTCTGTGTGCAATGGATTTGGACTGACTATCCTTCACTTCTGCAACATTTTAAGGAGTGCTGCTGGGACAAGTGGTTTCTGTGGCCTCAGTCCAGGTCATTCACCTTCTTGAGTTTCACTTCTACTTTGCCAGTCTTGCACTTCAGTCCTTCAGTGGACTAACACCCACCTCTGTTGTGATGCAGGCTGCTGCTGCTGTGTGTTTGTGGCAGTCTGGTGGGTTTGTGCAGATGCTGCTGCTGTGTGTTTGTGGCAGTCTGGTGGGTTTGTGCAGATGCTGCTGCTGTGTGTTTGTGGCAGTCTGGTGGGTTTGTGCAGATTCTGCTGCCCACAGAAGTCCTCAGGCTGCTTGAGAGGCTGTGGCACAGACGTGCACAGATGCAGCTGTGTCTGAATGGCTGTATGTGAAGATTTTTGTCTTTGCAGGTTTTTGTTAAAAGGGTTAAAGCAGGGCTAATACTTTCCTTTCTCCCTGGAGCACTGAGGCCTTAGTAATTAGGTAGTGAGTCCTTGTGGTGAATTAGAAATCTGTGAATTGCATGAAGGCAGTAAAGCCTAAGCAATCTCAGCGCACGTTCCTGAGCTCTGCTCTGTGGGGCAGGAGCTGGGGATCTGTGTGACCAAAGGACAGTATAATTACAAACCATTGCCACTCTCTTTGACCTGGGAAGCCTTTATTATCATGAGTACAGACCAATTTTCCATTCCTTGATTCTCTCACTGTAATGTTTAGCATAGTAGAAACCCTAGCCTGTCAGAAGTTAACTCTCTTGTGAAAAAAGAAAGGAGGAAGAAAAAAGAGACAGAACTTTCCTATGGGCTGCCTAGTTTTGTTGAGGCTCAGAGATGTCATGTCCTTTCATGTAACTTACTTTCAAATCCTTTTTTTTTTCCTCAGGACTTTGGTAAGAAACTTTGTGAAAGAAAATTAATGAACTTTTTTTAGACACTAAGCCATGGTTAAGGGAGTATCAATGATGATCTGGAGGGCAAATGAGCAAATCCCTTGTTTAGGAGAACTGTTCTGCCACTATGCATTTGGAAAATATTTTAGATACTGTGTGGAGCAGGCAGATTTTAAATTATCTATAGATTTTTCATTCTTCCTGTCTGGTTCAGTAAAAAGATAATTTGCTTCATAATGTGTGTCACAATAGAGGAAGCTCCACAACAGAAACTTGGTTTCAGCAAAGTTTTTTGATGTTTTGACATTTCATTTTCTTCTACATTGGAAGATTTCAGCTTCATTTTTTTATGCTTCCACAACCAGAGCTGTGCTGGGGTATCATCTCTGGAATTGAAACCTTGGTATTTCAATTAGAAGGCTGCAGAAATACTGAGCTAGTCTCATAAAGCTGGTTTGGGAATGGGCTACAATGCACACACCTCTGTTCTGCCTACTGTCTGCTGAGTGTAGGTTTAGATGAGAATTCATTCAGGCACATCCAGGATTTTAGTATTAGGGCCAGAGCAATAAGAATGTCTCCCTGGCATAGACAGACCTAGCCCCAACCAGCCTTTCTTAATGAAATGTTTATTGTTATGTCTCCAAAATACTTAGGCTTTCACTGAACTTTTCTGAGCCAAAACCCTTCTGATAAATGCTAATTATTTCCATCCATGTGTGACAACATGTTGAGCACAAAAGGAAAGCTAGATCCTGCTTTCTGCAATTAGTACATTTATTGCTCAGGGATAAGGCTTAGAAACCACTATTAGATTCAGTTATTTGTGCTTTATCTCTGTCAGGCTCAGAGAACTCATGTATTTGGCTGCAAAATTCAAACAACACTGCAAGAACCAACATTAGTGAAATATTCACTATCTTCTATGCCACTTTTTAATTACCTATTGTTATATAAATCCTGCTGTTCTTTTTCAGTTTATAATGGAGATCAGAGAAATTTCACTGCTGAGATTAATTTTTGGTGTCAGTTCTTTCTAAGACCCTCTGAGTATTTGAGGGTTTGCTTCCAATAGTTTTCATTAATAGCTAGAGGTTTTTTTAGGCTGGTTCTCCTTTAGTTGCACATGCTGAGGCTCAAGAGACAGATTCAAAGCCCAGTGAATGAATTCTGACTTGAGCTGCTGTATTTCTAGCTCTGTCTCCTGAGGCAGTGAAAATTGTAATATCAAGAGAAAGAAGCAGGTAGGTCCTACAGCTCAGCTGTATAAAAAAATGACCAGAGTCGTCACTTAGGGATATTGGAAGATCGTTCCAGCTGACCTTTGGAGGGACTCTAGAACATACAGAGAACCCAGCCAAACCCATGCTTGTTCCTTGTGAGAGATTCCTGAAATGAAATACTCTTCTCCATCATTTGAGTGAAAAATTCCTGTTCTGAAGAGCAGCAAAGCAATCCAGCACCCTTGTTGTTCAGAGAAAAGGGCTTGTGCATTTTGCTCATGGTATTATAAAATTGCTTGGAAGGTAAAAAAATTGCTTCCTCTTTTTTCTTTTTCCTAAGAAAACCAGAAATGATTGAAACTACCTGAAATTCTGACTTTGTAGGGCATAGAAGAGCCTGTAAAATCCACAAAAAAGACTTGTTGCTTATACACATGAACTTGGAAAGAGAAATGACAAAGGAAGGATATGTGCAAGTATTTATGGTGCTCAGAACTGAGTTTGTTGTTCTGAAATTGTTGTGAATTTTCTTCATCTCATCCACTTTGGTGATGACAATATATAATTAGATATAAAAAGTTATGAAATTAGGATTGATCTTTTGAGTGGAGCTGCATATATCATTTTTTACAATCCTTGTGTGATGGAGTGTGTAAATATCCTTATATATGATTTTTTTTAAATTGAATATTTAGAAAAAAAAAATCACAAAATATCTTTGCTCACTAGGAGATCACATATGGTACATTAATGGTGCCAACCATTTTGTTATATATAGAGCTGCAAGATACAGTGATATACCAGTAGCAGAGAAGCATCTTTGTGTCCAACCTGCTACTGAATTTAAAAAAAAGGATATTTGTTCACAATGGAAAATGTATTATAGTAAGCCCAGAAGCTAATGAATTTCTGGGAGGCAAATGTCATGGAGATCTGGACTTGGTTGCAATTTCACAATTTCCACCTGTCCAGCATAGTTTCTGATTGAAGATCTAGATTACAATGGAATATTAGTGGTTAAAATATGGGCTCTTGCTTTATTGAAACAGTGTAGTCTGTTTATTTTATCTTTAGTTGTAACAGTTTTCCTTTCTCCTTTTTTTAAATTCAGCTCTGACCTTAAATTGAGCTGTGACCTTAAACTGACTTCCTGTATCAACCATCTGCATCCTCCTGCAGCTTCTTTTTTTCTAGGCATTTAGTCCCTGTTCTACATACTGAATGTCTGCAGTATCCCTCCTAAAGAATGCAAATATTGACCATCTTGCTTTACAATGGATTTTATTTCCAGAAAATAAGTTTTAATGTAGCATTTTTGTAACGGAAGAACAATAACTAGAGAAATGCAGTCTCTGAGTATTTCTGAAGGATTGTAGGAGGAGAGGCTGATTAGAAAGGGAGAAAGTGCAGTAAAATACGATCACCAGGACCAGTTTTGTGTTTAACTGAGCCAAACTCTTTGCATAGCTTTGGAGTCTGTGGGAAGGGCCAAGAGTGGAGTTGGGGCAGTTCAAACTCCTGTGCAGCATAGACAAGCCTCAAGGTTGTTACAGTGCTCTACATACTTTTCCTTGGCCCAAAGGGACTTGCATGTGTGCATCTTTTCTCCAAACAATCCCCCTGTTCTAGAGGGTCTTTGTAGCTTTTTGGCCTTTCAGCTGAATGCTTGCTTGGTTTTGTGAGCTTCCCTGTGGCTTCCAAAGGATTATTTCTGGGCTAAGAATTTGGCCTGTATTATCCTACTCCCACACATATCAAATAATAGTCCCTGCTAGTTACTGTGCTTTTTCAGGGAAAATGCAATGTCTGATCCCATTTCTTCAGTGACCTACAAAGCTCTTAAATATTGCACAGTCCAGGTAATTCCATTGATTTTACTAAAGTTGACTATACAGCATAAACTTAAATGCTTGCTTCAGTCTATATTTTCTTTGACATCTGGGCCAACAAAGTAGGGCCCCTGCTGGTGACAAATCTGCAGGTAATTCCAATAAAATTTAGAGAGGGATATAAAAGTCTGTTTTCTTTTCTATAATAATTATGCTTATAAGGATTATTACTTTAAATTAATAAAGACTAAAAAGAAAATTTTCAGTACAAGTCCAACATTGCTCCAGTGCATTCTGGCATTTATACTTTTTAAGTGCTGATTTCTTTGATCTGCTTGATGACAGCTCCACTTAGGAGCAGTCTGTGTCACTCTTGGGTGAGTCTATAGATTCATAGTAAATAAGCCTGCAGGGACTATTGGATCATTTTGATCATCACAAGGCATTATACCTTCACCCACGTATCCCTGTAGCATTTGTTCTTAAGGCTGAATGTAGCAGATCTGTGACCTTTCTGAATTTCATAGGAGAAAATGGGGTGGCTTCATGTGGCTCACTGGAGGACTCTGGGGCTCAGAATTGATGGTTAATTTAGTTTCCGAAGAACAGTAGGGAAAAATTAAAAGTTCTCACTAACCTGTTTCATGTCAGTATACGACTCATCTCACTGAGAGACTGATGATTATCAGTGTAATTTAATCAAAGGAACTGCTTGTATCCATAAGATGTAACCTACTGAATGAGTGAGTTGAAACTCCTGAGAGTATTAATGTAAAAATTCCCACCTCTACTGAATTCATCACATTTTACTGGTCCAGTCAGAGGGACCAGTTCTTCCTCCATTGTTCACCCTTGGAGCCACAGTGCAGTTTATGGTGACTGAGATGAATTCCCTGAGCTTACCTTTACTCTCAGAAGCTGACCTGCTTGCTGGCTCTCATGAGGAATAAATGATATTTTCTCCCTTCAGGGGTAGCAGGGAGGTAGCAGCACCCCCCAGGGCACCATCAGCCCAGCTTCTCTGGGAGGTTTGTGACAAGCACAGAGAGCTGGCCCTCAGTTTTGTGCTCTCCTTGGGATGCCTTTTGCAGCTGCAGTGTGCCTGGAGCTCTGGGCCTTTAGATTTTCACAACCCTAACCCTAGGCCTAACCCTAACCCTAGGCAGAGCACTGAAACCAGCCTAGGGCTAAGGCTGGTTCAAAGGAGAAAGCTGTGGAGGAAGCCATGTTGTGGCAGTTTTTGTTTCCCCTTGGCATGCCTGTTGTAGCTGCAGTGTGCCTGGAGCTCTGGGCTTTGTGGTTTTTGGACAGTGGCCATGGCACAGAGAGCTGGGCCTCAGGCTGCACAGACAGCAGCCATGTCATGGTGTGCCAGCCTGGCTTTGGGCACGTGAGGAGAGGACTGAGAGGAGGCTGAGGATGAAGAGCAGCCAGCTGCTCTGGAGTTTGGAGCAGAGAGGTGCTCAAGGCTTCTGCAGGGTGTGCTGGTGTGAGAGGAGCAGGGCTCAGAGCTTTTTCAGTGCAGTCAGGCCAAGGGCTCTGTGGAAGAGAAGGCAGGGCCTGTCCGGAAGGCAGCTGCTGGTGTGGAGTGTGGTGGCCTTGGTGTGAGACATCAGAACTGAATCAGTGCTGTGCAAACAAACTTCAAGGTTCTTCCTGCTGTGATAGAAATGGATCTATGGGCAGCTGCAGCCACTTGGGAGTGGCTTTCAGCTGGAAACTCTAGCTATTACTGGCCTGTGACCTATGTGTACTTTGGTGGCTGGATCTGAACCCTATTCCAGATTTCTGAGGGCAGCTGACAGCAGATTCTGTCTTCCAATGCTTTGCAGGGAATGGGAGAGCTCTCCACTGCTGATCCGTATGGGTAGCAGTGAGAGAGCAGAAAATCACAAAACAGTGGTAGGGGTACATCATCTGCCCCCGGGCAGCTCGCTCATTGCACTGCAGTAAAATAAGGAGGTACTTACGGAATTCTAAGATGAGCACATGAACACGATGCTTGTTTGTCAGTTAGAAATGATACATATATTTTTTTTAAACTGAGGGCATGAAGGTGGCTTAAGATGACTTACTAAAAGGATAGAAAGACCTGAAGCAGTAGCCATAACCTGCTTGAATCCATTGTTACTCAGGAGTGGCGAGAATATTTGCCCAATTCATGTAATGTCTCTTTGCATGGACTAGCTTGCATGGTACAGTGTCAGTTGAAGCAAGAGTTTCTGTAGGAAGAAATTCCTCAATCAACTGTGAGTATTTAGTAATAAATATTTATATTTAGTCATTTTGTGGTCATACTGTATAATATATTTAATACAATGGAGTTTATTGCCTCTGCATATTTGGGTCACAGGGATTGTAGAGAGGCTCATCTTCCTGTTAGGAGAAGGGAAAGTTGGGGTGCCACAAAAACACTGCAGTCCTCTGTTGCAGTGAGAGGAGCAGGGATGAAATTTCTTGAGCTGGTCATCCTTCTCAAGCAGGAGCTGCTGACAGTGGGCAGAGGCTTAGTGGAGGAAGCAACATAGAAATATAAAAAGAAGAAACTTAGGAAATAAAAGCCTGGAGAAGTGCAGCACATGGTACTGCTGGAAAAGAATGAGGAGGTGGCACTCATGACTGAGGATATGACAAGGGCAGAGAGAATGAAATAGAGCTGCTTTTACTTCGTAAGTCTGCCATAAGGGATTGATAGGGACACACCCCTATTGTGAAACTTGGATCTGTCATAATTTTGCAAATAGCTTTGAAAATGGTATTTTCTGTCAGGTGAACGGAACACAGACATGAATGCCAAAGCTATGCAGGCTTGTATTGTGAAAATGAGCCAGTAGGCTTAATCCAGGTTTTGTGGTTTGAAACTGTGAAGATGATTAAAGTTTAAAAAGAAATAAAAAGTAAGTTTCAAGAATGTCCTGAGCTACTCTTTGTTCTATGGTATATGACAGCAGTGGAGAAGGTCTTAATAAGATTTCAAGTAAAAGAGAAGGATTTTCAAAATCCTTTAGGTACTGCTTTTTAAACTTTTGAACAGCACCTTAGTGTCAGGACATGGAAAGTGCTGAATGTGATCTGCCGCAGCAAGTTAGGCACTTTTTTGCAGCAGCGGTTTTACTACCTTAGGAGGTGGGCAGTAAGGGAAGCTGAAAATAAAAGAACAATATAATAGAACAATAATATAATAGAACAATATAAATGCTTGTGGATTTTTCCATCTGACCCTTGAAAACAAAGAAAAGGTTAGCCTCTTATGGTGAGTGAAAGATTACAATTAAAAAAAAGAGCAACAGAACAAAAACAGATGCACAAAAACTCCCATCAGAAACAAAACTACTTTTGTCTAGCTGGATTTTTATTAGGTCTTGCAAACAGGAGTCTGATAGTCAAAAGAAATCCTTTACAGTCAACATTCAGTTTATGCTCTGCCTTTTGTAAATCTGTAGGATTGTACTGCAAACCAAGATCACAAGAATAAGAAGGGGCTTAAAATGCTATGGCCTTGAGAGTAGGTCACTTGTATGGTGCCACTAAAGCAAGACATTTTGTATATAAAGCTGATGAGTCACTTAAGTGATTAAAACTTTTCCTATTGGTGTCCTTCAATTGCACAAGTAATCAATTCAGCTGCCATAATGTAGTGTCTGATATGATGTGAAATTGATATGCTACAACTGCTGCATTATGTAAAATGCAGCTGAATGGTACCAGGGAGTATATTAAAGAAAATTAGCTCTTACATGATATGTTCTGATGCACTTATGGTGAGATGGAAAAAAGTGAACTTACTGAGCATTTTCATAAGTTAATATATATCTGAGAGAAGAAACTCGCATTATGTAGAGCATGATATCTCTTGGGTAACTTATTGTAATGAACTTCACTGAAAACATACCAAATGCTGGAATAATTTTGTGTAGCAATTAGGTCATGGAATTCAAAGGTCTCTTTGGGTTTTGTGGATACACAAAGCAAGTAATTCGTATGGAGGAGAATACTGAGTTCCTGCTTGAAGATAAGTGTGCTGTTGCTATGCAGACAGCTGGGTCTGGAAAGGTGTGTGCTAAGGGGCAGGGAAAGAAGAGCAGACCACAGCAATATTCTTCAGGCAGCTGTCTGCAGTTAGAGTTTCCTTCTTGGTTAACAGATCATTATAAAGATCAGATAGAGGTAAATCAATAAAAAGAAAAGGTGTATAGACCCTTAAGAAAAGCCTATCACTGCAGAGTTGAAAGGCAACAATTTCTGCTTTGAAGGGTCATGGATGGCCTCCTTCAGTCTCTGTTGGAGACTTCTGCTGAGAAACAAATGGGCTGATGAGTTTTGTACTTAGCCAGCACAAAGCTGGCCTGCAGTGTGCAGTGTAAGCACAGGCTGTGTTCCATACAGTGCAATATAATGTCCTGATGTGAGCAAGGAAGTGTAAACAGGAGAGCAGGAGGCAGCGCATTCTGCATATCTTTTTGAACAAAGGAAGTTCTCGGAGGCTGTTACCAGTGTGCCTTTTAATCTGATAAGGTTAGATTACTGCAGACACTTAGTGAGCTGTAATTGCTTCCCAAGTAGAGCCTGCTGCCTGCCAAGCAAGTACAGCCCGTTTGTAGCTGAGAGCCCAACCTGAAGAGCTTGATTACTGTTTTGTCAATGAAATATACTCCAATTGAATCAGACAGCACAATCCCAGGGAGAGGTTGTTGAAGTACCAAGAACTCTGTTCTAGTTAACTGCAGTGTGTGGGGGTGTTCTGTCATCGTCTTCTGCCCTTCCTCTGCAAAGTCTCTCTCTTCAGTGGCTGGGAACACTGGTTGTAGCCTTTTTACCATGTTTTCTCAGATCAACTCTGTCAAGGAACTTTGGCTTTTTTTCCTGTTTGGTTTACTTTACTCATGATCGTTCTGAATTAATAGTTGATGCTTTATTCTCCATTTGAAAAGTTATGATGGGACTTGCCAGCTCTTTGTTGTGTCTTGCTATTGTTAGTGTATTAGTAGCAATAAACATCAAGTATATATTGTTCTACATACTTGTCAGACCTTTGTAATGCAGGCCAGAATTTGGAATATCTATTATAAAATTGAAGAAAAATTAAAGGGCTGTCCTTTCCACTCAGGTCCCCAAATCTCTAATAAATTGTGCTGAACCTTGAAGGCATCACAGGCTCCAGTGTGTGTGACAGCTGTGGCACAGAACAAAAAGGGATAGCCCTAAAGTAATCTTGCTGGGTAGGATTGCCATAGTGCCAGGCAAAAATAATCACTGATGGGACTTCTTCTGAAGGGCAGGTAGTGTTGCAGAGTACAAAACTAATCTTGGGAGACTGGAGTAATGACAGATGGCTCTGCTGTCTGCAGCCCTGGACTGCAAATACTGCTTTTCCTGGGTTAGTGCCCA
>NW_005054300.1:17070289-17140676 GCF_000277835.1 Geospiza fortis
GTGTGGTTCTGAGGAATAACAGATTTGAATTAAAATAAAACCAAGCAAAACCCATCTATCTGATGAGACTCCTGTCACTGTAAATCTTCATCGCACTATTAAAATCCCCAGTTAGCATCGTTTCACTTGCAGCTGTAAGACTGACAGTATAAGATGTATTTTCTCATGGATTGGTTTGTAGCTCTCTTGCTGCATTTCATTTCATTAAGATGAGGTTTTAATCTAGCTATTTAATTCTTATTTTGCTATGCATATCTTAATTTTTTAAATTTTCCTTTTTTTTTTGTCCTTAACACAGTGCCTTGCAGAAACAGCAATCTTGAATGAGTTCAGAGAAGATGATGAGCATGCAAAGCCTGTCCATGTTCCAAAACACGCTGCAGTCTGATTTACTGATGCTAGAGCTCTATTGAAAAGGAAGGTCTGGAAAAACATACCCTCATTTTTGCTTTATGTGGTGCTTTGTAATGGAATAGCCGCTTCAGGGAAGCAATCATTCTGACCCAGCTGCAGATTGTGCTGCTGAGAAACTCATTTCAGCCCTTAGAGGGAGCCACAGACTTGACTATGGAAATAGAAGAAAACCAGGCAGGTTTTGTTGTGCCCATCTGTGATAGAGGAGGTGGGGAAGGGATGGTTCTCAATTGGTTTTTGTTTTTTTCTAGCTTTTAATTAACAGCAACTTCAAATCAGACATAAGGCTAGTTCGTGGGGAATGCCAAAACACATCTGCTTTTGTAGTGACAGATTTGTAGGGTTTTGGAGACCTCAACCAAATGTTAATTTTACCTTTCCCCTTTACATGGTCAGCTCCCTCCTGCACCATTCAGTTCCAGGTTCTACTGTTCTTCTTTTGATGCTGACACAGCAGGACTTGAAAAATTAAGATACTGCATGCTCCTTCCTCTTAAAAAATGAAAAATATAAAGACACAAACCACAAGAAATTGATTAAGACCATGGAGTTCAGAGTCTGGAAAACATGATTGCCACATTTTTTTTCTTTACTGGGTATTTTCTTAATAATATTAAGAAAATATTTTTAATTAATATTTTCTTAATCATATAAATCTTTAAGGAGAGAGATGCATTACAGCCCTCTCTTCCCCTGTAATGTGTAGGTTATAGCACAATATTTTTATGCAAATTACATGGCTAGAGTAGATTATATGGCTGTGTCATAAAACACAAATGCTGTTCTCCTGGCTCAGCAATAATCAGCATTGCCAGTGAGCTGTTAAGATCAGGGAATGGAAGGTGCACATGCCCAGAGGAAAATGGATGAAGAGATTTGCAGCCCTTAGTCAATAAAGGACTTCCCCTTAAAAAATGAAATTAAAATGTTTTCTGTGCCTTTTCCTCTCCCTCCTTCCCTCCCCTTCCCCCAGCAGATGGATCCTAGTGGCAGTATTGAGGAGTGCTTAGCCAGAAAGATGCTACACCAGAGACGGGGCAGCGTGTGTCTATTCCCAGAAGATGCCATTTAAGATTAAAGGAAACTCCAAGCTTAAATTTTAAACACCTCTGGGCTCCTTGCAGACTGCTACTAATTAGAGCATCAAGTTTTGTGGCAATTATTGTAACATCATAACTGCCAACAAAGAACCCCATTAATAGTCACTTTTATTTTGTGCATAGGCTGTTGAGTTACAATGTTTCTGTAATGATTTTAACTTAGCTGGGACTATGGAACTAGGGGTAATCAAGGTGGAAAAGCAATGGAGAGTTCATTGTCATCCTAAACCATTCAAAATACTTCTCAGGAAGGCTGGAGAGAGGATGGATGGCCAAAATCAGGAAGCAGGCATCCTTAATACAAATTTCCCTGCTCTTCTCAGTCTTTAATTTATCTATATATTAATTTGACCTGGGAAAGGAAGGGGAGAGAGAATAATTATTTTGCAATAAAATTTTATTTTTTGTTTTGCCTGAGTTATTTCCTATCCCTGAGTTTTCTGACTCTACGTTGGTTGGAGATGCAAAGCTCATCACTTTACAAAATATGAGCTAATCCTAGAAATAGCAAGAGTTATAGTAGGTTTGGTGTTTCTTTAAGGTTATTTTGGATTTCATAGATTTGCTTAATTTTCTGAGCAATCGGGAGAGATCGTGATAATTTTTTTGTGATAATTCGATCTATATATTTGGAATATTTGTGGAAACATGAACTGCAATGAGAATCAGTGTCTAATAGGTTACAAAATTAATGGCAAAATTTATGATGTTTGTTTCTACTTCTGTTGGCTGTTGGCTTACATCAGGTGGAATGTTTCTTTATCTTCTCCTTTGTATTTCCAGTTTTTTATTTTGGGATTGCTGCAAACCAAAGAGAATCTACAACAAGGAAGTTGATCAGATTTACTGTTGTGATTAGATGATAACTCTTCCACATTTGACTTTTTACTTTGTTGAAGAAAAAATAATTCCCACAAAGATTAATTTCACTTGATTATTTGGTTACCGTCTTCAAATATTTTTGTTGAATAATCTTCAAGCAATGGGTTGTACGTGAAGTGTCATTTCATCTATTTGCTCTTGGTGTTTTTCTTGTGTGGTTGCTCATTGAACACTACAAGTAGTTGCCCGAATATTTGTTTGTGTTCTGTCTTGTGTCTTGTATCTCCGTCCTGAGCTGCTGCTGCAGCTGGATGTTGTTCAGAGATGGTCCTACTTGTCATGCTCAGATACACACAATCCGTGATGAAGAGTTTGTTCTCTGCACCGTGATAGCTTCTGATCAGGATTTAATTTCTGGTCTGTGAAGTCAAGCAAAATAAAATAAAGAATGATGACAAATGAGTAAAACAGTGAAACTGCTTGCCCTGAAGCCTTTGCAAAGGCGAGTCTTTTTCAATTAGTGCCAAAATGTGGAGGCACAGCTCTAATATAATTGAATAGAAGCAGAGAAACAAAAGCCAACCCCCTCAGGGTCTCCCCTTTCTATACCTGACTAAGTAAAATAGAGAAGCATAACAAAATCTTTCTTACTCTACGTTTTTTCTTTCCAAGCTGTATTTCTTAAAAAATAATAGTAATAATAAAAGCATTTTGTTTTAGGAGACAATCTGTCCACAAGACCAATCCTGAATTGCAGAATAGCATGCGGACTACACTTGTTACAGCCCATACATGATGGGTTCTGAAATCCTGTTTCAGCTGAAGGCATCATTCCAGCATCTTTGGCATTGTGGTTCCAGGTGATAAAATGTCTTCATCAGAATTGTAGTTTATATCAGTTTGATTTTCCATCTAAATTAGGGCAAAAGTATTTTACATTCCTCAAAAGAAGGACATATAGGTGCATTAGCAGGATGTTTTTGAATATGAGGTCTTGGAAGTCATACAGGGCTTTGATAGCTCCTTATCTGTAAAGCAGGTTTCTCTTGAAGAAACACAGGCCTACTCTTTCTCTTCTTTCTTGTGTAAAAATCAAACAGTGGGATGTGGCTCAGCCTGCTGATGTGATCTGTGTGTTGTTGTGCCTCTGAGTGGCCACACTTTGGTTTGTCTCACAAAGCAGCCCCCTCCCACAGTGTGCCCTCCCTCCCCAGAGGAGCTGAGCCTCTACCCAGTGAAAACAGGCTCCTGAATCCAGAGGGTTTGCTTTTTAGTGTGTTGGCTTTGGTTTGGTTTGGGTTTTTTACATAATTAAGTGGCTGTTGGCCCTAGTGCTGAAATAGTATTTTTGCTGTTTTTGATAAAACTGCTACATAGTAAAGAGCTATAATCTCCTGGAAGAGCAGCATTGTAACTTTTTCCTGTCACCAAGTGGAAAATGAATTAACATCAGGGCTTGCATAGCCTGCATGAATGCTGAGAACTTAGTCTTGTTTAATTTATATTGATTTATTTATAAAGTGGTAAAAAGATTCTTGTGGCTTTTGTAACATCTGCTTTTAATTTTAGAAGCATTTTAGTCAATTTACTGCATGACAGTATTTGTCAACACCAGGTAACTATGACCTTTAACATGCCTTACTCTGTTGAGACTGGCTACCAGGCTAGACTGAGAAATAATATGCAAACTCCTCTCTTATCAGGGGAGATCAGTTCCCAAAGTGACATGGATATTGTTGGTGTAGGTGATACCTTTAACCATGACATCACTTTAAACCCCTGGGCAACGCTCACACCCTTGGGAGTGTATTGCTGCTGAAGGGAACTGCTTGACCTGAAACTCTGAGACTCTGTATGTTGAATTTCCTTCTGCTCAAGGGAGCAAAGCTGCTGGGTTCAATCAAGAATCCCTTATTTTTACTGACTTGCAGTCAGGAGCACTCAAGTGCCTTTTACTTTTTTCCCAGCCTTTTCATTTTATGTTTTTTCCCTAGCCTTTTCTGTTCATTTTTCTTACATTCACTTGACACCTGTCCCTACATTTGGAGGATGAGATAAGAAAAGAACTTTGTCCCTGTCAAGACAAGGAGCAGAATATGCCTGCACAAAAAGGGCCAGAGCAGGAATCAAACCTCTCCTGGGCAGGCAGGTGTGGGAGAGCTCCTTTGCTGCAGTTTGCTTTCTGGAGTGCCATCAGTGGGCTTTTGTCACTGTAGTAGGTATAATTGGAAGCAGGTTTCTCTTTCTTTTGTTTCTCCTTATATATATTTTTTTTTTGGAGTCATCATGCTGCAGCAAATTTTGCGTGATATGTATATTGACCCTGAGCTCCTGGCAGAGCTGAACGAAGAGCAGAAGCAGATCTTATTCTACAAGATGAGAGAAGAGCAGCTGAGGCGCTGGAGAGAAAGGGAAGAAAAAGCCCGAATGGAGGAGGCTGTGCTGAGAAAGACAGCAAGGCGCAACCAGAGTAAGATTTCTGACCTCCTTCTATGCTTCACAGCTGGGGATGGTGGGCTTGCAGCTGGCTGTGGTACAGCAGGCATCTGGAAGAGATTGCAAGGCTGAGTGCCAGCTGTCCCCATGGGCAAAATGACAGTCTGGGACTGCAAAAGCAACATGTTCCTGCTCCTTGTATCTCCAGGCTGGTCCTTTGTTTTGGGAGTATCTTTGTGATGGAGTAAGGGGAATTATTTTGAAGTGCCTGTTTCAGTCAGGAGTCACTGCTGATGTTGTCAGTGGTAACTGATGTATCATGACCAAGTTTCTCCTCTAGTCCTAAGGCTTTTTTTTTTATCACCTGACATCGTCACCCCTCACTCTAGGTCAGGCAAAAGCCTGTGCTGTTGCAGTTTCTTGACTTAGCATTAAATAGTTTCATCTAGCTTTAGTGGGAAATAATTTTATGAATTTGAGCTTGTTATGAAGTACTCTTTGTGAATAAATGAAATACCAAAAGAGCCATATTATATGAGACTAAATTTCCAACTGTATTAGTAAATAGTCTCCAAGAGATTGCTTAGGGAATAGGACAATAGTGTGGTAAGCCAACAACCAAAACTAAAAAGAAACCAGAAATGTGTTTGCATACAATATCTAGTTAAAATATGGAGCTCCTCCCAGAGGCTGCTATGAATGCTGAATGTGTGTTTTGACTTGAAAAATGAATAGGACAATGATGGAAGAAACATCAGACAATAACTTCTCCAAATATCTTTTCCTACTGACTGGCCTTGGGTCCAAGTGCTTTCAAGTAAACAGAAATACTTAATTCCTTGCTCTTTTCTCTGAGTTAGTGCCTTTCCAACTGTTTCCCCCATCCACAGGATGAAGCTGATAGGCTGGTGTAAAATAGAAAACCTTTTCATCTCGGAAATGTAACTACAGTGATTCCTCACTCAACAAGGAGATGTCACAGAGATACCTAAACCACTCATTTCCTTGCCAAAGATCTTATCATATCTTTAAATCTATTAAAGCTTGAATATTCAAAGTTTCTAATAACTTCTGGTAGCTGATTTTGAGAAAACTCGGTTATGGGACTGCAATCCCATTTCAAATGTTGCTTATTTGAACAGACTTACGGTAGAAACACCCCAGTACAGAGACATTGTTGGATTCAGTTGTCAGACTTGAAATATCTAGAGTTTCTGAACCTTACAAAGTGCCCCTCAGATAGTTATCAATCCAAAGACTATTATTAGAAAAGTGCTTCAAAGCAAAACTATTTTCCAAGACTCACTTGAAGCACAGACCTGCATGGAATGACTGGACTAAGTTAAAACGATAGCCTTAAAACGAACGGGGAGTGACCAGAACAACCTAGTCAGCCATAGTAGGAGTTGAAAATGACCCTCAGAGATGGCAAAGTGGATGCTGGAAAACCTCATTCTGTTAAATTTTTAGTATTTTCATGTTAGTGCTCTCACTGTGAATGGCCCTCTTGAGAGGGATGGCATCAGAACAGCTTCTCTCATACAGCACAAAAGCCTTGTTCATTTTGATTGATTTGTAGCTGAGAAAAAAATTAAAAATGCAGTTCAGCTCCACATACCAAAACAACATCATATCATTGAGATAATCTGTATCATGCTCATTCTTTGAGGGATACAGATACAGAAAACTCTAAGTGCAAAAATATTTATCTGATGAATTGTCACAGTGTTGACACCTACATTTCCATATATAAATTATACATTAAACCTGTCCAGCTTCTTACTGCAGGAGACCATTTTCTGGGTAATTTTCTGATTTGTAAGTAATAGGAGAAAGGAGAGCAGCAGAGTACCCTATAGATTATATTTGCTCTGACAAAGGTAGTCACAAATGCACATTGAGTTAAATTTCACAAAAACCCATTTCCATTTTACCTTCTTAAATTGCCAGTTAAAGGTATTGCTTAGGTTTGACTTTTGCCCACTGTTAGGAAATTTCTACTTTCTTCAGAACTGTAGTGAAGAACTATTGGAATCAGATTTTCAAGTCAGGCATCTGGTTCTGCTGGAAATATTTTTTTACTTTCATGAACTGATGTGCACCAGAGTTGGAAAATATAACTTCTTTCAGATGTGCTGATCATTAACTGTACAGATACTTGTTATTGATTTCTACTGCACAGTTCCACAATGTGATGTTAAATGGTCTTCAGTGAAGATGGTTTCTTGTTCAAAACAAAAAAGATAAAAAAGCCAACTGCAAATTATGGATATAAAATAATAATTACTGTGTAATAGTCTTGCCTGTAGACTCAAGGGGCCAGAGTAGATGTCAATAATATTTTTTTATCTTAAAATATTTTTTCCTAGAAGACAATTGACATCATAATTTTTTGGACCTTGAAGCTGCTTAATTTTAAGTTGCCCTTAATATATGAGTGAATTTCCAGACCTCCTTCTCCTGAGTGTAGAATGTAGAATGGTTTTAGTCCTGTTTTAAATTACAAAATTTCTTGGTGGCTACCAAGAAATGCAAAGCTACCCCAATTACATGTTCTTTATTCCCTTGAAACTGAGGGATCTGAGGTTTTTCACCTGTGGGTTTGGTTTTGACTCTGCTACATGACATGTTTTATGTTCATGCTACTTTTTTTAGGCCAGGAGTTACTCTGAGTTTGTAGATATCTTTGTAGTTTGAAAGAGTGGAACAGATGTGAGACTTCAATATTGCTAATGTGGTGCTGAGTTTCTGAAAACGTGGATGTTGTTTGTGAATACAACATAGCATTTGTATAAAATAATTTTATACTAATTTAACTGGAATTATCTTTATAGCACTTCTGCTTTCCTCAAAGTTTGAATAGCCACATATGAAAACTTTTCTTCCCATCTCTTTGGGATGGGATATGATGAGATTGAAGAAAAGCTGTTAATGGACACTTCTCTAAATAAAAGTGCTCTGAATAGGGCCTTCTGCTTGATCTAGAGTTCTGTACCCCAGCTGCTGCAATTCCCCATGGATTCAGGAGCTTAGCTACAGTGGGATGTGTGCACCCAGCAGCACAGCAAAAGGCTTGGATTTTTCAAAACAAAGCAGTGATTTGGAGTACAATTTTGATTTCCTACAGTGACTTAAGGATGAAGTGTTCCTCTGTTTTAAGTGTGCTGTCCTATGGAAACCACAAGTGCAGAGCTGGGGGCAAAAAGATTGGCATATGCAAGTCAGAAAGACCTTGTGCTAGAGTTAAAATCATCTTCATACTTAGGGAATGCTCATTAACATGATAATTTTTTAATTGTTTGGAAACTAAGTACCAAAGGCCCCAAATCTGCATTTTTTAAGGCAGTGCCCCTGAATGCAGGTTCTCCATAAATGTCCTATTCAGTAATATGAAATTTGCTGTTTAGAAAACAAGTCCAAACCATGAAAAAAGATGCAAGTTGTTGAGAGTGTTTAGCAAGCCAAATAGTGCACCCATCTGTGTAGTCTTATTCCTAATTTCTAAAAAAAAATATTAGTCACCTGCAAAATGTAATGCTAAATGGTGCCTGCATCTTTATTTGAATTGTGTGGTTCCTTGTGTCTTGAGGAAAGGTTAAAATTGAAATTAGTATCAGAATGAGTCTGTGTCAAAGGAATTATTTCACTTTGAGGGTGAATGAAATGTGTTCAGATTATTCAATGGTTTTAATTTCTTTGCCAAGTAAAAAACACAGATTGATGTCTAAAGGGAAGCAATGTCTAAACATCACTTCAGAATGAAGTATTTCCTTTATATTTATTCCTATATTGAAGAAATTGTTCCTTTTTTTTTTTTTTTTTTGCTATTTGTACCTTGCCTAAGGTTATTAGTAGAATTTGGGCATTATATGGGTCCTACCAAAATGACAGCATTTAGTGAGCTTTTTCAATGTAAAGGAAATCTTTTGCAGCTTTAATTGAATAATAGCTGCTGGCTGGTGCTGGAATAACATCACAGGTGAGCTGAATTCTTGGAGGTCCACCTTCAATTCACTTACAAATTGCTCCTGGGCAGATGTTTCAGGAACATATCTTCATTGTAATTAAACAGTTTGCTTGTTCCTACTGTGCTAAAATCACTGAGAGAAGTCTCCTCAAAATTTCGAGATCCTTTGGGATTCTCTGAGATTTGACTGACAGGCAGCTTTGCAATTTGTACAGAAACATATTTGTGTGATTAGGCAGGAGCTCTTTAGCCACTACAGCTGAGCTGGGAGGAAGCAGAGGGCCCTGCCAATTTCGGTTTTGACACTGATGCAGTATCCAGAACTGCCAGCATTCCCAAAATGAGATCTCAAAAACTATTGAGCATTAGGTAGCTGAAGGACAGTCATGTGGGAGGGGAGACAATGCTGGTCTGCTGCTGTTATTTCTGCCATTTATTCATTGTGAACTGCAGCTGGTGGTGCTTAGATGGGAGCTATTTGTAAATGCTCTTATTTACCTGTCCTTAACAAGAGAAGCTAGGAGAAAATAGGGTAGGCTTATCACAGCATGGCTAGAAAATAATTTGTCTATCTAAATGACATTTGTGTTAGAAAGGTCATTAGAGAATAGATGATGCTGTTTGGAAGCAAGTATCTCAAATATACCAAGTGGATGGCTGGAGAATACATCAGTGTCAGAGGAAGGCCAGTGAGTGAGCATGTGTTTCAGTGGGTGGACATGCAGTGACATTTTTCTGACTTTGAACTTGGAAATGTATTCCTTATTTATGCTCAGGCCTCTACAGACCCTGGAAATACTTAGCTAAGATTTTATCTCCTGTGGAGAAAAGCTCCTGTCAGTGTTCAGTGTCTCTTTCTCTGTATCCCTGGGTATGGATGTAACCAGGGACGTCAGACCTCGGGATTTCTCAAATTTCTGGCATTATGTGGTCTTGAATTCTGAACAGTCCTGTCCTTTGTTTCCAATTCAGATATAGATGGAAAAGTAACAAGAGAACAGGAACAAGAATATTAAAACAATTTCTCTTAGGGTACTGAGCCACCCCACCTAATTTGAAGTCATTGGATGAGTTTTAATGTAACACTCACAATGTAGAGCAACTTGAGATATGCTGCAGCTTTGTTATGCTCTGTACCTTGGGCCAGAACTGAGCTGCTCAGGGCCTGTGGTGCGGCTGAATGCTGAGGTAGGGTTAGAGAGCAGCTTCTGAACTCAGTTCTCTGAACGTGGGGCTATCAAGAGACCTCCAGCTGCTGGAGGTATGCACCAGATGGAACAAATCCAGAGAGACTTCTCTCACCTCCTATGACCAGCAATAAGTCTGTGCTTTTCAGTTTTTTATCTTATCCTGCAGCTGATTTCTCGGTTTTGCAGAAAAGTGACAGCAGAATATTGCTGCCTACTGGGGCCTTCTCCTGCAGACATGCAATCCTCAGTGCTTCTGTTCCCTGAGACATCCGGCATCAGGCACTCTGTGAGAGAGGCTGCTGGCTTAGTGAGCCTCTGGCACGGAGGGCAGCGCTGTGTTTCTCTGCAGTGTCGTGTTCCTCTGCCTGTCTGGACACAGCAGTGTTGGGCTTTCTCCCACATACTGTGCCTCAGTAACAATATGAGGTTGTGGCTGTCTGCAAACTCATGAATACTTGATATGGAAAGAGGGCAGAACTGTGGCCAAGGGGAGAATGGGATTTGCCCAAGCTAATTCAATATTTTCTTGCTGATTTTGCCATTTTTTTACATAAATGACTAAAACATTCAAGGACAAAGGAACCAGGTTTGAGAGCAGGATTTGGAAGGTACAGGAAAACTCAATGTGTTCAAGTCAGCAGTGGGTTTAGCCAGACACTGATGGCAGTTCAATAACCTTTGAGTCCACTTGTTTGCTGTGGTGCCAAAAAGCCTGACTGTAGGGTATAGTTCTCCCTGCTTCCATGGTCGTGTATGCCTGACAAAAGGAGTGAGTGCAAACCTGGCACGCTGCATTAATCAGGAGAGCCTGGTACAGAAAATGATCCATAGCTCCCTGTTCATTCTGTGACACAGAGCCCTTATCCTCCTGCTTGGAGTTTCCAGCAGACCCTGAAGCTGCCATGCAGACTTGGTTTTATTTTATTCTCAAAGGGAAAACCTGGAAGCTTTGTGATAAGTCTGTGAGAGAAACCAAGCCTTCTATACACTTTTACACTTTACAAGATTCAGTTTGGATGAAGAATCAGAAAATATGGTGCTATGTTCTTGAAATTCTTTAATGAAGGAAAAAATCTCAAATGGGCAATGCTGATGGGAATAATTTTAAAACCTTTAATTTTCCTCTGATGCTTACCTATGTTGTTATGCTGTTTACAGTGAGAGGGTCAGCCATTAAAATGGACGAACAAGAGGCTGCCTCTAGATTGTACAAGGAGTTAGAAAAATGTCTTTAAGAAAGAGTTTTGAATGTTATCTCCTGGTTGAAATTGGGCCAATTATAAAATTTTTACATGTAACAGTGTGCCTTGGCCAGGGAGCCACAAAATTTTTTGGAACATGCTGGGCAGATTCAGCTTAAATGGTATTTTATTTCTGTGGTTCTTTTTTCTTCTTTTTGGTTTCTAATGGGCGAACCCCTGTGTGTATGTTACATATATACATACCATGTCCTAATGCAAACCCACTTACCTTTGAGTGTTGTGTACAGTTATCTCTGCTACATTTGTTAATTACCAGCATCCTGTGTAACTGCTTTCTCCCTTAATATTTGCTCCCTTCAGTCACTCTTCCTTTATTTGATGCTGCAGGGGTTTATTGCAGCATAATTATTTCCATGGTAACAGGCTGTAATTCCATAAACAGAAGATTGAGTTTGTTATATGATCAGGAAGCAGCTGGAGAGCCATAAAAGGCTGATTTTTCAGCAATGCTGAAATCCTGCAACCCTCATTGATATATTAATGTAATCAGCTGAATTTCTTTCTGCCTTTGCAAATCCTTCCCTCAATGGAAAGGCACATAACACAATACTGAAATTCAAAGGTGTGTAAATTGAAATGTCAGGGGCAGAATTTCCTCCCATTCTTCTAAGAATTGAAATGAAGGGGTTTTTTGACCGTGTTTTGGGAAGAGAGGGATTCTATGCTCCATAGCATAGAATTAGCAGAGGCAGAGCACAAATTAATTGTAGATCTTCAGTTTATTGTGGGATGACGTTATTTTCATTACTTTCCTCATTATCATCTAGTTCTTCTCTGTATATTTTAATGGATTTACAGCAGTTATTGTTTTGAGAAGTGCATTCTGTCCTTTGAATAGTCTCTCAAAAGCATTCACAGTAATTTCCTAGGTTTTCTCCTTAGAAAGATGTGAAATTGTGTGTTAGTAAAAAAAAAAAAAAAGATAATTCAATACTTATGTTGGCGAAGCTCAAGGAATTGAGAACAGCCTAAAGCTCACATCCTCATTTTCATCCTAATCAATGAGCTTCTAACACATGTCCTCTAGCTAAATGAAGCTCTGAATGGAACCTCATCTACCCTGCAGATTAGCAAAATTCAAGCCTCTACTTTAAAGAAGCCATAAAAATAATTTGCTTGGAAAGCCAAGAAATCTCAAGTAAAGGACATTGTGCTTAGACCAGAGTATACGAGATATTTGAATTGCAGAAGAACAAAAACCCACAACGCTACAAACACAGCAAACTCCATGAGCTACAGTTTAACTCTCCATGGCGAATGTAGATCAGGATGATCAACTTTTAATGCACATGCAGCCTGTTTCAAATGCCTAATGAATTTCAGGAGTTTTTTTCTAGCCCAGAGAGAGAAAAGAATAGAGATGTTTTCTGTAGAGAGTCAAAAGATACTTCTATGACTGCAAAGCTTCCCAGCGGGTGAGGAAGGACAGTCAATTGCTATTGCAGAGATTTGTAGCTTCCAACAGGTGGGAAGCCCAGAGAAACAAGGCTGTTCATGGAAATAGCAGATTCTTTAGTACAACATTCAGCAGCATTTGAATGCTGTCCCATGGTTCTGAGATTATAAATCAGAGATCACATAATTTTCTGAATTTACACCCTGTGGTGTTTCCTACCACAGAAAGGCAGGAGGGTGCTTGGTGCTCTCTGTCATTTTGCTGGACTAAGCAGGCAGAGTGGGTGATGGCACAGCTGGGAATCCTGGCACCAAATCAGGCCTCTAGCCCCTTGGAATAGCTTCTGTGATAACACTGGGGATGGATCACAAATGGGGGCTGCTGGGGATTCTCTAACTGTTAAAGCAATGGTGACCAAGCTTGGAGAAAGGAAGCTGACTCCAGCAGTATTCTATTTGCTCTAATTACCATTATTTCCAAAGCACTTTTATTTGGAGATGTAAAAAAGGAGGCCAAGAACCCATAAAACTCCTAAACCCAGTGAGTGGCTCATCTCCTCTGTTCCAGCTGGCAGAGGCAGTGTGGGGCTCTGGTCTCCTTGGTGTGTCTGTGTTTGTTCCAAGCCTCAGACACAGCGTGGAGGTCTGAGCTGATAGGGTTGGAACCTGGTGAGCCTGAGCTGGGCTTCCCCGTCCTGGTGCTTCTCTCTGTCCCCAGGTATCCAGGCAGTGTTGGTGCTCCCTGGCAATGTCATGGCACTGACAAGGTGACAATGTCCTGCTGGCCCTGGGGCAGCACAGAGGCCAGAGCAGCCTGTGCTGGCCCATGGCTCAGCTCTGGTAGCACTCCAGCACTCTGTGGGTGGGATCAGGAGTGCTGCTGGCAGAGCCTCATAATTCTTATAGGTGAGAGCTCGAGTTTCCAATTGCTCTCCAGGGCATTGTTTTACACTTTCATTGCTGTTATAGAATTGGCTGTGCAAATAACAGACAAATAGAAAACATGATTTGGTCTTATTTTTGATTGTGTGTATTTATATGTACAAACTTGAGTTGCTATTGGTTGTGACTTTAGGTCTCTGAGAAAGTTTTTGCTGTGATCCTTTTATGCTGCAAATTTGAGAGACCTGATTTTGCATTTTCTGACCTGGCATTTGTCTGGAGTAAGGAGCCAGAAGCCAGTTTACTGGTCTCAAAGTAGCATGGGTGTAGATTTAGAGGCTCTCCATGTGAGATACTAATTCATGGATGAGCTTCAGGTGAAAAGAACTTCAAAAGTTTATGTTGTCTTCTTTTGGTGCTACAAAGTTGTTTTAGGTGAAACAGGGTGGGAGAGTAGGGATGGCAAAGACCTAGTAAATTATTCAGTAGGTTTTCCTAATAAAGCATTGCTTGTTTCTAAAGTACTTCCACTGCTACTGTCCAATCCAGACTAACTTTGATGTCCACTGCTTCCTTAAGGTTATTATTTGCAGCCTGTCACAGTCTCTCCAAGAAGAACAAAGTACTTTTGTGGTCAAGGCACAAGACTGGGGCTCAAGAGGTTTAATTTTTGTTTCTTGACTCTGCATTAGGCTTTGTGACTGGACTCAGAAACCTACTGCTGACCAGTAAACATGAGGCTCTCTTGCCTCCTTCTCATCTGCATTTCAAATTTGTTTAGTCAGGACTTGTCTCTTCCTTTTACATTTAGCTGAATTTTTCTTTTTTTGTGTGTTTTTCTCTTTCACTTGGAAGTAAAGTGTATTAACAAAACATCTTATTTTGCAGAAAAAATGTAATACTTGAGAGGCATTTTAAAGCGGGAATTATTTTGTAATAATCAGCCCTAATAAGTAGTGATTCTCTGCTTGCAAAGCAGACAACACCAGTTTCCTACAAGTACTAGGGGAAATAATTTTCTGGACTTTCTTGATCTTACCATAGGTTCTGCAGTTTAAAATATCATTAGCCTAGAAGAGCTGACCCTCTCACTGTGAATGTGATTCTGCAGGCTGCAGAGGCTTTTTGTATGGCAGAAATTCTGCTTTCACAGTGTCAGATTTTCTCCCTGAGGTGCTCTTTTTTTTCCCCGCACACTCATTTTTGATGTCATTTTTTGTTAAGAATCTACTGCGTTTTATGATCAGATTGTACAGTAAAGCCCAGCTGCAGCTTTATAGGAGCAGAGGTTTAAGGAAGGTTTGCATGGGAGTAATTTCTTGAAGTAAATTCAGTGGTTGGATGTGAAAAGGCCTTCTTCTAGAGAAAAATCTGAATTAGAGCATCTGTGCTCAAACTGAATTATTTTAAAATTATATATATATATCTATATATATGGGGGTCTGTCTGTTTAATGCTGAAGGTTGAAATTGCCAGATTGTTTAATACACAAATCTTTCAGCTTTGACTATATTTGAGCATGTACTTTATGCATATACAGTAGAGTTCTGTACTGTGTGTAGCGCTGAACCAACAATACTGATGGTTTCAAAGGAGTTTATACATCTACTGGCTAGAACTTTATAAAAAAGATCCATTGTTTTAAAAGAGGAAAGAACAATTTCTCAAGACACATCTACAAATCAGCTTTTATTTTATTGGGCTGGGTTGCAATGGGTTAGTTGTGCCTCTGAGAAACACATTAATAAACCTTTGGCACAGAAAACCTTGAGTGAAGCAAAGATAAAATTTGTCTGCTTACCTGAAAAGTTATATATATTTTTTTTCATTCCCGGTTCCCTCTGGTAAGCTCATAAATGAATAGAAATAGTGAAATTGTCTCAGAACTGGACTAGTATTTTGTATCCACCAGTTATAGTACAGATCAATTAATATAAGGGGTGTCGTTTGTAATCTTTTCTTTAATGCACTAAATAAAGGAGAGAAACTAGGATATTCAGCTTCCTCACAAGAAAGAAGACATGTTGTGCTTTTAAAACAAAATCTGCCTTTGGTTTTATGGAATTAGTGTTCCTGGGAGTACTCATTCCATACTTCTCAAGGAACTTCACCAGGAACTGCAGTAGGAGAAAACCTACTTTCCACACTTTACCAGGAACTGCAGCAGGAGAAAACCTTGTGGGCAAGTAGTGATATGGCCAGTCAAGTCTCAGCAGATGGTATTCTAATGCTGTATCCAAAAAATACAAGTTCAAAATAAATGTTGTGTTGACAGGAACACAATGTACAAAATAAGAACCACAATAAAATACATTCACATTTATAACCTGAGACATAATCTGATAGACTGTGAAAGAGCAAATGCTTTTGAGAGTTATTGAAGGAAAACGCTATTAGCTTAAATTTCCACCTCTCTTTGAAGTTAGTACTGTTAGGCCAACGCTGGGGATTCGTATAAATTACATTTTCAAATTTGATATAGAATATCAGCTTTCATGGTGAGGTCTGATCCATTCATTGCCTTCAGTCTGGATTGTCAACACTTGTGAGTGTGGGCTGGTGCTGACACTGCTGCTGTCAACAGCCCAACTCCACTGCCTCCTGCAGTTTTCTGCCTTCAGCCTGGGATGTCAGAAACACTTTATTGATTGTGCGTTGGGAAACTTAATCCGGTTAAATGGATATGTCCTCACACAGAACAAGTGGTAGCTTAAGGTGAGAGTAGCTAAGCTGATGCTGCTAGAGAGAGATGGAGGAAAAGTGGAAGCAAAGCCTGCCTGTTCAAATAGGACAGGTTTTTTTTAACTCTTATGGGAACACGGGAGACAAACTCCTTAGGAAAATGGTGCTCTGTCCATTTCCTCATGTTTTCAAATGAGTCAGGATTCCCTTTACAAGATAATGATTTAGAAGTTTCCTTTTGTGATGCACAAATTTCTCATATCAATGTTTGGGTGAGAGGATGAAATCTAGGAGACTGTAATATACAGGGAATGATGAAAACTGCTGACCCTTTATGTCCTTGTAGTCTGAATTCTTTGAAATAAATCCAGTATTCATTTGGTAACGGTCTTTGTGGCAGAATCTCCTTTGGTGGAGGACAGTTTCAAGAAATTTGCAAGAAATGAAACATAAAAATTGATGCATAAGCGGTGTTTCTACAAATTCCTTATTATGAACCTTTAAAATGCTTATAATAATTGACAGTTGTATTTATAAAAGCAGAAGGAAAACATTAAACCACACTAAGTCAGATAATGTAAATAACTATTAAAATGGGTTCGGGTAGGATCTAGTGACCTTTGTAGTCCTACAGTTGGTTCTTGTATTTGATGGCTCACCAAATGCAGTCTGTTTTGTAAAGAGCTCTCGGGCCTTTTGTGGTGTTCTTAAAATCACTCTGTCAACACAGTAACCATAGATTTTTGTGTAGTTAGTGTCATGAAAACTGAACCAGAAATTTAATCCCTTTCAATTGCCTCTGTGAGCAGAATAGGCTCTGCAGCACTGAGTGGTGTGCTCCGAGTATGCAGACTCCCTGAAACTCCTGCTTCACACAGTGGGAGCAGGAAATTCCTGCATTCTTTGAAGGTGTTCCTATGAAGTTTTTCTACCTGTTGAACATGGGGCATTCTTTGTGCACAAAGCATTTTTAGTCACATAATATCACTCATTGGTTTTGCCCCATCTCTTTTTCCATGCTCTTCATTAATCCCTTGTTGAGTGAAGTGAGCAAATATAGCAATTAAAAAGGGATTATAATACTGGAATTCTGGGAAATGCATGCCTGAATTAATAATTTTTATTTCTTTGAGACAGTGAGTCTTTAAAGATTGGGTAATCCTCAGCATGAAAACCTTGTTATTTTTTTTCCCCAGCATTTGACATGATTTAGTCAAATCTGAAGATTTCTTTGGACCTCTGAGCAATGTTGTCTTTAGAATTGTAAATGGCAAGCTTAATGTTTTCTAAGTTGCAGTTTTCGCACCCTTTCACGTCTGTTTGTGCAGGATTTGAGGCAGTGCTTACGTTGTGGTGTGTTCTCGGTGGTGTTGCAGGTAACGGCAAGCGCGTGCAGTGGCTGCGGGGCCAGGACGGTGAGGTCTGGGTCTGGGTGATGGGAGAAGCCCCGGGGGACAAACCCTACGAGCAGATCTCGGAGGAGCTCATAGCAGAGCGGGCCAGGCTGCAGGCACAGAAGGAGGCAGAAGAGCTATGGTGAGGATTTAAGAGTCTGAGTTCAGGGTCCACTTGGCATAATGGGAGGCATGACCTTGTAGAAAGGTGGCAGGTAATGGTAGGTAAAACTGGTAAGTATGTTTTGTGAACGTTTGCTTCCACTTGCTTGTCAGGTTTCCAGTGTGTTAAAAATGTCATTTTGCTTTTATTGAATATTGAAAGTCAAAAATCCTATTTGCAAAAACAGTGGTGCCAACTTTTTTCTCTCTTGGGAATTTAGCTAAACCATTGACCAGCCTGCAAATAAAGAAAAATGAAGCAGTCTGGTTTTAAGATGATTAAATTAGATATGTTTGTTATATCACAGTTCAGAGCCCACAATAGCGGTTTACTACATAAAATCCTTTTTGAAATTGGTTTTATTTGCAATTTACTTGTATTAATTTTTATTCCAGCAGTTTAAAACTCATTATACAAAGTGCCATGCGGCTATTTCTAGCAGGGCCTCTTCCAGGTTTGGGGGAGATTCAAAAGTGTTTTGGTGATTGATATTTTAGAAATTAGGCCACCTGCCTCACACACTTCCCTTTGTAGTGCAGCACTGAAAAGTGACTCTTTAATATCAGGTTATTCTATGTTATCCTTTTTCATATGAGATTATTCTTGCTTTGAGTGCTTGCATATTTAAGCAGGAATTGAAACCTTCCACTTGTGCTCTGAATTCCTTTTACATTGTCAATACGAATAAACTAGCATAAGAATCTAACATAAGAATTTGGGAGATATTTTTAAATTTTTACATTTGAAAGACAGTAAATTCCCAACCATGCTTTGCTAGACTAATAGAAAAATGTAAGGTATGACTTAAAGACATCCAAGAACTACTTGTCTAACTTAGAAGTGCCATTTTAATTAATAATTTATCAAAAATTGTAAATTGTCTGCTTTCTGGATGGTTTATTCAAATATGATTTGTGGTAGGTCTCTTGTTAAATACATTTTAATTTTTTGCTTGCATCTTTCCTTGAAGTCTTATGCTAATTATTTATTGCAAGCAGTGAATATGCATTGATCCTCAATTTAAGAAAATTAGTGCATTAAATTTTTGTTTTTACATCCTTTTCTGAAGGAGACAAAAGGAAGCTGAAATAACAAAGAAATTCCGTGATGCTATGGCTCAAGAAAAAGCCAGAATAGTGGCAGAAAAATGGAAAATAGAAATGGAGGATCGGAAAGCAGCCAAACTGGAGGAAGAAAAAATTCAGGAGGAACTGAAGGTTTGCATAGAGACACTTAGGGGTTTTTTTAGTGTTTTCATATAGATTCACAGTTTTTGTCACCTTCATGCTGAATTAATTAATAAGCTTTAAAATCCAGAGTTGTAATTTTTCATTCTGGAATGTACAGATAGCTACATGGTGTTCAGCAGAACAGCTGGGTGAGCAATGAGAAAAAATTACAGGTCTCATTCAGAAGTGCCAGAACAATCAAACTGGTTATTCAGCTCACACATTAACAGAATTGTTCAGTCAGCTGTGCTGGATGAATCATCCGGGGAAAAAAAATGCACAATTGGGAAAGATGTCATTTTAAGTTAGTTTGCTACAATGTATTCTGTGTATTTTGAATGAGTTTGTTCACATAATGAACTTCAAAACTGTGTCACTACTTCCTTCAAAATAATAAGGGGTGGATCCTTCCCCTACTCAACATATGGGAAAAGTCCAGTTGGCTTTTCTGGGAGAAGTTAATTTGCTTGATTTTTATTGACTTTACAATGAACTTTTTATGAGCTCAGTTACGATATTTTAATGTTTGTTGGAAATAATATTTTTTTCACATTTTTTAGTTGAAAATAGCAATTTCAAAACTAAATAGGAAACACATCTGTCCACCCTTTTTATATTATTTGATAAAGATAAAAACTTGTTTAAAAATGCAAAAGTGAAATATAATGGGTTCATGTAGAGATGTAATGACAGTCCTCTGAGACTGGGATGTGCATGCTGGGACTGCACACAACTGGTGATGCTGAGTTTCCATGGAGAAAGCTTTAGAAAATCTGACTCTGAGGATCCAGTAACTTCCATTCACTCTCCTCTCCCCTGCTGACAGCTCGCTGTATCTTTTCTTCCTTTCCTGGTGCAGTGATTTAAGGTATAGAAAGAGGGGATAGACTTCTCCCATTGCCCCTTTGTGATGGGAGGTATGCTGAAAACTTAGTGTTAAGTTTATGTGGTTTGATTGCAAATAGCAAATTTCTTGTCACTCTGCAGACTGTGGGCCTGGTATTTGAGGTGGTTGTGGAGCACAAAGCCAGGGCAGCTCCTGCAGAGGAGGCTGCATAGAGTTGCTGATTTACCTTTCCACAATTAATTTGAATTCACAGGAGAGAATGGGGCCTTTGAAATATGATGCCAATGAGTAATGAAAGTATACCTTTCTGCTTTATTAATGTATGAATAATGAGCAGAGCAACTTTTTAAACACTCTTTCCTCTGCTCTCTGGAAAGTAAAGCCCTCTTGAACAAAGGCTGACAGTGTTCACTCATGTCTATGTGGCTGACTCACAGGACACTTGATGGGGAAAATGTCCACAAGCTCACTGTTACTGTTCTGTTTCAAAGAGACTTTTTCAAAGAGTAGAGTGAGCAACTTCTGAGACTTTCAGTGGCCAGTATTCACAGCTTTCTATTAAGGGAAACTAGTTGTTCAGTTGTTGATAAAATGAAAAGGAATGGCTCTAAATTCTGTTCATGTTCATATTGATGGAAAGGTAATGTCACAGTGATCTGTGTTTCCACTGTTTCCCAGGACATGAGCAGGTGTCCTCCATCCAGCTGTGCGGCTGGTAGGAGCACTGCTGGAAGTGGGATGAGATTATGGTTCAGTTTCTGCTTTGAATTTAAAATACTTAACTTTGGCCAGGGCTTCTCCATCTCTCTTCCTAAAGTTGCCAACATATTTGTTCTGCTAAGGAAGCAGAAACTGTTTCTTTCCCAATGGTTTCTCTTAAATCAAGCGTCTGAAGATAGAATTTGCAAAAATTTAAATAAATGGACCAAAGTTTTCAAAACAAGACCCAGCTGAAAGAAACTCCTGACTTAAAGAATTAGTTTGGAAACCAGATATGATGCAGTGATTGTTTCTTCAAATGCCCTTTATCAAGCGTTCCCCATAATTTCCTGTATTAATCCAACAACAGAGTCTAATTCCACTTTCAGCATAGGCTCTTCAATTAGGTCTATAATCTGAGATCTGCTGGGAGAGACTTAGTCTGGCATAGGGTTCCACCAGCAGAAATCCAAATGCAGGATTGATTCCTGGTACTTTGACACCACTCCTTTGCTACTCAGAAAAGCAGCTTATCTGTTACATACTCTTGAAAGATCAGATCTTGTACATTGTGCATGGTATATAGACAGGGAAAGAAAGTTGTGTTTCTGGCACCCACGTCCAACTAGAAGGAAGGAATACAACTAAGGTTCAGGGAAAAAGATGAATTAATGAATCTACTGATGTATGACAGAAGTAATTGATAGATTGAAGAAAAGGGTGTGGAATTTGATGTAGATCAGGGAGCAAGCTTGCTTCAACAGATTTAAAATATTTAACATACTGGTAATCATCCTTCTGTGATGATGACCAGACCATGTTTAAAGAGGTCTCCAGACTGAGGCATGGAAAGTCCAGTCTTTGCTAATGCTTCATCCTCTTGAAGCAGTTCGACTTGGGAAATTGAAATTGTCTCCTTTCTGCTGGCATGTTTCATTTCTAACCATGTTGTGTCACAAAAACTCCTTTCTAAGAAGCTTTTATTCCTCTTGACCAATCATGGGACGTTCGGGCTGTCTGCACTAGATAAATGACATCTTACATATCGGAGTGAGTGATGATCCCTATTTCCTTTTTCCAACACTATTCCAAAAGTATTGCTTTCCTCGGTGTTTCTAAGCAGAATTGCCTTTAATTTATGATGCTAGAATATAAACGTTGACTACTCTAGTTTTTGCAGTTTAAGGACAGCTATTCTTTCATGCACCTATTGCAAAGGACAAATAAGAAAGCCAATTACTATCATTAATCTTTTTGCTAATTCACAAAGACTAGGAGCTCATAGGCATAATTTTCTATGGTTATCAGTAGCTGTCATTAAGAGTCTGAACAATGTGCAGAGCTAAGGCAAATTGAAGATGTGAGTGTCATCGAGCCAGGGGTGGGTATCCTTCAGCTACATTTAGAAATAAAAGAGATCACTCAGTTCAGTCTTCATATGGTCTACATAAAGCAGGAGAATATTAATAGCAAAGTACTCTCCTTATGACAACATCCGATACCTGCCAAATTTAATAATATAAGCACAGTTGACAGCAGAGCTGGATTGCTTCTTAAAAATTCCCTGGGAGATGAAATGTGTCTCATCAAAGAAGATAGGTTCAGAGAACAGAACAATTAGTGCTTCTGTTCAGGAAATATCTAATTAACCTTATGCTCAGTAGAAAGAATACACTTTCTATTGAGCTTGGATAAGCTTTCAATGCATGCCTGAATGCTTTACTGTGCCCCCAAGTGCTGTGGACCTGATTCTTCAGAAAATTGCTGCCAGATGTAGAGTTTAGGAATACAGTGAACTGTCACCATAGCCATTTGGAGTACTGTGGGCTTCTTATGATAGAGCAGTGAGCATTCTGTCTTGATCTGAAAAAAACTCTTGTCTCCAAGTAAACGTCAAGCACTGTTATCTCCAAGTGCAAATAAGCTGTAAGTTCAGCTCTGTGCTTTGCTGTGCCAAGAAAACATTGAGCTCTTTCCCAAAGACAGCATATTTATAATCTAGGAATACGACAACAGCTTCTTGCTGGAGTTCAGCACCCACTTCATTCTGAAAGTGCCTTAGTTGGGTTATTTCAATGGCAATTACAATAATTCATTTTGCTTCCTTTTGGGTCACCAAAATTCAATAATTCTTTTTTTTTCCCTATGCTGTTGTCTTTTGAACAATATTGTAAATGAGGAAGCTGTTAGTTTTGGTTGGGAACTGGGTGTTCAGGTTTTATCTAACCTACTTCTAATTGATAATAATTTTAAAGGAAAATATCTTCCTCAGTGACATCAGTAGTGATTGTGCTTCTGAAGCCACTCTCTTCAGTCTGGGTTGCTGGCAAAAACTAGCAAAGCTCAGGTGTTTTCCATGGATAAGTGGGAATATCTGAACCACTAATGAGGGTAGCTTACATGTTAGGAATTCAAGCTGTGAAGAGCCTCTAAGCTCCAGAGACAAACTTTAAGTAGATGGTGACTGAATCTATGGCAAATTACATGAGCAGAGCCTGTTCCAGCATGTGCAGTAAATATCAGATCTCTCCCAGCCAGGAACAGTCCTTAGCTTTGCTTTCCAGCTTATGGAACACAGGGTCTTTGTGATCAGAGTAAGTTGGTACCTCCTTGTATGAGATGTGTGAATAGCATGTCCTGGGACACGCTCATGGCAGAAATCTTGTAGCTCCTGCATAAAGCATGAGTGCAGTTCATATGTTTGTCTCTGTGCAAATGCATGCACAGTGAAGAGATGCAAAGCCTGTGTGCCTTTTGAGACACTGGAAGTGGAGAAAAAAATAATGCCTCTGCAAACACTTTCTTTTCTGATGCAAGTGAGAGAATTTTCTCAGAAAAAGTCTGGGAAGGAGTTGGACATATTTCTGCCTTTACTCAGAGCACTGTTGGCACCTGTCAGGTGAGACTGGAGAGATGTCTGATCTCTGAACTCAGCTGGCTGTATCAGCCTTGCTGAAAGCAGCCTGTGCTGCAGCTGGTGACCCTGGGGTTTCCAGATTTCCTTCCTCAGAGCAGGGAGTCCCTGAGGGCTCTCAGCTGTGTTTTAGGAGCCCTGACTCTCTTGCCTGGCCCAGGTGGTTGCTGAGTGGGCTCAGGAGGTTCAATGCAGCTGTAGTGCATCCAGCTGGCTGCAGCCTTCAGGGCTGCCAAAGTCACTTCCTGCCAGCCTGAGGCCCTGAGAGAATCCCAGGTGGTATTTGCTTCAGAGAGGGCTGTTGTAACAAGCACACCGTGTGGGTTTTGCCATGGGTAGCAGGAGGGTGGTCATTCAGCTGCCCTGCAACCTGTAAGACTCACCAGGAAGACCCCAAGAGCTATGGCAGCCAGAAGCCCAGTTTTCCTCTGTAAAAAACCCCACTACTCTATTTTACCTTTTCCTCAGTGTATTTTTTTAAATCTTTCTGCAGCAAAACCAAAATTATGACCTAATCTCCTTTCATCTGCCTTGGACTAAAACATTAAAACTTAACCATGGCTAATGTTAAATATTATTTAGAGCTGCTCAAAGTAAAGCTGTCAAACATAGTGAGATACACATAGACAGAAACAAGTTTGTAGTAAATTCTCAACTGCCAGAGGATATATAAGATCATTTAGCATGTTCAAATTCTCCAGTGGAGTAAAGGCTGGAGAGGATTACTGCTGCCTGTCGAAATGCCAGCGTGATTTGTTTCAGCAGCTTGGTATTTCTCAACAATTTGCAACTCTGAAGTGAATTGTCACTTCCTAATTATTTTGGCAGAGCTAAAAGGGTCAGGCACAGAGTACAATCTCTCTCAACTGTCAGGCAGAAGATGGTGTTTGTAGATATTACAGCTCTTCACTCCCAGCTCTGATGTGCAGGATTAGATTCCTGGGGCGAAGCAGACAAGCTGCTTGCTGTATTCTTCCAGTGGAGTAAATGTGAAAAGTTCAATTGTTAATTTTAAATACAAACACACACTGTTTAGTTGTACTTGACAAAGGATGATTGTCTTTTCCTGTGTCATACAAGCAAGGATTGTTTCTTCTCACACACACCTTGAAGGAGTTGGACAATATACCTGCACATCTGTGCACTAATTTAATAAATACAATTTAAATCTCCTCTTTCTGTAAAAAGGAAAATTATGCAAAAAAGTTTTGGTGAATTCAGAATCAAGTGCCCATGTTAAGCTTTGGTTATCTTTTCTTTGCCTTAAATTTCCTTTTCAGTTAAAAAGGAAGAATTTTCTTAGTTGGCATTGTTGCCTTCCATTAAGAACGCAAACTCTACTTGAATTCTAGGTTTTGGTGTTGTGTGGGGGTGCTTTTTGGTTTTCTTAGATCCTTCCATCTTTTTACTAGAAATGTTTCAACAACAGCTACATTAAGAAACAAGCCCAAACTTACAGCAAAACTGTTGTGTGATTCAGGGAAACTGCAGTGAGATTGATTTTCCCCCCTTCTCTATTTTGAGTTTACCTTGTGGTTTAAGATGTTGAATAGAAAATATTCTGATAACCCAGGATTGCTTCTGTGTCTGTCCATTTTCCTGAAGGATAGACTGAATGTATTGAATTTTTTTAGGTAGTGAAGCTAAGTGAATAAATATTCTCCTCATAAGAATAAAGAACAGTTGATCTCATATTTTTTTCAAGAAGAGAATAGAACTATTTACTTGCAGCTAAAATGTGCAATCCCTAATTCTACAGAGATATTAAAAAAAATTATTTTTTTCTGAGGAAGCTGCTTGGCTTTGAAATTAGCATTGTCTAAAAGCATTGACTTCTCAAAATTACTGAATGGTCCACTCAGCTCATGTTTTTAGGAGCCAGGAAATAACAATGGAAGGATGATGCTAGAAATAATTCAAGATAGTAGCACTAGAATTGCCTGAAGAACAATACTAGGCTTTTATTTCTTAGAAATAGTAAGAGCAGTCTAATGTATTGTTCACAGAACCATATAACATTAAGGGCTGGAAGCTTAACCTTCACCTTAAAAATTTCATAGGATTAACATTTTGCAACAATCTACCTGGGTTTCCTGTACTTATAGTTTAGGTCAGGTAACCAGGATAGTAATTCAGGTTAATTTTACTCAGGGATTTATAAAAAAATTCTCACCTGTATGTTTGTTACCCATAAGGGTATAGTGCTGGTTCCATTATAAAATTAAATAAAAACTGTTTTTATTTGTAATTCAAGTTATTTCAATAATATGAATAACACTTAATGAAGTTCAGTTTTGAGGGTTTTGGGCTTCAATTAAACTATATGATTTAAATCTGCTTCTTCACTACCTAGGGAATTTGGGAAAACTCATTGGAAAACATACAGATTCCTAGTTCTGCATTAATTGAGCTCCTATGTTATTGATAATGTGAGGGAGGCCAACTGAAAAAGCAATCTTTCTCAATTTCCATCTCTTTTAAGGCTTTCTTGTAAGGGAACTTTTTTGGCTTGCTACTCTTAGCTACATTTTACAAAGTGTCTGTTTTGTGCTGAAGGATCTGCCTTTCCCTCCAGAATGTAGTGATCTTAATTTTTAGAAAATATTATTCCCTGTATTGATATTATTCCCTGTATTGGTTATGATAACTGGGAGAGTTGCTAAACCAAGAGCAGCAATAAATCAGTTCCTGAGTTCTAAGGTTCTGTGGATGATGTGTGTAGTGCTCAAAGGCAGCAGTATCTTCAATGGGAGTACACATGGGCTTAAACCAAGCTTTGCTTACAGCCTGGAGAATAGCACAGGCTTTGGTACCACGTGATAAAATGTTTTCTGTATAGTTTTCAGATCATAGATCCTTGCATGTTCCTCATTCCTTTGATACCTATGGTCTCAAAATGTACCCTCCTCAGGAATTCCTAAGAGGTGGGAAAATTCAGTGATGCCCCTTGTGAGAGGTGAGAAGCCCAAAGTTAGAAGAGATTGTGATTTGTCCAGGGTAAAGCAGCTTCTCTGTGATAGGGAGCAACTGAAGCAGCGTTTCAACTTTTGGCACATTCTTCCTCTTTAGTCACTTGTGGCTTACTTTGTTTTCTCTAGAAAAGAGAAGAAGAGGAAAGACAGAAAGGTGAGGAACTAATCAGGCAGCAGGAAGAAATCCGGGCAAAGGAGCTGTACCTGAGCCTCAAGCAAGCTCAGCAGCACAGTCAGCACAGTGACGATGACCAGGAGTGGGAAGAACAGTGTGAGTAAAACTTCCTCCACAGCACTCATGTATTTCTGAAAGCAGATTAAAGGACAATTGCAGAATGGAGAAGGTGTGGCCAACAAATCTCCTACCTAGAGCAATACAAAGTGCTGTATTATTTTGGTGGAAATTGCCAGCTTAAAGTTAGAAACAGGAGTTTTGGATTTCTTCCTGAATCTGTGTCAATGCCTTATAGAAAAGTTTTTGTGTACAATGACTGAGATAATTAAATTCTGTCTAATGTACTTAATTAACAGTTTTGGCTTAGTAATAATAACTGAGGGCACAGTTATTTTGACAGCTTGTCCTCAGCTATCTTTGAATAGATAGAATCTTTCTTCATCAGTATTTTAATTGCTTCCATATGGTAGTGGGGTGAAGCTATGATATCAATGCTGAAACTCACTTCATACCAAAAGATTACAGTAAATCATACTTAGATTGTTGCTCTAAAAAACCACCTGATGATGATGATGATCTCATTCTATGGAAGTACTGTTCCTTTTTAGATAGGCTGAAATTCTTTATGGATATAATAATTGTGATTAATTTCAATGTTTTGGTGATTTTAAAAAGTGTATAAGGAACAGAACAACTATATTATTATATAGGTGCATACATTAGTACTGTAGATAAGTAATGGCCCACATCATGAATAAATTTCAAAATATACAGTTAGTTTATTTTATGGCTTTAGTCATCACTTCATTAATTCCTGAGGACTAATTACTGTAGTGCTATTACCTGGAATTGATCTGATAATGAATCATTTTGTACAAGATGAATTAAATCTATATGATACACTGGTGCCATTTTCCAAGCTCATAACAGAGTATGTTAATTTTGATCAACAAAACCTCTGCATATCACACTGTCAATAAAGATAAAGTAATTATTTTCTGGAGAATTATCTAAATCCAGGTGTACATGTGTATATGGAAAGGAAAACTAACTTTCTGTCAGTTTCTGTTGGGTATGTGAGAGTAAAGTCAGTTGAGGAAAAAATAGCCCTTTAGGTCTGCAGAAAATCAGCATCAGCTGGCAACCCAGCATAGAGGATGGTATTATGTACTTTAGGATTTCTTTGGTACTATATAAGGAAAGAAAATATATTTAAATCATAATGTTAAAAGAAAAAAAGTAATCCAGGTTACCTTTGCATTGAAATAAAACAAAATACTACAAACAATACTAAAACCAGGTATTATTTTCTTACTATTGCATTAATGAGGTAACTGATGTTTTGTTGCCTCTGTTTTCTTGAGGAATGCTGTTTGTGCAGGGATAGACATCAAAAATGCAGTAGAATAATTATGGGAGAAGGGAGGGAGGAAAAGGAATAAGCTATGGAAAGTTTTGACCAGAAGTTCTGTAATGACATTTTTTGTCTGTTAAAACACTTGTGACTGCATCACATGCTGGTGGGGATGGTCTGCCCCCAGTGCTTGTGAAAGCTTTGGTATACTCTGTATGCTCTAGAGGAATTCTACCACCTCCAGTCTGTGTGCCTGCAGGCCTGTCCCCTCAGCCAGAGGTGACTGAGAGCAGCTCAGGTGGCTCAGAGCTGCTGAGCCTGGTCACCAGCAGCTGCTCTGCCTCAGCACCTTCTCTCCTGCTGCTGGGTTTGCAGCCTGCTGTAAATTCTGTGCTGCCAGAGTTATGCTGTTAGCAATAATTGATTTAGCATTAAACTAACTGCAGACTAATGACTGGAGGGTTCCATATCCTTGTTTATCCTCTTATGCTTATCTCAGTGTCTCAATTTATCCCTGTTGGTTTGAAGAACCATGCTCCATTAGCAAATGGGTAAGAACTGAAGATAAGAAGATGCAGTGTTCAGTGCCTTCTCTGAGACCAGTTGCTGGCTGGTTTAGACTGTGCTATCAAACTTTGCACTGAGTTTCCTCAGGTGTATTAACATCTCCCATTTCCTTAACTTTACCGCAGGAGCCAAAATGTGTAGCAGATAGCAACAAATATTTGGAAGTGGGAACATCTAAAATTGCTATGAAATTAGTTAGTACCTCAGGTTCACCAGATTTTTCATTTTTTATTTCAGTTCAAGATATATTTTTCTTTTTATGATAATCCTTCCATTTTGTCTGCAATATTCCTGTGGGGCACTGAGGGGAAATTTAGTGAAGTTAGGCAAAGCTGTCCACAAGTTAGCTTTTCTAAGCAATAAATAAATGCATGAATGCATAAGAGAATTACAAGCAGATGTAGTATTTACATTTTTTGCCAGTACAAACCTGCAGTGGCAACCATATTGTCAATTAGGAGCAAGGCCAGGCTTTTTTGGGTCTTACCTCCTTGAAGTGAGCCCTGCTCTGTTCCGCAGAGTTGGGGCTCAGTGCTGCAGGGGAACAGTAGTGCTAGAGCAGGTGCTGGGGAGAGGAATGTAGCAATGATATTGATGACACTACTAATTTGTTTAGTAAGTGGAATTCAGAATGTGATGGGGATTCATCTCTCCCCATCACATTATCCCTCAGCTGTTTATTGCCAAGGCAATAATCAAAGCGGTGCTAATATTAGTTTCTGTTGTTCAGTTCAGTTTGCTTCTGCTGTTTGCCAGAGAACAATAATGGCCCACAGAACTACTGTGTAAACTGAAATACATGATTTTAGGGCATTTAGTATACGAAATAACAAGTATAGAATAATTTGGGAAATCAATGCTAAAAGGGAATAATAATAAAGAGCAATTACACACTTTGATTTCATATAAAAGATATATATTGGGGTATTTTTGAGGACAGTTGTAAGCTAGTAAGTTGAGCAGGGATATTGGTTGGCAAGTGAAAAGATGAATTGTGGAAGACTTATTCAGAGAGTCTACTGTTCAAAACTCTTATTTTTGAAACTGAAAAACAAAGCTAAACTTGGACAGCAGAGGGTACGTATTCTCATTAGTTTTGGACATTTCTGTGTGCTGTCCCATTTTTAGGTTTCTAGTTTATTTAAGTGTGACCTCTCTTTGAGAAAGCAAAAAAAGTGTCTGTGAAACATGATAGGAAAATCTGTAGCACGAATATTCATCTGATTGAATATTGTAAAAGGCATTCTGTTAATACACTTACAAAGCCCTGCAAACTGCATCAGGTAGGGAAGTGCTCAGATACCATCTGACCAGGTTTATTCATCTCTAGAAAAAAATTTTTTCAGTAAAAATGAAGGCAGAGGTGAGTGAGTTGATCTATTCTTTTGCCTTTCCCTGAGCACCTTCTTTTGGTCTCTCTTGGAAGAAGGATACCAAGCTGACTCATTATAGCTTCTTTTATATTGTTGTATTTTTATGTTCTTCTACGAATGTGTCTATGAATTTATTTTTGCCTAACTTTTAAAGGAATTCATTGGGTATTTATGTTCCCCAAAAATTCAAGTGAGTTTACTGGCAGGAGCATTGATAAAATGCTGAATTTTAAAGTGAGTGGTCCCCAGTTCAGCTATGCATTAGCTAAGCAAGTGCTCAACCTTACATATATGTGCCCTCTGAACTCCAATAAGTCTCACAGTGCACTGTTGAATAAGAATGAGATTATTCATGTGCTTTCAGATAAGATGGCTGAACTGAAGTCATATGGTGGAGTATTTGTGGGAAGTTATATTTTCCACTTAGGAAAGGGAAGAAACACTGAGTGATTTGTATGTGCTCTCAGAAAATCTGAAGATTGAATTTTATCTATTAGCTAGTCATTTTGAATAGCTCATAAACAAGCTTCCAAGAATTTTTAACAAGAGGAAAGCTTAAATAAAAAAAATTTAAATTACGATGGATATTCATAGCATACGTTTGGGTTTTTTCCAGCTTTCACATATCTGACTGTAAATCAAAAATAGATTGATTTAGAAAATAGATTATAGAAAATGGAGAGGTCTTAGTCTTTCACAAATTATTTGATAAAGTTCAGCTGCAGTGCAGTATGAATTAATCCTCATCTATATCAAAATATTTGGTATTAGAACTTTGCCAGAACTGCTAATAGGGATTTCCCAATCCTAAGAAAGTATAGAAGACAAAAGGCACCTTAGGTTAGCATAGAAACAGAACAGATTCTCGTAAACTGTTCACGGAAAACAAGGTGATCCCAAGCCAACCTCTCTAGGACCCAAAGAGCCCCTGCATACCCAGCTTTGTGCTTTGCTCTTTGTTGGTGAGAGGATGTTTACACTGCATGTCACAGAGACATCTTTGAGCTGGCTTTGAACTGTTCATTTCTAGTAATGACAACCAGATAATGATGGCAGCATGGACCAGTCTTGGATGTATTTACCAGTTTTCCAGGAGGGCTTGGTTACCCATTTTTGGCCTGCTGTGCTGAGGCTGCAATCACAGTGATACACACCTCTCTGAGCAGCTCAGGCATTTCTGCACAAGCTCCAGTTCCAGAAGGGCCAACATTTCTTCATTTTATGAGCACTGGAGGTTGTACCTGTAGTTGGTACCACCAACACCAGAAAAGAAAACTGGTCTTGGAGCTGGTCTTACAGGACCTGGCTGAACTGTAGATCTCCCATGGGCTTGACAAATTCCTAATTTCCCCATAAAAGAAAGATGTAAGAGTCTGTAGAGTCTCTATTATTATTTGTAGTAATTCTTCATGCTAGATATATGGATCTCTTATGGTGATCAGAGCTTTTAGGTTTTTTTCCAGATATCTAATCTCCCCGCTGAGAATACTGACTGACTACACTACTAGTGTTTTTCACAGGGGTCATGACAGAAGTAAACTGACTGTAAAAGGACAGCCAGCTAAGAAAATGAATCTGTTTCTACTTAAGTCATTGCTAGAAGTCCTGACTACTTTTGCTTTCTTGTTACTGGAAAGCTTATGATATGTCTAAGAATACAAGTAATATAGAATTTTGGCTTCTTCTTTCTTAAAATATTTGTGCTAGACTTGATCCAGACATAAAGTTCTCCTTCCTAGTGAGATGGTTCTAAGCCATAAAGTAAAATATGAATAGTAATGAAATTCTATTTTAAGAAAAACTTCCTACAAAAATACACCCAGATTTATCTTCCGACTCTAAACGACTTTCTCAAGATAGATAAATTTGTGGGAAGTGTCAGTATGGGAGGATGGTTCATGTGGTATATATAATTTTGTCTGGGGTGTAGTGATAAACTTTTCTGTATATTCCTGATTGGTATGGCTTTATATAAAATCTCAATATCTGTATGCAGCCTTCCCTATCCTTATGTGTGCACAGACACATACACACATGTATGAGTATGTACATAAATTTAAACACACATACATACATGTACATGTCTGCATAGAGAGGGCTGCATGTCATACTTTCAAAAGGTTTTCTGAATATTGATATTTAACAGTTGCTATTGATATTTAACTATGCTACCTCATGCCATACATTTGTGATAAGAAGTACTAAAATTTGATAGTTTGGAAAAATATAGTCTGGGTCACCGACTTCTGATGGTACAGATTTGTTGGCTAGTAAAAATACAATAGGAATGACTATTGAAAAGAGTGCCTATTACTGAGGAAAGAGGAACATGATACCTTGCCTTTCTCATTGCCAGGCAGCCTGTACATCAGTGGAAAAGAGTCCTAGAAAGCTCCAGGCATTCTGGCCTCAATCTGAATATTGTGATGGTGGCAAACAGTGGAGGGTTTCTAGATGTCTTGTAAAGTTGCATCACACTCATCTTCCTTGCAGTCTCTCCTTGTGCTGCAAGCATAAAATTAATCTTTAAAGTGACCATTAGGAGTGGCTTTCTAGGAGATAAATCACAGAAATACTGGAGCCATAGAAGCACTATATGTAAATGACATTATCCAGTCTTAAAAATAATGATCTCTAAGATAAATAGTGAAGTCTGTTACTTGTGTTTCCTGCGCTGTGCATTTGTTTGTTACTGTGTTTAGCCAAAGCTGCAGGGTATGTAGTTAAGTAAAACTGAAATCCTGCCAGTTGTATACATGTGAAGCATCTATGACTCGTTTATTATGCTATCTTGATGAGCTTTTAGTCCTGCATATCTTCCTGCTTATGATAATATTATATAATTCTCAGCTTAAAGGTCTTTTCCCTTTCCCTCATTTGCCCACAAGGTTTTATTTCATTTCATTTGGCTTTGAGTGCTTTTATTTCTTGATTCCATGAAACCTTAGAATTTGGGAGTTAAATCCAGTTATACTTCTGCTTGCTTTAAATTGGGAGTGTAAACCAGAGAGATGCAAGCAGACTAATGAAATGCAGCTGTCTGGTATTATATCATGCGTTCCTAGTCACAGGTACAGTCACAGGGGAGTAGGAAATGGAGTGTTCACTTTATGAACTGGCTATGATCTAAGCCAGGATAGTCATGGTAGGATTGATAATTGCTACTGGAGGCCATAGCTAGCTTCTTTAATATTTGCTTCACTGCATGTTAAAGGTTTGTTTTGCACTGGAATAATTTGCCTGCCTGCAGTTATTTGTGCAAAAACATCATCCAAATAGGGCTTGAGGCACCAGAAAAGAGCTGATAGATGACGAATATTTGCAGTAGAATTCTTGGTGCATTTAAGTTATACCATGTCAAAGACAGGATTGTTTGAACATTAAAATGAAGAAGCTTTAGTGAAAGATGCCTGAGCCACAGTGGCCAGGACAGCAGTCTCATTGCAGGTTACAGAAATGGGTAACTCCCTGGTCAGTGCCATGGTTAGGTGTGTATTAAATCTTCCAGTGCAAGTTCTGGTTCTCCATATACAATTTCAGAGACTGAAGTGTGAGGCAGCCCCATCCATAGCATCAGCATGCCCTCTCCAATGCCTGTTAATTTATACATTGTTACTGAAACCCTTTTTAGACTGTGAATTTCAAGTTGGAAATGTCTGTGACTATAAGCACCATGACAAAGAAAACGTATGCCTTTCAGAAAGCAAACAGCACTGACAAAGTTCAACCTACATGTCAGTTTTTATAATGGTAAATTTTGGGAGTTGACTCTTCAATTCTAGTTATGGTCATGGTGGCCAAGAACACTGTTAGACAGAGACTTAATTTAAAGCAGTAATTAACATCCTTTCTTGAAACATAGAACTTGGTACACTTCCAGGGGAAAAGATATCCCCAAGCAGAATTTCTCTTATTACAGCCAAAAGAAGTGTCAGATTTAATCACAATATGTAGAAGCTCACTAATTGCCAGTAGTGGTCAGATCATTGATATTGAGGCTCCTTCTAGAGGTGGGCCTGTGTTTGAAGCATGAGGGAAGCCATCCAGTTATCTGCCTTTGGTAATGTGTTGCAATTTATACACTCTTAAAACCAGCTCACGTAGGAATAAGGTCACTAAGCTGCTGTAAGCAGAGGGCTCCATGGCTGTTTGTAATTCTCAATCTCTCCTCCCGTTCACTCTGCCCAGTGCGCCGCTCCAAGGCTGCTGACGAGGAGAGGAGCCACAAAGCGCGCAGGGCGCGGGACGAGTACCGACGGCAGTCCCTGCGTGCCATTCAAAAGGGAAGGGTGGCTGGCCTGAGTCATTTGTTCCAGGGGACAAACCTGAGCAATGATCAGGACATCAAACTGAACAACAACAGTGCGAGCCCTTTGCTGTCTCCTGCAGCGTCCAGGTTGGTTTGTGCTGGAGTGGTTTTGAAACAGTTTTCTCTTGGATTGCTCCCTCTCCAATCCCTACCATTTCAACAAGCTGTTCTTCAGGTTTTGGGAGTCCTCAGCCTTGCTATTTCCTTATGATCAGAAAAAAGAAAGTTTAAAGGAAAAGAAAAACAGATTTGATGCAAACTAAATGTCATTTATCTTCAGGCTGATTTCTTAGAATTCACACAGAGATGACTCCTTGAGAAGGCAGTATGAGATCAGTATGTGAGGCTGAAGTCAAATGGACAAATGCCTTAAGCCTCAAGTCTAAAACTGCCTGCTGCTTAACAGTTTTTTTTTTCTTTTCTTTTTTTTTACAGATAGCAGTTCTATTTTTCAGAAACTTTTATTTTTTTGTGGCTTTTTTTCAGACAAAACCAAGTATCTTTGATATTTATTAATCTTTCATTTGACTGTTTAGGGAGCACAACTAATTGCAGGAGAGGAGAAGAATTCAAACTGGAGGATTATTCGTACTAACTAAAACACATAGAAAGTAGTAGAAAGAGTACGGCAGGCTGTCAAGCAGAGAATGCAAAGGAAACAAAAGTTTAAATGAAACATTCCTTCTATTGTGCTTAGTGCTTCCTGTTTGGAGACACAATGTATTATAGCTGATCATGATTTAGATTTTTTTGCCAGTAAAAAGGAATATACTCAAGAAAAAAGAGTTGTTTGTCAATATTTATAATGGAATAAAAATGAGGTGGAAAAAGAAAGCTGACTGAAATGTTCATTGTGGTAAATTGTTTTTTCAGTTTAAGCTCTGTAAGAAAATGTTTAAGGTGCCATTGAAAATATAAAAATCACACTACTGTGGTTTCCGTAAAAACACAAAGTAAATTTAACAAATTTTAAAAAGTTGTTCAGTGAGTTGTACTGAGCAGAAGTTACACTGACCATTTTGCAGCTGTATGTTTTGTCAATATGTAGAAAGAGACCATTATTTATGCTGTCCCTTGTTTTCCCACCCTGCTGTGCTCTGTCTTTGCGTGCAGTAACATCTGGGAGCGCCCTGCTCGGCCCTTCTCCCGAGACGTCATCATCCGCTGGTTCAAGGAGGAGCAGATCCCTCGGCGGGCTGGCTTTGAGAGGAGCACCAACAGGATTGCTCAGTGGTTCCATGGTAATTCCCTGATCTCCCATTTTCTGTATAACAGGGCTGTGAGCACCTGCTCAGGAAACTAATCTTGCCAGCTTCCATCCCAAAAAAGCAAAGCTTACTGATATGGTGAAACCGAGTGCCTGTTAGAACAAGATTTTTTGCATCTTTCCTACTATTAGCATACAATTTTCCTAATTTCTTTTTATTAATTAAGTAGACCAATGTGGGACTCATATCACCAGAGTTTTTTTTTCAGGAATATTTTGGCCAAAATATAGTTGCTGCAAAATAGCAAGTCAAGCGAGAGTACTGAAACCAAGATAGGGTGAGAAGAACTCCAAAATTACCTGGAAAATACTACAATTATGTGGTAGATAGAGGACTGATGTTCAAATTTTTGATTTACCTGATTTGCAAGAATGACTTGAACTCACATCTTTTTAATCATTGTTTTACTTTATAAACTGGGGAGCATTTTTTGTTTCTTGCTTTCTTTTGCAAACAAAAATTATTAGTTTTTTTCCTCAAAAATAATTGAGAGTGTATAATGTTAGGCAGTTTTCCTGAAATGGGACATATGCAGATCCAAAATTTGCTGTCTTATCTGCTGGAGTTGCTAGCATCTCTGAGACTTTTGCTTTGTATAGTATTTGCAATACAGCTGAATGTTTGATATCAAATTCACAGGTAAGATGTCTTATTTTCATAGGTATTAGCAATGATCTTTATGTTCAGTATTCTTAGACATTAAAAAAAAAGTTCTGGTTTAATAGCTGACTTAATTGAAGGACCAGCAAGACTTTAAAGTTAAATCTGTTTTTTTTTCTTTGCTGTTTTTGATGAGTCTATTGCTTTGTTCAAAGCACTAAGCTGACCCTCATCTCATTCATGATTCTCTAAGGCTAAGATGAGGATGTGTGGGCGTTCTGAAGTGAGTCAGGCAAGGAAGATTTCTGAATAAGTTGAGTGTTTCATGTGTTTCAGATTTCTGTTTATGATACACAAAGCCTTATGTGTTAAAAGACATCAACAAGCTGCTATTTTCATTGGCTTAATTGGTCAAAGACACTGAAGTCCGTCATGTACAGCTTGTAAATTCTAAATACTTTCATTTCTTACAAACAGTGATGTGGACAGTGCTGTGTGTTTCCTTTGGGAAGACATTAGGTGTGGTTGCTTTCTGAGAGACGAGTGACTAAAATTTCATTTGTGGACATTTGCCAGACGTGCTTCCAACCAGGATGTTTCTGTATAGGGAGGTATCTAGGCTTGAGCCAATGCATGTGCAGTTTTTCTACTAATTTTGGTGGCTTTTGGATTAGTTTGTTAATCACTGGAAGAATTAAGACATTCTTGATCATTCATTAATTTCCCAGATCATGTTCATCATATCTTGAGAAATTGAATGCAATGACTTATAAAAGTGAACAAAGTACCTAATTTTTCCTTCTCTCACTCAAAGAGCCAGATAAAGACAATCAAATTACACTCCCAGTCTAAAGCTCAGTGGTTTTCTTTGCAGGGACTCCTGTGTGTGCTGTTTTGGTACCTATTTGCTGCATGAGTTGTTTTGGCTTTTGCAGCTCTGGTCAGATTAATTGTTACAATTGTAAATTGTGAACTCAGTTGCCTTGCAACTCTTCTGCAGCAGTGGAATCTAAAGAGGCTATTACAGGTGTAATAATTAGAGTTTGTAGTGTTAGCTGGTGTCTGTGTTACAGTTTGTAAAGGACACAAACTTTGAGAACAACCAAACAGAATCACAGATTGTGCTGAGTTGGAAGGAACCCACAAGGATTATCGAGTCTGACTCCTGGGCCTCTTGTTATTTTGTATTGTATTCAGGGAACCAGGATACATTATGAATGATTTTTGTTTATGAACAAATATACAGCAGAATATATTTGACTTGTATAAGACATTGGCAGTACAAATGAAAACGATTCTTCAAAGCCCAGAATTACAGCTGACAACTCGAGCCACTGGGTCACATCAAGCATCTCTCACAACAGGTATAATCAGGTCCTTCACATCCTTGAGCAACTTCTGTATTTTCTTATATCTCAGTTTTGGACCACAAAATGGGAGTTTACTATTCTGCCTCACGTTAAGGGTTTTTTGAATGCAATGCACTGAGTGAGCTATTGCAGCAGTACTGAAAAAGTAGATACCAGTTTATTACAGAATTACATGTTTTTTCCAGGGTCAGTAGAGCTTGGCTTGCCTGCTTTGACTGTCAGGCTGTTCAGCTTTTTAGCTGAGGTTAAGCATTAGCTGATTCACTGTCATCAAATTGTGCTGTGGACATATAACTTGTTCTAGTTATGCAGAGATGAAGCTTTGAGACAGATGTGTGTAGCTAAAGTAGCAAAATACAAATCATAATGCAAACGTCTTTATCCTCATATATTTGGCTTATTTTCCACTTTAAGTCATCAAACCAATCTGGATTCTGTTTAAAAATACACATTGTCTGAGGCATTTTCATGGTACATGAAACACGGTAACATATGGCTTGCTTAATGTACCTGAAGTTTTCCTTTTGTCTTCATTTGAAGAATCACTACAAAATGTTTCATTTGAAGCAGGGTAGTAAAATCTGTAGTAACAAAAGCTCTTTCAAATCACAAAATTTCTTTCTTTATTCACAAGAAGTTCTTAAATAAATATCAGCTTCAACTTCATCCATCTCTATTTGTCTCTTGAAATTATCATCAGTTATCTAAATTTCAGCAGATGTTTTTTAGCTCATTTGAAATAGGCTTTACTGTTATCTTCATTAAAAAAATTGATGTTAAGGATACAAATTGTAACATACAGCTGAATTCTGCATGTAAACTCAGTTATTTTTTGCTCTGAATAATAGATCCCTGCCAAAACCCAGTTCATTTGCCCTTCCAATCTAGAATGATTTTCTTAAGTTTGCAAAGAAAAAAAATACCTATCTATTTTCAAATGTTTTATATAAATTAAACCCAACTTTAATTCTGTCCTAAATCATAAAATTATGATATGAGCTTTACTTCATTTGGATTGTGAAGCAATGAACATTTTTTTTAAGTAGCTTATGCCTACTTTGTGGCCACAGCGCTCAATACTCAATTCTCAAACAGTTAAAACAAAGAAGAATCAGAGCCAGTGATTAAGGTGACCAGGACTATTATGGGATTGAATGTAATCAGTGACTATTTATTTTGTATTGTCTAATAGTTGCCTTAGGTTTGAGTGAAAAGAAATATTATTTAATTGTTTGACTATGAAAACTAAGAAATTGGTCTAAATTTAATTAAAGGTAAATTTTGTACAGTATGATAACCAGAAAGTTAATAATTGTATTCTGATCCATCCACCTGCTAATTGATGACTATATGCATATTAATCAAACTTATATGGGCACCCTAATGTTGTATCAAGTTGCATGAAAGGCTTTTGTTAATTTGAATTAAGAACATTCTTTGCCAAGATTCCAGTTGCTGATATGCTTTGAAAGCAGGGAAGTAAATTGGTGTTTAGGATGGGAGAGCTGTCTCTCAAACAGGCTGGAAAGGGGGACGCATTCCTTGTTTTTCTAAGTTTAGCTTTGAACAGGATTTTTCTTTTCAAACCCCTAGGGGACCCATGCTGAGTAAAGGGAAAGTTATCAGTCTTCCCTATACAGTCTTCCCCTTCCACACGTTGAAGAGTTTTGCCAAATTATCACAGACATTAGCAAATTGTGGTTTTCAGTTTATTGCAGGCATAAGACACTTGGGATAGAATTCCATATGGCAGCAAAACTAAAGACCCTTCCTCCCCTAAGTATTTAACAAAATCTTGCTGGTAGCAAAAATGTGTATTATTTCCATATTCGCTCTTTCATTTGTCTTTTAGCCTTTCTCTTATGCTTGCAATCTACTTCAGAACTTTTTTCTTCCCATTCCAATTAGTTTGTCAGCTGTTACTTTTGATAGTTTTGGTATTTTTAACTTCAGATGTTAGACTGTTCACCCTCACATACTTTGTTCTGTGTTTGGTTATTTTCTATTGAGAATATAGGGGTGTTGGTCTTTGCAGAGGGTGTTGGTCTCAAAATATTTCCCCAGGTTTAGTTGAGAGCAATGTTTTATGATTGTTGCTGTTTATATACAATATAACAGGGATCTCTCAGGTGTGTAGGGAGCACAATACAGAATTTATTTACCTGTCTGTGGGTGGCTGTGGGCTTGCTTGCCAAGCATCTGCTGCAGCACTATCAGATCTCCACTTGCCTTCAGGTTGAAAGGAAAGTTCAGAGGCTGATATCACAGATCTGGAAACATGAGGTAGTTGCCCTAAAGGCTGTACCTTTAAAATGTAATTGCAGGAGCATGGGTGCTGTTGTGGAGAACCATTTCACCAGGGCAAGTCAGAGTGGAGGTGCAGTTAAGGGAGTGGGGAGCTGTGGAGGAGTTGATCAGAGCAGATCAAAGGATGGATTGAAAGAATTCTGAGATGCAGGAGCTGAATAATCTCTGAGGTCAGGGGAGCCAGGGAAGAAAATTTTCAGTTTATCAGGAAGGTGTTGCAAACGTTTACAGATCAAGGTTTAACCCAGATAGCTAATGCTGTTTTCAGGAAGAAACTTGTTTCAAGAGGAAAATCTAGCACATCAAAAGAGTGATAATGGTTCTGCAAATCAGGTGTTCTCAATAAAGGAGATATTTCTGAAAGTCTATTCATTCTGAGTCCTTGAACAACAGTGAGGGCACTTGGAATATTCATATAGCTGAACCGTGGGAAATATAACATGTAGCTTGTGTTGTAATATTTTTAAAAGACACAGAAATGGCAGTGGTTTGTTTGAAAAACATCTAACAGTGAATAAAGTTTGCTGCTTTGAGCAAAAAGCATGATTTTTCTTCTGCTCTTGAAGAGGAGCTTTTCAGTTTTTCAATAAATGCATTTTAGGAAGATGTAAAGCAAATGTTGTAAATCTAGCAGAAGTACAGCCTTCTTGATATTAAGGATCTATTTTCTAATTCACTGTTTTATCATTATCTAGGTTTTACATCTATTTGAGAAAGTGTGCACACAGACTATTTGCTTAAGTAAACTGAGCCCTTGGGGTCTGGGATTTTTTTCTCTTCTAGAATTGTAGCCAATGATAAAAAAGATACAAAGTTTGTTAAAAATCTCCTGAATTCACTGAGAGCTTTTCACTATCTTCCACAGGACTTAAAGGATGCAAAAAAAAAAAAAAAATAGCTATATGCAAGGCTTGGTATCGAAAACATTCTGTGGCTGGGAAACATCTCAAATGGAATCAGAGAGAATTCCTGACTCAAATGAAAACTGTGACTGTCAATGCACCTGTTGCATACATTTGCAGGACAGATCCAGTTCTCTAATTTATGCAAGTAATGAAGAAGGGGAAGTGAGATTTAAAAAAGGGCTTACAGAAATAACATTTTATTTTGAACCATTGTCTGGGAAAGATTGAAAAAAAAAGGATTCTTTCAAGATGAGAGATTTAGAAGAGATTATGTCTTACTTCCTTTATTAAAAAGTTAGAGTTCTCTGTTCTCTGCCAATCAGTTCTCAGAGAGGATGGACACAGTTGTGATCAGCAGTTCAAATATCTGTAGGCTTTGTGGCTTGTGGCTGCTGCAAGGATACAGCCAGGTCAACACAGGCTGCCAGATATTGCCACCTGCTTGATTTTGTGTAAAATAAGTCATGCCACACTTAATTAGTATCAATCAGCATCCCCAGTCTGTGTGGCTTTCTCAGAAAAATTAGGTAGGAATGGAAGTCACTTTTGTTGGGAATCTTGGCAGGAAGAACAGATATGGAATAAGTTTGGACACCAAATTGCACTCTCATCACATAAGCCTACATTAGAAAAAGGGTTGAGAAGTAGTTAGGCCTGAATGGGAAGGCAGGCTCAGCTGTCACCTCTGCTGTCCCCATCCTGTGGTTACACAGAGCACAGGAATTACCAAGGCTGCTTAGCCCTGTGCTTTCCCCCACTACAGAATTGAGGCACAGAAGGATGATATTCCTGTCAGAGTGGTGCTGCAGGATGAATGAGAGCCCTCTGGTGTATCATACAGAGGGGTTGTTAAACCCTCTGTGAGGCTGGAAAGTCTGTCTTGCATTTCAAGGACTGAGGATTTGCTCAAGTTGGGTTTCTACCATTGCCTTTAAATAGTAACACTATTGTAACTTTGCTTCAGAATTATTATAAAGCAGTAATTTTTATAACCTACACATAGAGGTTTTAATGCAGCACCAGACATGAGCCAGTTTGTCCTTGCAGTTTTATATATATTTTTTACATGGGCAGATATGAACATGAGAACTGTTATAAGAGTCATGATAATTTTTACTTCTTTTACTTCCTGTGAGATGAAACATTCTTTTCCTGTATTTCCTGAACATATTCTTATCAAACATTTACTGGATATTCTGATAGTATTTTTCAAAGATCACACAGTATTTGGAGTTAAGTGTTGAGGTTCTATGGTGGATTCTGGTACTTGATTATTTTTGTCCTCAGTCAGACCCATCATATGAAAAAACTCAAATGCTTCCTCAGCTTCAATTCAGCTCTTGGCTTCTTTTTTAAGAAATGAGAGGTGTTTTTCTGTTTTCTGAGAAATAAGATGATCCTTCACACACTAATTCCTTCCACTTAGGTCATAATGATTGTTTCAGTCTGTCAGTTCTTTTGAACGCTTTGGAATTGTTTTTCTTACACCATTAGAGTTCCAAAGTGTCTGCGCAGACAGGTTACTAGCAAACAAAATAAATGTTTTAAACTCATGGCTCCTCTTGGAAGGGAGCAAAGTATCAAAGTGAAGTAATGTGAGCTGTAACAAGCTGCAAGGAGAAAGGAAGCACAAAAGAACAGCAGGGAAATTGTAGAATGAGGCAGTTGAATAATTAATGTAAATAGGCTAATTGCTAATGTGAAATGAGCTTTCTTATTCTTTTACAAGACATTGTCTTTCTTGACTGCTTTTTAACTGGAAGCTATATTCTAAAGATTTGGCATGTTCTGAAGATAGAAGGCAGCAATTTTTATTAGCAGGTATGGCAGAGATTTAGAGTGAGAGATAATAAAGAACATGTGAGCACAAAGGGGAAACAGGTGTGGTGTGCTAACAGTTTCACTGACACAAACAGATCAGGTACAGATACCAGACAGTGCAGGGTTAGTTAAAAATAATAAATTTTTAAAAAAAGGTTTTTCAAGTTTGTCAGGCAGTTCTTTGCATAAATGAAGAATATTGAGCAACTTTTTCAGAGAGTTTACTCCCAGGTGAATTTACTGAAAAAATATTGAAAATCAAATTCCTCTACATTTTGAAGACATCTTCCTTTTTCACTTAAAACACTTTTAAGATGTTCTTCTCCATCTGCTACTGTTAGAGCATACCATTGTGAGCATTTATGATTTTGCTCAGTAAGCCATCATGGTAGCTTACAGTATTTACCTGTATTTTTTCACTACAGTTCTGTCTCCATTTTGAGTTGGTCTGTGTGTGAGTACATTTCTCTGTTACTGCAACTCCTTCAGGCTTTATCACATTGCATAAAACAAAGGGAGGTGTGTCTGGACAGAAAGCTCTGTTGTTAGTGCTTAGATATGAAGAATAATTTATAAAAAACCTGATACAAGAGCAAGAGTTATTTGGAAGAAATCATATGTAAAGACATAAAGTCACATTTTACACAAAATAAGGAGTGTTACACACAAGTAAAAAGCCCAAAGATTGCTTATAGTAAGTGGAAGCAATTCTAGAAGGAATTCTGGTTATTTGATGGTGACCAAAGCAAAAGCAGAAGCCTTATTCATCTGTCCAGCAGCCTGAATCTGAGCAGTGACACCCTTTTCCAGGTACTGTAGTCTGGTCCTTACCTGCTGGATCATGCTTTCTCCTTCTAGTGGCACTGTAGATGTGTCAGCTGGAGTTTATCCATGCACAAGGCACTTTTAGATATCAGTCCCTACCAGCACAAGACATCCAGCTTATGCTGTGCATCTTTAAGTGCTGTGTCTGTTTGTTTCCTGATCACCCCCTTTAGCAAACCACAGGCATCCTATGCAGAACTTTGTTAGTCCTGCATGAATTGCTCATATCCTGCTCATTGTTAGTCTATATCTAAGTGTCCATCAGCCATGCCTGCACCTCTTGTTCCTTTGCCTGCATGCTTACAAGAATGTGCTTTCTCTTTCACAGGCTTCTGTATATTTTTTCATCAGCTTACGACAGACTGAGTTATATTTATTATTTTATCTATTTAAAGCCCAGCAAAGACTTGCAGACCTGAGGTCAGTAAATTTCCCTGATTTCCCAGAAGCTGGATGCCTTATTGGTCCTTCTTCTTGCTCTGCTAAGCATTGAACCTGCAGTCCTATTGATCCAGCCTCAAGGGAAAAGATTACAAGTTATTCGTTTGACAGCTCCTCTGAAGTAATACTGCTTTCCTGCTAAGCAAAGACAAGTCTCTCAAACAGGGTACCAGCAGGTACTGTGTGTAGCCATGCAGGGGGGAAAGCATGGGCCTGAGAGAGAATATGTTGCTGGTTTAGCTTAATTCCAGTTCACCCAGTTAGAAGCAGATCAGGACACTTGAACTGCTTTCCCTGCAGGAGGTAAACAGTAGGAGATGGTAGAGAAAGGAAGTGAAGAGATTTCTGTGACTGAGGCAACCAACCTGTGTGTGTTACTGTACTGTGTGCTGCTGGCATGGAGGCAAAATGGGGTGGAGTGAGGGAGACAGAAATTTGCCTTTCCCTTGCAAACATTAAGGGAATGACAGCTTCCTTCCCTATTCAACTTCAGAAAGGTCAGTTCTTCCCTCTTTTCCTGGCCTTTCAGTGAATGGGATTGTCAAATCACAAACTCACGACTCTTTTGAAGAGGAAAAGCTCCAAAAGAGCCATGCAGGTTGGCACACTGATTGACATTGGCTCTGGCTGCTTCCAACCCTAGCTCTCTATCCAAGATTAACATCCATAACAAAATACACAAGAGTTCTTAATCCACAATGGAGAGGACTGAGATCTAAATTATATGTAATTCCCTGGGCCATTCTGCCAGTGCTGCTACCACTGCTTCTCACAATTAAACACAGCATGAACCTTTCATGAGTGCATGTGGCTATTATAAATTCATTCCAATATGCTTGATAAAAGGAATCTTTTCAACTTGAGGTGTGCTATAAACATTTATAGATACTCAATCCAAAGTACAAGAAAGTAGTAGTTCATTAGTCATGGGACAGAACTCTCTCTCCTGTTTTCTCTCTTAACCATGCTACTGTTTACAGGCTGGTGACAGAAGTTTTGAGAACCTAGCTGGTGGGAGGAACAAATTATTCTGTACAGTTTCTGTATGAGTTCAGATCCTTTTATCATGTTTCATTAATGAAATTTAGTGTAAATGAAAGACACTGGATGAATTAACAAAATTTAGTGTTAATTCCAGACTTTGGATTCAAAAAGTAAGTAAAAATTTGTGGCTGCTTCTGTTTATAACTTTTTTGGAACTTGAGATGAAGTTGGTTCCTCCATTGAAGTAATTTCTGTTTCTGAGTAGTGGCTTCAAACCCCTCATTCAGATTCTCCTGCTGTGAGTTTGAGCCTAGCTGCTAACTCACTCACCTTAGCTCTACTGCTGGTAGGAAATGAGGCAATTTAGTGCCTGGTTTTGGGTGGCTTAAATGAGAACCATGTCAGACCCCAGGGGATGTCCAGAACTGGGTCACTGGCAGAGCTGCACATGGGTACTACACTGCCACTCGTTAGGTGTGAAGTTTTTACCATCCCAATGTTGTTCTCATTTGACTTTCAACAGTGCTTCGGTGTCTGGCTCACTTTATTGAGTGATTAAAGGTAACTTTTCCCTCTGAGGAACAGCACCAGAAATCAATGCTCAAGAATGCTGCAAGCAGCTAGAAAGCACTGTAATTAACAAAGCTAGCCTAAGGTTCCCAAATCTAGCCAAGTGTGTGAGAAGAAAAATTAGTTATCAATATTGTGCCGAGATTTACTTTTCTTCGAGTTAGATAAAGAAGTACAGTTTCTTAAGCAGTACCAGAAAATGCTTTGTAGAAATCTATCTGGACCTGCTGTTTTAATTTGAATATGGGAAATTACTCCAGATATACCATGATTTAAATTTGTACCCCTTTTTAGCAATAAAGGTTATAATAATTACTTGATTAAAAAAACATGTAGAATGACTTCTTATGAGATCAGTGATGTCATCTGGAAGCTTCTCACAGATAAAAATAGATTTCAGATTGCTAAGGTACCTAGAAAATAAATGCATTCTTAAACTTTACACAAAGGGAATATATTTAAGGGAAAAACATTTTCCTTCACCTGAGAGAAAAGCATGTAAAGCAAAGAACACAGTATATTTTCTGCCTAGTTATCTGTTGAAACATTCAGCTGGAAAATTTGAGTTTTCCAGGGTTCCATGTCAACTGTGGCTTTTGTTTTACTCCTCCTTTTGAGTGAGCTCTGCTGACACTGTGATTTACTAGTACACTTGTCATTCAAGTTTATGGAAAATGTGTCTTGACAGCTTCTTCAACACCCTTGAGATTATAGCATTCTAGGTGAGCTGTAAGATATATGTGCTTTTAAAGACCATTGTGAGCGTGTGTTTCTGGTTATATAATCAGGATTTTGTACTTTTTGGATCTATTAATTTAATTATAGAAAGGAGAAGAGCTCATCAGTAATTTTTGATTGTGGGCTACATTTTTTTGTTTAAAACTGAGGGCTTCCTTATTAGTTAAAAGTAAACTGAGAATGCATTCCACTGCTTTTCTTCTGTCTAATTAATGGCCAAGAAGGGTATCAGTAATGCCTCCTGGAAAGCTTCCTTGCCTTGTACTCGCACACTGCTGTGGTGACTGCAGAGCCAGTTGCACCATGCGACTGCTTTTATCAGCTGGTATCTGCTCAGGGTATTCATGAGAGGCCATAAACTGTGGGCCAAATCTGTGGCACTAGTCTAGGTTCTTGCTGAAATTCAGTTTCACCTAGGAGCATGCAGCAACCCTCAGCTGTGTCATGAGGCACATGGAAAGACAATACATTGAGAAATGGCCCCAGGATCTAAAATCCAACCCTTGCTGCTTGAAGTCAAACTAGAGGTCTGAAGAATTCAGTTGTATGCAAGAAGAATCCAAACCTAACTTCCATGTAGTCAGATAAAAAACATAGATACATCAATACAAATCAGTATCAACTCGTAAAGGCCAGTGGAAAACATTAGCAACTCTAACAAGTTAACAGCTTGTCAGAGGCTGTAGTGTAATATTTTGTTTACTACCATGTAACTCAATTATCTTCTAGACATTTCAGTGTTTGTTCATTAGGCAAACGCTTTTACAGTGAGACCACTGAATTAATGAAGTTTTATTCATAATGCATTCCCTGTGCACTGAATAGCAAATCAATATTAGCATAAATAAAGCATTTAAACTAGCAATGTAGCAGGAAGGCTCCCAAAGAAGGCTGAACATTCATAATGCTCAAAAAACATGACCAGCCTAGGTATCACCTCTCTGTTAGTAATCAGTAGAGTTACAAAACCTTTCCTACCCATGTCTACTTTGTGTTACACTATTCAAGACATTTGTTCACAGCAATTTGACATGTGAGTAAACCTTACTAAGCATGGATGTCTGCGGAGAGCTTTGGCTTTCAGTTTACACACAAGCAGATTTTGAATATCTAAGAGTCATTACTCAGGTCAACATTTTACTTTGCTCTTTCATTGAAGTCATTGTGAAGCTTGTTTGTTTTAGGTAGAACAGCAGATTAATTGCCTTTATGGAAAGTAATTGAAGGATTCATTCAGAGATGCATCATACAGAAAATTATTTGAATCCATCTGCCAGTCTAAAGCCAACGCAGTTTTCTTCCTCTTTATAAACACTAACATGGTAACTTTTCTTCAGTGTTCTAAAATGTGCTTTCATTCAGTATATCTCATTTATTTCAAGATTTTTCCTAAATAGGACTAGGATATATTTCCTGTTTGCCTGAAGCTATAGTCTATATTTTGGTTGCTTTGTTACATCCAAGTAAAACATGTGAAACCTCTGATAAAGACAGTGAGTTCAGTTTCTAAGTCTGAATTAGAAGTGTTGGGATTTATCTTAATTCAAAAAAATAATGAAAAACTAGAATATGTATTGAAAAGGTTCTTAAACATTCTTTATTTTTATAATGAAACATTCTATTGCTTTTATACAAGACTTACTGAAAAACTTTATAACAATGTGAAGAAGGAAAGAATGCCTGAGAATGACCTTTTTGTAAAATTATTTTCCTATTTTTCTAGAGATGAGCTTGAGAAAGTGGCACTCTTGTTTTTCTCTGAGTTTTAACCCCTAAGAATTGCAGGCTTTTTATAATTTGGCTCATGACTGAATGCACTGCTTTTCTCTCCAGTTTTTAGTTGTTGCTTTTTTGTTTTTACCTTTTGTGTGTGTTTGTGTGAGTGGGTTTTTATTTTATCTTGCTGGGTTTTTTAATTTCTCAAATGCTTAGTGGAGATGACATGATAAAGGCAGGAATACTCATAAAATGTAGTGTTACAGACACATCAGCTTTGCTTTTGTTTGCCTTTTTATAGTTTGTGTCATGTGGCTGCCATGATTTCAGAGTATTCTTGTCCATTTTTCTGCCTTTCACTTGGCTTGAGGAAATTTGCCTGTAGCTTCCTATTACCTAAACAATTAATTCCTTTCCTGCATTTAGTAAATGTAGTTACTCTCTTTCCTAGCCATTTACAGCTATGGCAATAGTGGTACAGGGAACTGCACGAGGACTTAATGTTGCCGTCTTGTTAATTTTGATAAAAAATTCTAAGTAATTTATTGCTATTATTATTAGAAAGATTTTTGGCAGCTGATCATTTCAGTCCAGTCTGTGTGGACATGGGTCTTATTTTTTAATTCTTCTTTATTTTCTGTACTTAATTAGATGATGGAAAAATGGGTGTAATGGGTGAAAACCTGCCTCAGAATAAATGGCTGCACAGTATACAAGGCTAAGAAGCCTAATCAGGCCCCAGCTGTTTTGCCAGAGTTTATGCTGATTTATTATATAATTTATTCAGGATAATATCTACCACAGTGTAGATATTATGAAATCCATGGGTGCTGAATTAAATCCAGTTTTCCTCTACAAGTGGTATAGTCATGATAGAGTATGCAAATGGTGGGGTAATGTCCTGCTTTTGGCTGGGATGGAGTTCATTTTTTCTTAGCCCACAGCAGCCTTTTTAAATGAATGATCATTATTTATTGTCTTTTCTATATACCCATAAATGTGGCCATGGTTTTAGAACAGGTTACACAAAGGAGCCAGTCTGCACTGCAAATTTAAATGTTTGTGTGCCTAAGCAACCAAGTATTCACAATTCAGAAGCATCAAAACTAATATATCGATACTGAAAGACTGTTAATGAAAAAATATATATTTGGTGTTAGTATATGGTATTTCTCTTATGTCAAAATTATTTGAAGACAAAAAGAAGCAACTTACTTATTGAGAAACATCAATATATTGAATGTGTAGTGCAGAAGCTGAACCTGGTGCTAAAATAAGTAAATATATATATGTATATCCATTCGCATTTAATTTTTAAAATAATGATTATGGATTTATATGTCCTGTAAAGTATTCCACACTTCAGTCAGCAGTGCTTATTTCAGAGATAGTAAAATATGTAGCTGTTTTAAAAGACTGCACAGTTGAAGTTTTGTGCTTGGCTTGTCTTTCTTGTTGAGATTAAACACCCATAGATTTGCAAGTACAAGTATTTCTTCTGACACTGTTTTTAAAAGAAAATCCTGGTGGTTAAATGTGCGTATAGCCTTGAGAGAAGGAAGATGCTGCAAGTAAATAAAAATCTGAGGAGACAGGTTTTTTTCCAAAACAATCCCCGAGACTGACAGTAGTTTTAACACTTGCAGTTTTTCACCCTTGTCTTTCACTTGCAGGCAGTGGGAAATAGTAACATCTCCACACGCTGAGTGAGCAGTGGGTTGAGTTCCAAATGCAGCTTGCACAGCAAGTCAGGGAACTGGCACTCAGTTCTCATCGTGGTGCTTTCAGCGGGTGAAGTGTTCAGTGACTGCTGATTTTGAATTGCAAATAATTTCTGCTTTTACATATTTCTTTAAATTATTTTTTAAAGGAGCCTTTGTTTCCAGAATTACCTCCAGCTTCACAAACTTTCCCTATTCTCTGTGTATTGAGATCTGTGTCCCCATGCCCCCTACTGCAACTGCCCATCAGCCAGTGCTGGGCTCTGAGATCTCTGCGGGAAGGTCATCCCAGCCAAGGCTACTTCTTGCCTTTGGTCCATGTGCTCCCCCTGGCAATGAGAGTCATCTGGCAATGTTGCCTTGGAATGAGTTGTATAAAGCCAGGAAGGTTCTACTAAAAGACTAGTTTAATTCTTCTACTTTAATTTTTCTACTTTCTACTTTTCTTCTTTATTTCCTTTTTGCAGAAATCCAAAGTAAACAAGAATCTTGCTGTGGACTTTGTTTTGTTTTGTGCAATTGGTTTGGTAAATCTCAGTCTTTCATGTTTGTTCATGTCTTTGTTTCCCTCAGAAGTATTTAGGAGAAACAAGAGCCTAATGATGGCTAGAGTTTTGGAAAAAGAAATAGGTCCCAAGAGGGCCTTTCCTCTTCTCTCCTCTTGCACATATCAGTTTTCTCATAAATTCCCTTGATTTAGATCTAATTTGCATACTAGAAGGTTTTTCTCTTTCATTTTCAAACTCAGTAAACTTTGAGAATTTAGATGAGCCTTTACAAGGTGAGTAATGTAAACAAGTGAAATGCTTGCAAAAGATGACCACAAACTAAAGTTTCTTGTTTCTTGCTTCCAAGGCCAAGACTGAATAAAAGAAACATTCTGTCTGCCTGGGGAAAGGATGATGAATACTGCCCACTAACCTTTAGGAAAAACAGTCCCACTCTTCAATTTGCACACAAAACACAGTATCAGTGACTATTGTACCAGGACAGAGGTGTTTCAGTTTGCTGAGCCACGATCAGAGCATAAATCAGTTTATTTGCTCTGTGTTTATTACTCCCCTGTACAATTTCTAGCCCTGTCAGGTTTTAGTTAGATATTTGTGTGCTTTACTGGATAAGCAAATTTCAATTTTTCAGTAGATACAACAAGGTCTTAATATCTACTGCATGTATCACATCCTGCACCCATCACAGAAGTTTGTTGATTGTCTGTATAGCTTGCTATAGCATTTTGTACATAATAGAAATAAAAATTCAATCTCATCTGTATTGTAAGGAGGTGAATACATCCTACAGGAATAATATTTGTAACAAAATTCCCTACTTGGATTAATGTACTGATATTTTCTCAAGTTTGAAGACATCCTCATGCATATATTTATTTTCCATGCTACATGCAGGAAATAGCAGGTATCTATAACTGAGTGTAGAATATTTATATAAGTTCACTCAATGGAAGATCATTGGGGCTTCTGACTTTGAAACACGACAGTGTTCCAACAGGGAAAACAGTACAAAATGAAATATTCTTGACCCACAATTTCTGACAATTTACTGTTCATACATACTAAATTACACACAGGATTTTAGTTTAAGAAGCCACTGAAAATTGAATGGTTAACTGCTCCATCTTTTAGCATAAGCTTATTTTCAGAAGCTATTTAGACAAGAAGAGAAAACTCACAAAAATTAAAGGGTAGTAACAGAGATTTAATGCTGGGATTTCAGGTCAGAAGAGCCTATATCTAAAGCAAAAAAGTAATATATACATATATATATGAGATAAAAGGTTAAAAGTATTTTGTGCTATATTTTCTTCTGATACATGACAATAATGTAAAAAGAGAAGAGAGAGATTAAATTGTTTTCCTCCCAGCTAATGCATTCTGTAAGCTGTTCTGAAAAGAAGGGAGAAACCAACACGAGGCTTTGAGGAGACATTAACAGAAAAATTTACAGCTCTATTATACACTGGTATAGCCAGACAAGTAATGCCAACACCTGTCTTTTATGTGCTGCACTGCTTGCTAGTGAATGAGGTGTAAATGTTTTGACAGTGGGTATAAAGGGTTTTTACAGTATTTGATAGTTGGATGTAGAATGAACTCTGAAGGAGACAATTAAGAGGTATATTTTCTGCAGAGTGCATAGGGAATTAACTGTAAGCTGAACTGGCAACAATGGATGTAACACACCCAATTTTCTGTAAACCTGAAGAAAAATACTCTTTATTACTGCATTATTCATTTAGATGGGATTTTTTAAGATTCCCAGGGGAGTAAGGTATACATTCCTTTCAGAATTTCAGTAGGTTTTTAATTGCCTTTTAGAGAATCTTATTCTTAGGGAATTAAGAAATCTTCTGAGGACAGAGTTTGCTTTATTCTAAGAACTGTTGTATCCTGACAAAACAGGGAGCTGAATACACATTAGAAAAAAACCCCAAACCAACGAATCAAAAAAACACTACAAAAAACCCCTTTAAAAAACTCCACTCAAAACCAGTCCTATATATTTTTACCTGTGATACTTTTCCTTGAATTTCTCCTGTATAGAGATTCAAGATATGCATCAAGTCTTCAAGGAGAGCTCATTTAGCACATGATGGATTATCAGGGTGCCTCATCCTTGCCTAAAGGGATCTCTTGCCATCAGAAATACATTATTCCTCTGGGCCTTGGTTTGCTATACATGTCTATGCATAGCCCAGGGCATAGTTCCTGTAGTGAGCAAGGCACACTGGAGAGTTGGCTGAATCTCGCTGAGGTGTTGCTTCCCAATTCTGCATACCCCAGAAATGTGCCAGGATGGTTACAAAGGAGAGGAATGGTGAAGAATGGCTAATGGGCTCCTGCTCACCTTTCCCCAGCGCAGATTTATCTCTATCTGAGATATGTTACTGCATGCTCAACTCCTGAAATTGTGCAGAAGAGGTGGTGAGTGTGGAGCAGAGAAAACTTTGTCCCGAGGCTCCCTAGAGAGTCTCACTTTGCTTTGCCTATGTAGCTCAGAGAAGGCTGGACCCATACTGGCCCCTGAGTCCTGACAGAACTCATCTGTGAATATATTTCTAATGTGTGTTTTACCTGTTGATTTCTAAATACAACCCAGCTTTGTCTACCAGTGCAGTTCTATGGAGACAGGAAGGTTTTATTTACACATATTTATGTTTTGGATTTTTGTGACCATAAATATTACTACTTGCTAGGAATCAGATTACCAACCTGCAGCACAGCATGAAAAAGCTGCATTCTTACTAGCTGTAAATAACAAAAGCCTTACCTAGGAATTCAGAGCCCCTTGGCTCTTGGGTTCTTGCCATGACACTTCCAGCCAGAGTTTGGAAAACAAACAAACCAACAAAAAAACCACAATTCCCTCCCAAACCTCAACAAACCTGCCAGTCATTGTGCTGGTTTTGTGTTTGGGTTTTTTTATTGAATTTTTGTTTTGTTATTTGTTGGTTTTCTTACTAAGCTTGGCCATTTATTTCAATGTCTAAATGGAAACAGAACTCTTTTGAAGATCTAGTCCCATGTGAGTTTGTTCTGCCTTAACAGCAGATGGTGAATAGCTTCAACAGCTTTGTTTCTATTACCAGATGTCTTTGATTTACTCCCTTGCTTTGCTTTCTGGCCTTTATTGCTTCTATTCTGGAATAGAAGAGGCAGAACTATTGTTACCTCTCAGCTCTAGCTTTTCCCACACAATACTATTGATCTCTTCTTGTGGCATTATTCAAAAAAGCATTGTGACTAAAAGGAAGGAGAGGGTGAAACCTCTTCAATAGCAATACACTGTAAGATCCTATTGCTGCAAATATTTATGCATGTATTTAGTTGTGCATACTATTGGAAACACCAGAGGAATGACAATGTATGACTTTTTATAATTAAAGGCAGAATGATCTTTTTATATAGACATGACTATTATATGTGGTATTTTAGACCCTTTGTTATTTTTTGACTCTTTCAGTTGCAGCACAGTCCATAAAACACTGTACTGATAACAGCGTTCTTTAAATTCTGTGTGACATTGGCAGTCTCAAGGATGACATAAAGTATTCAGTCTAGACATCACCCTGCTGTAGATTAATTGTGACCTTCCCAATGAACAACCAGAACTATATTCAGTCACTTTCAGACTCCATGTATAGACTTGCATCTGTGGGAGAGAATTGGAAAAGTCAACCTGAGGAAACTTGCTTTGAGTGATGCTTTTCCTTGAGAGTATAAAACCATAGCTGCTCTAGTTCTTCCACTGCAGGGAAGCCACTACTTCATCTTCCCTGCTTTTATGCTTTTGCTCTTTCTGAGTGGCTGAAGGAGCTGGGTTTTTCATCTTCCCCCAGACCAGAGATGGTTGCTAGCGTCATTTGAGTGCTTGCTCCAAGCCTCTACTATCCCACCTTATCTTGGGACCTCTAAAAGGTCAGATCTATTCTAAGTTTTAGTTCCCCAATTTCAGTTTTCATCTTACCTTGTATTGGCTCCTCATGAGCATCTCCATCTTCTGTGGGCTCTGGAAGCTCTGCCCCCTCCATGAGGTTCTCAGAGTGTTCTCAGAAGCTGCTCTTGCTCCTCCTGGCAGTGGTTTATGTTAACACTGCCATGTGACAGAGCCTGTCAGCTCCTCTGAAACCACACTGGCTGCACTTGGATCAATCCCTTCTGAATTCCTGTTTACTTTATTTCTTTCAAAACTGATTGCCATCATTCAGATTTTGGCCCCAGGCAGGTTTGATCTTTACTTCCAACTGCATGATTTTTTTAAAATCACAATGAAGTAAGGAGAAAAACGTATGATGTATTTTCCTCTCACTAAACCACAACTTTTGATTCAAAATGCCCAAGACCCTAAAATCTGTTCTAAACAAAGTTATTTTCGAGCTTCTATAGTGTTTTTTTTTTCCTTAAAATTTACTTCAGCTTTTTTCTTTCTTTCATTGTGAAGTGTAATCCAACTTTTGACTTTCAAATTAAGTCTCGAAGAGAACAAGTTGATTTGGAGATTTTTGGAAAAAAATTTGCCATTGGGAACTTTTTTATTCTAAATGCTATATTTGCAGTAGTATGTCTGCCTAGCTCGGTTTTTCAGTTCAAAAAAATGGAAGGGTTTGGCTGATGCTTGGCAAACTGCTCCTTCCCTCTTATGGCCATTTTATCACTATCTTTCAAATTATATCTATTCTTATATATTCTTATATTTTCTGATTAGATCTGCCTGTATAATTGAACAACTATAGTCCCAAATATAGTCCTCCTATTCAGGAGTTATCTGCTAATTCCTCATAATTCCTTGCGTTTACTTATTTATTTACTGCTTACACTTGCTCTCAGCGTAATGTGTATTTATGACCTTTAGCATGTGAATCATTCATGTAATGATTGCCAGGCATATTTGTACTCATTTGGGCTTTGATCTAATCCTACTGAAAACAAAGGAGATGCTGGTATTGGCTTCTCTCTGTTTTGGATCCTGATTAGTGACCTACATCACCCTGGTTAGATGTCTTAAGTTGTATTAACAGAATGGTCTCTTTATTCTGCATTTATTACATGTGAATATTCATAATTGTTCATCAAATCAATTTTGCACAAGATAGAAGGCTTTTCATAATGATTGTGAAAGCACTTTTGCCATGAATTCTTTCATTACATTGTTCTCATTTATTCCTGCCAGTATTTGTAACACTTTTTCTGAGTAAGACCTCATGCACTGGAGTGTTTGAGATCAAGCTAATGGAAAAAATACAGAAAGAGAAAATATCAAAATATCAGCACAACAAATAGCTTCTATTGCAAAATGGTAAATGAAAATGGGCTGTGTTTGTACCTGCTGTCCCTCTAACCTTAGCTGGCCTCTAATATATTATAATATACATGTATTATATATAATATTTATTTTATACATGTGCATGTATTAAAAATATATTGACCATTAAAGGCTGAATTATCTTTTTATATAGACATGACTATTGCACGTGGTACTTTAGAGCCTTGGTAGGTTACAACAAAGGATGTGATGTTACTTTATCTGTATAATCATGAAAAAATAATTCTAGGCTTCTATTACATTGTCTATCTTGTTGGCAAAATTTATCAGCCTTGGGTTCATGCTTGGTGTGGCATTTTTTGCAACAAATACATACATACATCTTGAGTTTCACTCAAGGATGTATGTAGGATAACCCTGAAAGTAGAGAGGGAAGCTGAGGTGTCGTTGCAGAATACTGCAGAATATTGCAGAATAGCACTTTCTGCTGCTGAGGCTCCTGTAAACTTGGAAGGCAGCATTAGGATTTCTTAGCTGGGCTCATTTATCTAATAATGAACTCACCACTATTCACATCAGCTTAATACATCCTAAATGTTAGGATGTTCTTTTTCCTGTTTGAAAGATTGGTGGCAGTAAACAGAACACAATTACGAAAAAAAAAAATGTTAAGATGTGCCTATCATCATCTAAAACTTGTCCTGTATTTTAAAAATGAAGCTTTTAGTTAGGAACATGTCAGTTGATGATGAATGTTCTATGATTTGAAATAACTGTCTTAGAAAATGTTATTCTCTCTGCTAAGAATCCAAGCTGTTAATATCTATAAGCATCAAAACCTGGATTGGGCTTTCCCTTTTTTTAATCTTTTTAAGAGATTAGCAAGAATGAGAGTGAGGGGAAATTAGTTTTCAAAGCATCAGTGGTTTCTATTCAATATAATATATGTCATTAATGTACTAACTAGCACAGATAAGAGCATTTGCGATTCCATACCTCATATTGGAGCCTTGGGAAACCCAAGATTCCTGATTTTAGTTAACACAATTTTAAATGTAGGCATTTCACAGATGTTGTCTGTCTTTGTACGATCATCTCAGGAGTGAACAGTGTCACTCTTTTTCCAATTGTCTTGAGAACAGGATAATGTTTTTTAAAGGGTAGAGAGAAACTTTCATTGCTGTAATAACCATCCTCCGAAGAATTGAACAAGAGAAAAATAAAATAACTGGGAGGCAAGGAGAGGGAGGAGATGGTGGGGAGAGATGGTTTCTCGTGAGCTATTAACAGAATCAGGACAGTAAAAGGGAAGAGAGTGGCTGGCTGATAATTTATTATACCATCTTTAGCAGAAAAGAGAATTAAAACAAAAAAAGAATTTGGCTTTGAGCAATGCAGCATTTCTTACCTACTCAATGATATGAAGTGCCCAGAACACAACTAAGGTCTGGCAAAGAAGATGGCATTGTGTGGAAGCCTCCAGTGTTTTAGCTCCACTGCTGGGAGTTGAGAGCAGGTGAACAGATTGTTTGCCATTAAACTAATCAATGCTAAATAAATTTCATATTATATGCCTGATAGTGATTCAAACCCTAGAAATATGCCAATAGTGTTCACTGTATAATACAACAATTCTTTTCTTACAACTCTCTTTGTTTTGCAAATTGTCTATATTCACCTAGGCTGAATTGTCTAGTCTACCTCATTCCCTGTCAGGGCTGCATAGCAGCTCTGGCACTGTTTGGAGAAGAGGTAGTTATCACAACACCCACTTCCTATCTCAAAAGTTATCAGCATGCCTTCAATCTAGAACTACAGTGTAAATACTGATTTATGGTAATTAATGTAGTATTTGCTGGTGATGGCAATGTTAATCGTTTCCTGTCATTAAATGCTCCGAGACTGGTAGCGTGGCTCATCTACATTTATTTCCAGCAGAGATTTGTCAAGGAAGTAGCCATTATAATCACTAATAACACATTTCATGCATACTTAAATTAGGCCAGTTTGAGAGAAGACTGGGTTAACAGATACTGTGATTTCAGAATCAGTTTTTGTGTAATTCTTGGGTACCTGGTATTGGGATATGGTGGTGCAACTTCCCATAATACATTTCCCATAATGTCATATGGATTCATATTGGTACTGTCTTTTCGTTTGAACAGAGTTCAAAAATTTTTAATAATTCATCTTGGAACACCTCCAATAAAAGTATTTTTAATTTTGGAAAGTGCATCAATTGACACTGTTGCTGAGCAGTTAGCTACTTGCTGTTTCTTAACAAATGCTTATGTTTGCACTGCCTGTTTTTCATGTCTGGTGCAAAGATGATGCAATGTCCTTCAAAAAAGAGAAATGGGTGTCATTCAGCAGACTATATATGTGTACATTTCTGCTTAGTACTACAGTATTCCCAAGGGGACCTTGAGCCCCACTGAGATTGAGCCCTTTGTCACTGCACCAAGTAAAATTGTAAAAGAAATTCATATTCTCAAAGTAGACAAAAATTTGAAACAAGGAGATATTTTTTTACCTTTCCAAATATCACACAGTGCTTGCTTTTAATACCTAGACCTCCTCAGTCCCTTCCTATGTCTCCCAGATGCATAATTTTCCTTAAGGACTTAATTAGAGCATTCCAAACTTTCAGGTGAACCCATCTCTGTGCAAACTGATAATCCCTGAACTGTGTTTGTTATTACACTAAAACAATGTGGCTTCATGGAACTCTCTCTAGGACATGTATAGGTTTCTAGGATGACAAGCAGTTCCATTAAATATTACATGCATTGTTTGGAGAAAGTTATCCCCACAGAGAGTAACTTTGGAACATGTACATACATTATTTACTGACGTTTGTGCCATGTTCACATTCAGAATGGCCTAATTCAACATCTGCTCCTGATGAGAGTGAGCATCTGGTGTTTCACAGATAATTGAGACATGAGCTGACTGTCCTCTAGGCCGACCAGACAGGCTGGAAGCAGGCTCTCTGGGTGGATGGTAAGACCTGGTTCAGTTCCAGGTGTAATTCTGATCACACATTTGTTGTAGGTTGGCATCAGAATAGGTTTTTTCTGTTATAACCTCTATGCAAGCAGAAGTACCAGCAACTTCAGTGTTGTGCCCCAGAATCAGAAGGAACAAGAGAGATGAAGATTTTTCCAACACAAGAGAATAAAATGGGAGAGTTTTTGAAACTCTACTCCCATTAAACCTTTCCCTCCAATTTACCTGTGTATGTGTGTGGATGTACAAAAGCAGAGACATTATTTTTCTCCTGGCACTTACTTTACATTCCTTTTGTAGGACATATAAAGAAGTTATAAGACAACAGAGTCTGCAGAACTGCAATACAATTGCAAATATCAGCAATGCATTGCAAATTCAAGCTGCAGTGCCTAGCTATGCTAGTCTGCTTAAATGACAGCTTGTCCAGAATTTGCTGGTTTGATAGGCCAGTTGCATTTATTTATCCTTTGAAAAAGAAGTAAGGATGGGGAAAAGCAAGTCTTAATAATCAAATTACAAACCATCTCACCAGACTCCATCAAATCCCTTACAGCTAGCCTTCAGAAGCAAACAGCATAAACATTGTCTCCATCTCCTAGAAACATTCCAGCCTTCAGAAGTTACACCATTGTGATTTCATTTCTGTTCAGTGTTTGCTGCATTTGATTGCCTCTGGTAGACCTGTTACGTGCATAACCATGGGGTTTTTTCTTGCCAGGCATTATCAGCCGTCAGGAAGCAGAGGAGTTGTTGATGAATAAATCTGAAGGCGCGTTCCTGGTGCGAGTCAGTGAGAAAATCTGGGGCTACGCGTTGTCCTACCGCCAGCAGAACGGCTTCAAGCACTTCCTGGTGGATGCTTCGGGGGATTTCTACAGCTTCCTGGGGGTGGATCCAAACCGACACCCAACACTCACAGACCTGATTGATTTTCACAAGGTATAACACTTGCTAGGTGGAGATCAATAGCTGAGTGGAATGGATTAATAATTTAATGAGGAGCCATGTAGCTTGAAACCACACTGGAAAATAGGAATGACCATAGTGGGAAAGAATATTGTACACTAAACCCATCTGTAACATTCATACTTCTGTTGCAGTGAATCAGAAGGTTTTTCCCCTTCTTTCAAATGCTCCAGTATGTACTTGTGTCCCTTTATACAGTGTGTACTCTCCTTGGCTACAAATGGCCTAATAAGGGCTGACAGATGTAACGCTTTCTGAGCCTTTTTGCTGTGGAAAATTGGATTGGAAATACCATAGAAAGGTCTTTCAATGAAATTTCAGCATTCTTCTACCTTTGATGTGAGGGCTGTAATGTGCAAAAGCAAGAGTGTGACCCTGCACTAAAAAAAGGGAACATGGAGGGGCTCTCTTTTAGGGGTGTATTAAGGGTCACTTCTTATTACCCAAAACAATCTTGAAAGAGGAATTTACTATTCTATTTTAGATGAGTTTGAATTACTTTACCTCTAGGTACTGTTTCTTGTTGCCAGACTATAACTAAATAGTAGCACTGTTTCTGAAAGCATAAATTGTTTTCATCTGGCATCTCCCTATCTTCATCAGTTTTAATTCTGTTTTTTTTCTTAGCCACCCTTATAGTTCCTCTTCATCCTTTCTTTTCTAGTTCCCCATCCTATTTTATCTTTTTTTTCTCGTCTCAGAGTAATTCTATAAATTTTTTGCTCCTCCTTTTCTTCACAGCTTTTAATTTTTTAAGTATTCAGTCTCAGGTTATTTTTCTTCTAAATCCCCTTTTTTTTAAAATCTTGATTTATCTCACTTGTTTTGCAGTATCTGTTTAGTGTTGCCTTAGTGTCCCCTCAGAGATCACTATGACATTAAATGTCCACAAATTATATTTCCACATAGGGAGATGGTAGGTGTGACATTTGACTAAAATATATGTCCTCCCCTAATTTAAATAAACCTTTCTCAGTGGCCACTTTGGAAGCTCAAATCCCTGACACCCTTCTTGTACACAATGTCCATATTGGCCAATTTGGGTTAACCAACTGGGCTGTGTCCCCCCTCCTAGTTCTCCCTTATTCCCAGCCTACTCTGTCAGCAGGGCCTGAGTGGGAAAAAGAGAAAGCCTTTGTCTGTGTAAGCAGTGATCAGCAATAGCCAAAACTGTAGTGTGTTATCAACACTGTTTTAGCCACAAATTCAAAACACAATGTCACATTGGAGCACAGGCAGCTGTGAAGTTCCATCCCAGCCAGCCAGCCCCAGTGCACCTGGAAGAATGTAACCAGGGCTTTGTCAGGGAAAGAAAAGCAAACATGCAACACCTCAAATGCAGATTGTAAGTGTTGGATGTGGAACCTCTGGCTAATGTAGTTTCCCCTCTGCTCCTGGTGATGGTGACAACCAATCCCAGCCATCTGTGCTCCAGCTATATTCCTATATTTTCATCAGAACTCACGTTAGGCAAGCACTGTATAAGGAACACATCTATTTACAGACAGCAGTAGAGCACTTGTCAGAAGCAGAATGGATTTTAGTTCCTGCCATTTAAAAAAAGGAAAAAACTTGCTTTGGTGTCCCATGATAAGAGTTAATAGCTGCCCCAGCAGAAAGCCTATGAAGGAAACCAGTTCAGCTTTAATGCCAACACACAGTTCTATTTTCCCTGTGTAGCTTATGGCTGTATTAAAACTGGTACCTTTAGCAATCACCTCAGGAGGTATTTTATCCTGTCTGTCACTTGGTTTTCTTAGAGGCTTTTCTGCCTGCCCTCTCTGGTGAAGTACACTGTCAATTGTCCCAAAGCCTCCTGGTAACCCCAAGCAATCTGTATGTGACTGGTTGTGCTGTGGGCACATTTTCCCTTGCAGCTATCGCTATATATTTTGGAAAAGGTTCTGCTTTCCTCCTGACTATTTTTAGCAAGAGTATACTTCCCCACCCCAGAGGTTGCATGGATTTTTTTTAAGGGCCTGAGGAGGGCTGGCATAACTAATTTTTTACTTGCTTATACTGATTGACTCACTGTGTTTCGTTTTGATTAAAAAACTGAGAGGTCACTTGAGCAACTCAGTTGGCAGACACAAGGGGGTGGTAACCATTAGTTGGAAGAACAAACCTTACAGAACGTGGTGTGAGTGTGCATCTTCTGTGCATAGGTGCTGTGAGTACAGACTGCCTTTTCCTAGCAAGGGTGATGTCTTTCACCTTGCTGTCATCAGTCAGAGAGCTCTTACTGTTGTGTGTGAGCACTCAACATTGAGCTCCTGCTCAGTCTGCCTGGGGGTAGCAGCATGGTAAGACTGGCATCTGTCTGTTCAATTAACCCATGAGAACAGCCTCTAGAAGCATCTGTAGGTGACTTCCTAAATAGTGCAGCAACTTACAAATAGTACAAATCAGTCACTTGTGCGCGCTGATTTCACTGCTTGATAGTAGCACAAGTTGCTACCAGCATAAATAAGACAAACAGAGCATGAAGAACATGACTAACCTGTAAGATCCCTTTGCTGGTCTGTAATTATTTTATCAAGTGTTTATTCATAGTTGCTCGCCAGTTACAGAGGAGTGATAGCCTTCATTGCTATTCTTAGAAGGTAGGTGCAGTTTAGATCTTTGGTATTTTAATTGGTTTTATCATTCCAGGAAGAAATCATCACGTCCTCAGGTGGGGAGCTACTCCTGGAGCCATGTGGACAGCAGAAGAACCCACCAGACTACAGCCCTTTATTTGAATAACTGATCCAGGACCAACAGGAATGCATTCTGGATAGCTGTAGTAATAGATAGTTACACAAGTAAACAATGGAAGTAGTTAACCCATTTTCAAAGCCACTGGTCTTGTGGCCAAAAAGTATCCTCATTAGGAGGCCTAAAATATTTCTGGTTTTGCATCTGAATTATCATCATCGTTATTCATACTGCTAGCACTTGAAAGGTGAGAAATTACCAGCAAATTGCAAAAGAGGACTACTTCCAAAAAGTTTTCAAGGGGTTGTAGCCAATTGCACAGAATGCTGTGTTCCTGTCCTAATTTTCTCATGTTGTATACTGCAAGAAGCATGGGCAGGAGCCATTGACAGAGTACTGTATCAGTGTTGGTGAACAGATTCTGTGTTCCAAAGCAAGGTTTGACAGTTTCTGTTGACAATTTCATTACCCAGTGGTGCTCTTTGATGACAAGAGAAGCAGCCTTCAAACATCCCGGTGAAGTTTGTGATTGTGGATGTAATTAGGTGTAGCTTGAAAGTTGCCCTTTTTCTTTTGAATTCCGGCCTACAAAGTTCCCCACAGCAGAGACAAAGGTCAAACACATTTTATTTACATTTTCATGGAGCCCAAAAGCCTTGGAAGGAACTTTACTCCTGTATAGTAAGTGGTCAGTTTATTCTAAAGGAAACTGTTTGACTTGCTGCAATTCTCTCACTGGCCTTGTCCTGCTTTTCCACTGTGCAAGAGTCACAGTGGATATTGCTAGCTTTACTTTGCTATAGGACTGGGTATTTTCCTTTCCTGAGTTATGAGAGGGTGGGGCTGGTAAATTTATACATAGAAACGGTACAGCTAATTATATTATCATCATGCTATTTTATGTGTAAAACCAAGATGCACACAATGTGTTCCTGAGCCATTTACCATAAATATTAACCCCATGAAAATTGAACAGAAGCCTAGATCTGTGGGGCAGGTGCTTAGTGCTTGGACTAGAAAAATAATGAAATCTCATCACAGTACACTTAGGAAAGGCACACTAAGCATGTTTCTATTGGCTACTGCTTTGGGCAGTCTCTGAGCCCTGTGGGGTTCTGTTCAAAATCTAGGAGAGACCTCTCCTGAACCTCCTGCCTCATGAACCCTTTCTCCTCAAAGTCATTGATTCTTGACTCATTGTTACCTTCTGTACTCTGTCTGATCTAGATGGTAAAATCAACCAGAAAAAAAAACTTGTCTTATCCAAGCCAATAAAGCACACTAAACATTTCAGGTGCTACAACAGTAAATATTTGTGGTAGTAATAACAGTATTTTTTTAATAATTAATACTATGGCTAGCTCATATTAAAGTACAAATTTTTGTACACAAGCTTCATTCTTGGTCATGAACCTTTTCTTCTGTTAACATTGGGTTTTGTGTGATTTAATCCGTCAATGTTTGTGGCCCATGAAAAGAAAATTCTATTGAACTTCCCACAGAGACAACTGGGCAGTTTCTGTACTAATCACTTGCCACACTGGCTCAGGAGGTTTTAAATAGTTACTGTTAGCACCTTGGAACAAAGCAAGTCAGGACACAGCAAATAAGCAAAAAAGATCTGCTTTCTCTGAGAAAACCAGCTCTGCACTTTCTCCCTCCTTCAGAGGCATCTCAAGAACCACATCAGCCTCAGGTTATTCACAGCTGCACAGTTTTTTCATGGAACAATTCGACCTTTACTTAAAGGACAATGGAAAAGGACCTTTAAAATTATAAAAAATATAAGTATCCACAGACATATCTCTGAGGTCAGAAAGCAGTAGGTGACTGTAGAGGATTAAGCACCTGGGTGTCTTTGTAGACTGGTATTTTGCCTTTATGCACTGAAGAAAATCAACCAAGAACAACAACAAAAAAACCCCAGGAAATGCTACCTTTTCTCTGGAAAAGGCACTAGGCATGATAGAAGACATGCAAATTCCAAAGTTTTCAGAAGATTACTCAACACAATGCTGTGAATGTTTATAGAAGAATATTGAAGAACTTGTTCCACATGCAATTCACATTCAGAAGCTGATAATAATACTATTATTACTAATATTATACTATTATTACTAATAATGCTATTTATTTCTAGTGACACAGTTCCCAGCAACTGCTTGTGTTTTGTTCAGCTTTAAGAAGGCCTGGAAATAATAGCTCTTTAGCTTATGTGGCCTCGTGTGATGTGATTAACATTATTTTCACTTCAGAGCACATTTCTTAATTCTAATTTTCTAATTTTTTGTCTGTCATCAATTTCTCACTCTAAGTTTTACCTAGCTTTAAAATAAAGTCCTTTTAAGTTCCCCTGCAAATGATATTACTTGGAATACTGCAATTTCTCCTGAGAGTTTTACTCTCCTAATAAATGGCAGAATTCACAAGTAAAGGAATTGCTTGTTTTTTCTCCCTTAAGCCCCACAGAAATAATAAAAAGTATTCAGCCAATTCATAGAGTTACCAAGAAAGAAATCTAAACAATATAAAACCAGAAGCAGCTGCAATGAAATACTGTGCAGTTGGCTGAAGATAAGTTTTGAAGGAAATAAAAGGAGATCATAGCTAGCAGAAACTAAAAACAGAAGCTTTCCTTGGTAGAGATGTGCAGCTGTTGCCAATATACTTGAGTGAAGTACAGGCATGGAGATGTTTTCTAAGTTAACAGGTGCTTCTTGTTGCCTAAGGGGGCAACAAGACAATAAGAGGACTATGAAAATGTAGCCCAGTTAGTAGGAAGAATAGGAGATAAAGCAGTGAAGGAGTAAATATGGAAAATTAAGAAAATAAGAAAGGGCAAAATGTGCTTATCCTGTTCTTTTGAAAGCATTTTGGATTTTTGCTGCCCTGGGAGGAAGACCAGGCACTGCTACCTCTTTTTCTCTCTGCAAGACTGGAAGATTTCAGTTTTGAGCTAAATCTACCTTGGAGGTAGATTTGGCACCCTTGAATCTCTAAGAGCTGGGCTGGTCTGTGCTGCAGCCTTGAATGCTTCCCTCTGCCTGCCTCTCCATGTAGTGCTGGCTGCAGCTCTTCCTCACTGGCTGAAAAATGGTCCTGGTGCTGCCATTTCCTTGGCTGCCATGGGGAGATTTAGCTCTTCCCCTGGGACCTTTCAGTCTTGCTGCCTGACCTGTTTTCCTGGTGGTAACTGTTGGTGAGTAGTAAGAGGGGCATGTTGTGGAATTTCCCTACGCTATTCTCTATCAATGTTTCTTGCTGATGCGACCACCAGGAGTTCACTGAGAGATCTGCTTCGGTAATTGTGTTTCATAAAGAAAAATGCCATGGCATTAAGGTAAACTTTTAAACTTTAAAATTAATTAACTTTCCTCATATCTGTTTCACACCAATAAAATATTGCACACAAGGTCCAAAGCTTGTTTGCAGGTTTCTTTGAAAAAAGCCTCTCTTGAGGATTGATTCTTGCTTCTTCATAGATGCACAGATTCATCTGTTCTTTTGAATTTTGTTTTAATCTGTTACTGTACACAGACATCTCCAATTTAATACTGGCCTCTTCTCTAAAAAAGAAAAAAATCCAAGTAAAGAAATTGACAGCAATCATGAATGAGATTTCCAAGGCTACTCAAAGAAAGTAGATGCCAGTCTAACTCTTGTAATTAATGGAATAATGATGTAGTATGAGTGTTGCATACTAATTTTATAATAGATATCCTGGATTATTCTTTTAGGTACTAACTCCCTATTGTTCTGAACAAATCCTAAGCTAAATAACACCTCCCTCAAGAAGGAGATACCTAAAAATTGTTTTTATAACAGAGATTAATTTTCAGGCTGAGTAGAAACTATTTCAAAAAAACAAATTCAGAGGGAGAATTTCCACTAGATTTCAGTTACCTTGAATCAAATTAAACCTATTTCTTGGCTGAAGTGAAGCAGTATTAATACACTGACTACAGTAAAAGACTTCATTTTTGTATGAACCAGGGATCCACTTCTGCTCAGACTTCGCTTGAAACACCAGAAACCTGAATATTGAGCATTAATGAAGTTACACTATATTTCACTGCAGTCTAAATTCTTCCATCTACCACAACACAAACCTGCTAGGCTGTGGTAGCTTACAGTGGGAGAAGCTTTTCTCTTTGTATCAATAAATTTGTTTCCATAATTTACAGGTCAGAGCTTATTTTTCAATGATTTTCAAGGACTGGCTTTCTTTTATGTCTTATTGTGGCTTTACTTTAAGATTCATTTTTCCCTTCCCAAGAGGATGGGGTAAATGACCTCTCTGAAATGTGTTCCTGGCCAGGCTATCAATTGCAGAATGAGGTGTTTGCACTTGACCAGATGCTTGCTTTGTGTTTCCTGAGATGAATCTCCTGGATACATACTGTCAGATGATAATGATGCGTAATTGATTTTTATAGCTAATTTCTTGCCATGCAAGTGCTGTGTGAAAGCATCTCTTCAAATATTTGTTTACTGCTAGTGATTAATCCTGTAGCTTGTATATTTACATGATGGCCTGTAGCTAATGCAAATTTTCTACTAGGCTGGAGCCTTCAATGCATTTGGGTTCTTCTCTCTTGGAATTTCTTCCACTAGTTTTAAATGAAGGTAACATTTTATGGAATCTTAACAATAAGTGACTTTTCTTATAGAAGAGAAATAACTTCAAAAGAGAGTGGACATTTAGTTTGGTCCTATTTGTGTCCTTGTGATGTATGTACAGAGAAAGCACTTGGCACGTTAATGACTCCTTCAAAGTTCAGCTGCCATTTCACCCCCGTTCTCAGTTTTAATGACAACTGTGGGTGGGAGAAGGTCCCAAGCTCACAAGCCACGGAGAGAAAAGGGAGGAGGTAGGACTGTTTTATTCCATACAAATTTCCATATAACAGCAGGCAAAGCTTGGATTAAGTACTTCCTGAGATGCACAGGTTTTCCAGCTTACCATTCGAACTAGTGTTGTCACTACTTCTCCCTCACACAACAGCAACAGGAAGCAATTCCTAGTGGTAAGAAAAAAGCCCAAAGTTGTTCAGTAATAACATTACAGTGCCCCAGGAATGATACAGAAGGAGTGTGGATCAAGAACACAGTGAAGACATATTTTCTTTATGGGTGTGTAGACTGAGAGTGATTGCAAATTTTTGTTTGGTAGAAGTTAATTATTTTAATGGCATGATTGTTGTTATTAATGGTCAATGCATGTGAAGATGTGGCCAAGTGTAATGCACCTTGTATTCTACAAGCTGGTAGAGCATGGACTGCCTGAAAGGAAAATCAGACATAGTTGTCTTAGACAAAAGTTACTAAGTATTCTTGTAGTTTATTTGGGGCAGAAAATTGTAAAATGTATAATGCATGTCAGGATTTACAAATGTAGAAACCACGTACTGCTTACCACATGAAATATGATGAGTTTGCCAGTGTAATTTTCACAGCACTTAAAAACTCAGTGAAGAATAAAGGTATCCCTGGTCATTCTGCTCTCCTGTAGGAAATGTCAGCATTGTAAACAAGAAAATATCTTCCCATCTAGAAATTTAATCTTAATAATGGACTACAGCAAGTCATTTATGAGTGCTGTACAGTGAACACTGCACTGCAATTAGTAAGATAGCCAGCCTGTTGCATTTATGTCTGTTCTTGATTCTCAAAGTCTTTTTGCTCATGATAGCCAGATGCTAATGTGAAATATCTTTTTAGGAAGTTGTTCAAATCCAATGTAATGAAGAAGTGTTAAAGTATATGTTTCATTATCATTTTTACTGTTGACTTTTTCTCTCAAGGAATCCAAGACAAAAATAAAATTCTAACAGCAATGCATAAGTTCCAGTCTGCCTTCAGCCAATATTTTGCTACCTATTATATGCTGTACTCACATAATGCTACTTAATTTATTTTGAATTTCAGTAGTCTATAAGATATATTGGAATCTGATTTTTAAATAAGAAAGCAGTAGAGACACATGTAGGCAAGCAAACCATTCTGTGGGACAAAAAATATTCACTGAATTCCAATGCTGAGCTCCCACATCATTTGCTGGAGTTCATGTGGCAATCCTTAGTTGATAAATATGAAATTTTTTTATCAGGGCTGCCTGTTAAAATCACTTTTCCCTTTCCCCAGAGCTACTCTAAAATCTTCCATTGACACTATTTAATGGAGAAATGTTCTGTTTTCAAAATGCCAAGCTTCATGAAATTGTTTCATCTCCTTAGAGTAAAAAATAAAAAAAGACTAAAATTATCTAAGGGCATTTTTAATTGCAGAAAATATGAAAATTTAACACAAATTTTATGTGCTCAAATTTAACACAGAAAAAAATTTATATTTTTAATAATCTCTAAAAGAAAATGTACTATATTATGCTCCAAATTCAATGCAAATATTCAATGTTTTTGACATTTCATTAGGTATCCATTCTCTCCCTTAATGCTAGTTTCCTTTTAAGGGAGAATTAAAATACCCAGGGAACAGTTACTCAAAATGTCAAGCCCATTAAATTTCAGTCATCTGATCTGATGACTGAAATAAATTTGTGAAGGTTTAACTAAGACCCCAGATAATTTTCTCCAGAAAAAAAATGAAGCTAGGAAAGTGAGTTTAGAAAAAAAAGTATGGATGCATTTTGTCCACAATTTTGAATATATTGTGTTACATGCTTGGATCCTTAGAGTATGATTTACATTTATACACTGCTAAAAAGTCTAAGCATCAAAAAGTAATTAATTTAAATTGAATAATAAATAACATAAAGGAAATTAGACCTACTGTTCCAGTTTCTCTGCAAAGGCTAATTCTATCAATGGTTATGTAAAAGACCAAGCCCATTAATGAACATTTGTAGAAAAAAAAGTATCTAATTTTCCAAGTTGTCATTGTGATCAATCACAATAGACATCTCCTTCTGGATAAAAGTTTGTGATTAAGAAATACAAAGTTCAGACTACACATTCAAATACCAAATGGAAGCATTTGCAATATACCAGCTCCTCGCAAAGGTGAAACATGCCACAGAACAGCTGTGGTGGTGTAGCAAAAATGAGTAGCTTGGATTCCACTTGTTCTCCTCAGGCTGGACTAGAAACAGGCACTTTAGAGTTCCAGGTCAGTGTTGTATCAGCTCCTCTGCCAAACACCACCGATTATTTGAGAAGGCAGGATCAGGAGAGAGTGAGAAAACTTGTGAAACCTTGAAATATTACTATGAAAGAAAAAACAAACAAACAAACCTTCCCCTTCCCCACCCTAGATAAGAATCAGTTTCTAATGAGGAAACCAGGAGGCATTGTGAAACTGGCAGACTTGATTTCCTGTTGGGGAGGAGACATGTACACAATTTGTTGAAGTCAATGAGATGGAAGTGGGGAATAAGGATTTCACAGCCAGGTCATTTTTTATTCATTCTGTTCTACAGCAGTGCACACACAGCCATGAAATGCCTGGAGTGCTAACCCATCTGTTCTCGGGAGCAGCTCACATCCAGTGGGCTAAAAATACTCGGTCTGCCAAGGAGACAGTCGATGCACTTTGAGAAGTCTTGGATGCTTTTACTTTGGGCCACAGATAAAGGTGATAAATTAAGGGGCATTGGGATTCTCTTTTTTAAAATATTTTTTTTCCTCCCCTAGACCTATTAATAATGAAGCAAATTCAAAACAATGAGGGAGAAAACTGGCCGCTGGCTAAGACTCTGTTCATAATCCTGGGTCTGCACCTGCCCACCGTGCTAAAGTTCAATTCAAGTTACACTGCAGTAATTGATGATAACTTGTCATGTCCCTTTATAAAGCTTTTTCATCAATGTCAAAATTTTAATGGAATAGAGAGCCTTCTTGAGACTGAATTATGTTGCTTTACCTGTTTTAATATCAAGTGAAGTTCTCAAAGGCTCGACAGATAATAGTTTTTCAGATTTCTTTTTCTTTGATAATTTTGTTTCTGCAGAATGGTGGCATCTTTGTAATCAGCTGTAATCAAGATTGAAGGCATTAATGAACTGTACTCTTAGAGACAATAGGAAAATGTGGGGCTTGAAGCTGACAGCCAGATCCTTATAAATGCTGCAGCAGTGAATGCATTAACTCCTGGATGTGGTGATTCAGGGAGAATCTGAAATGGTTTAAAAATCTCCAGGGTAATGCAGTAATTACCCGGACACAGGGAAGTACAAGGTCACGAACTGAGTTCTCTTCTTGAAAACTGCAGTGGGAGCTGTATTGTTCTCAGAGCAGTCCCACGCATCGCTCTAAGCGCAGAGCTGCCCCGCAGCCGGGTCTGCAAGCAGGGATGGGCAGCACTGAGGCCGCCCCGCGGAGAATATTCTAGACAAGTGTCAGTCAAACAGTACATGTCGCTTTCCCTGGGGTAAAATTCACTGGATGGATTTGAGCCCGCTTGAAGCGGGCAGGATTCGTTGCCTGGCTTTGCTGTTTGTCGCCGGTTCGTGTCGCTCCGCCCGTGTCCCGCTGCGGCCGCTCCCCAGGCGCTGCGGCAGGGAGAGC
>NW_005054300.1:17140797-17161395 GCF_000277835.1 Geospiza fortis
TGGCGCTGCCGCGGGTGGCGGAGGAGCGGCGGCCGCAGCCATGGAGAAGGAGCGTGTGGGATGCAGCGGTCCCACACGGCAGCGCTCCGCAGGGAGGGCTCGGGGCTGAGGGCCCGGTCTCGCAGCTTTGCTCCAGGAAACTTTCCGAGCAGTTTTCCTCAGCCCAAAGCCTCATGTTCCCCGAGCCCTAGCCAAACAGCTCCCGAAATAGAGGCGTGATAAAATCGTGCCCCGTGGCCTGATTCCTCTCAGGTTGAACAGAGCAGATAATTTACAGATGGACAGGATGAAACTGACAAGAAATGCCAAACTGTCCTGGCTTTTGTCCTGGTTTAAGCACTCCACCTGCTGAAGGTTGGGAAGCTCCAGGGAAGGAATCTGCCCTTTTGTCCCCAAGACAAGGGAAAGAACCCTCTTCTCCAGTAATAGTTATATGATGGAGGCAGACCAATAGGTAAGGTGCATTTTTTTGCTCTAGTTTGGCTTAGCTTCCCTGAATTGCCAGTGGAACAGTGGTGGAATGCAGGAAAGGTACCAGCTGATTGCTGAAACAGGAAAATCACCCACAGGGATTGCTGAGGAGGTCGGTGTTCACTGCCCCAATTTGTTAACCAAGTCCAAAGTTTGAGTCTGACGTAGAACAAATCTGAAGGAAAATTTTTCCAACATGTTTGGATCTCCAGGAACCACTGAACACAAATCACATATCAGTTAAGTATCAAGGATGTTTACAAAAATATGAACGTTTTCCATTATTCCAATGGGTCTTGGGTCAAGCCTTGAATGCAAAAGAAAATAAACCTGCTTTCTCATCTTCCCAGTCACAGCTGGGGCACACATTATCAGGGCACTTTGTGTTTCCCTTAATGGAACTGTTTCTATTTGATGAAGTAAACTATATCATTCTCTGAAACTGTAAATTTCAATATTATTACTACCACCTTGCTCCAGACAGCACTAAACGCAATTTCAGATACAGGAGAGGGAAAACTGTCTGAAGGCTTAGAAATGTCAAAATAAGAAACGTCCAAAATAGGATTGTGCTAGAGAGTAGAGTGGCAAACAGCTGTGTTCTGGTTGATTTGATGTGTTTTGATACAGTCTATAAACCTTCAAAAACTATTTAACACATACTGAAATAATGCTCAGAAATGTAATGCAATAAAGCTTTTGTATAAAAAGGAGTGTAAATGGCTATCAAGAATGCAATGTTGCCTGGTTTTCACAATGAAATTATTCTGTTTTGATTTCTTTGTCTGAAGTAATTTCTGTGCATCCTTTTACCACAGAACAAGCTGGAGAACATCTAAACAAATTTAATGCTTTCTTAAGTAGTTCAACTGATATGTTTCTGCTTATTTAATATTTTGTGAGTATTTTTCAGGGTAGTTTAATTTTTAACAAACCAAGGAGTCCAATAGAGAAAATAAAATGTAGACTTATGGCACTGTAATTGTATTTGATGAGAAGCAGCAAATAAAAGGTGAAGACTCTCCTGCCCTCATTCTACACAGCACAAAACTCAGGTAAAGAACTTTTGTGATACAAAAGAAAGGAAGACGCTTTTGACTCAGCATGGATGAATTGTGGCATTTTAGAATAATTTGGGGTTTTAGGGGCCTTTGGAAGTAATGTTTGTACTAAAATTTTAGGATGGTGTCTCCTGGATTTTCATGGAATTCACTTAATTTTCTTTAATCTTTCAGCATCTGGACTTTCATTTCTTTCCTTGTCACTGCATCCTCTGGAGGACCATAGCTGTTTAATTTATTTGTCCAACTAACAGATCTGCCCTTTTATTTTTATGAATGCCTTTCAGGCTGTCATTCCTGGAGCTCATTGTTCAGTGGAGCTTTTGCTGTACACCCTTTTTTTTTAACTTTTAGTTTTAAACTACAGTTTAGATGCTGGACTTTGTTACGTGTGAATGTGGGCAAAAAGTTCCATTGAAAAGGCTGAAAAATATTTTACATACCCCAACTTGAAATTCTTGCCCATCTTTTATTTTTGCACTATTAAACTTCTTTATGTATAGTCATAGAGCAATAGGAGAGTTGTTGATTTTGTTGGTTTTTTGTTTTGTTGAGGTTTTTACCATTGTTTTTGTTTTATTTAAAAAAAGAAAACGTGATGGGATATGAGAGGATTTGTTGAAGGCTTCATGAAATTTCTTCTCTAAGCTTGATATTTTACAGTGATTGTTGTTGCTGCATGTCTCATAAAATGCCTTTGCTTTGAGTTCTGTAGCAGCTATGGATGTGACTGAGGTGTTGGGAGGTATATAAGAAAAAGAAAAAGCAGCCAATTTCTACCTAAAGAATGCAAGGAAACAATTTGTCACTGCTGACAGCAGGAAAATGAATAAATATTGCAAGAGATACATGTATAGACAATGAATTTGTACCAGCATCTGAGCGATGTCCTGTCTCAGGAAGGCAGGCAGACCAGGGTTATTAACTTCCTTTATGGAGAGCTTTCCTTTCAGGCAGGGAATTTGTGGTGGAAATCAACAACTTGGTTTTCCTGTGTTCTTTCTCTTTCTAAAGCACTATGCACATTATTACACAACACTATGTTAAAAAGAAAACAACCCAGGGCTTAGTTGCCTGTCCAGAGCTAGGCTCCAAAATTCACATTTTGGCATCACAATAGAAATGGACAAGCTGAGAAGTCTCAAATATTGTATGTAGCTGTGTATGTACAATGTATGTTTAACATACTGGAAAAATTGTGATTCAATATAGTCATAAAAAAATAAATTTTGAGCTATGTTGAGGCACAGAAATTTCTAGCAGCTCCTGTTGATATATTTAGACACAGATTAGGAGTTCCTTATCAATATTAATCATAAGGCTATGAGAGGAATGGACCATGTCTTCTAGGACAATAAACAGCTAATAATTGTAGCACAAAGCCTGTGAACTGCCTCACTATTTCTTCATTATTTTTACTTCATTTTTCTTGTTGCTCAGTTTTAGAGGTCCAGGATCTTCTGCCACTTTGCTTCTTTCAGAGACATAGACATCTCCCCTTCTTGATTCCCACCTCCTGCCTTTTCTCCTTTTTTTTTTGTTTTGTTACAATCTAGTGTTTGTCAGTGAGTTGTCACTTCAGTGCACCATTAAACTGTGCATAACACATTCCTTTGGCAAAGGTTCCAGAACAGTTATTATAGAAAAGTTGTTGTAGAAATAGAAGAAAACCTTGGATAAACCATTTAGTTAAAGAAAACAGAACTATTTCAGGCAAACTGAATTCATTCTGGTTTTACAGGTAACCATAACAGAACTCTCTTGAAGTTTAAGAATAGTTCAGTGCTTTTACTTCCAGTCTCCCTTTAGGGCCTCATAAAGTTCCTGGTTCTTACTAGTTTTGATCTAAGTGCTAAAAGGATGCTCTGTGAGTGCCTGCCTGATCCAAAAGTCCTGAAACTCCATGCAGGTTTGCCTTTATCTTCCTTTTACAACTCGTTAAATGTCTGTTACAAGAAGCTATATAAAGAATGGGAAGTCTCAGAAGACCACCTTGATACATCCCAAAGACCTCAATTCCATGAAACACTTTCAGATGAGGGTCTGAACTCCTGTGCTTCATATAAAAGCATCTGAACTTTTTGAGAAGAGCTAATCTCTAATGAAAATGTCCTTATGTACTTTTTAATCCGTTCTGCTATTTTGGATGCTAAGTCCTTTAAAAACTCTTCAGAATACATCAAAATGTCATATTGTGCCGAACGCCTACTTTTTTCCCTCTGGATCCTAGCTTAAAAATGAATGCTGTAGAATAGGAGATCATTTTGGATTACAGAACAACTTCTCAAAATGTCAGTTGTAAATAGTCAGCAAATCCCTCATTATCAATAAAATGGCACTGATATGCAGTTGAAAAGTAATTTGTAATACTTCAAATCCATATCCTCACAAGCCATTTATCTTGTAGCAGTCCTAGCAGCACCAAGCAAAATACAGTTTCATGCTAGAGGGATCTCTGGGGGTTTTGCATGCCTAATGAACTAAAGGTTTTAGAAACACCTGCTGGACAAAGTGATTTTAATAGTGATTTTAATAGTGTTTTAAATGAAACCACTCGAAGTTGTTCTTAAGTCATCATCTTTCATCACTGTAATAGACATAAAATCCTTCAGTATGTGTTCAGATACCATTCATTTTCTGGATAAGAGTCATTATTGTTTATGAAACTGCACTGCTCACAATACAAGCTTGGATGTTGTTACTTAATATTTTTGATGTTTTTGATTTCTGACTTGTGTTTAGTTACTTTATCCGTTCACTCATATTCCTTAGAAGGTCTTTATCATGTGTGAAGTGAAAAAACCACCTCTCTAGTGTTACTTGTGTGGAAATTGTAACTCAATAGGCCTAATGCCAGTTTTTCTTCAATGTAGGTCAACTGTAAAAATCCCATTGACTTAATTGGCAGAAGAGTTAGACCTGTATAAGAAGCAGAGAAAAAAAAAACAAGTCGGTGGAAAAATAGTATGAAAATTTTATACTGTCAGAGAAAATGTGGTGATGTTGAAGGCAGAAAGTGTGAGCACAGTGCTAGGCATTGGTATTGGATTGCAGAGTGCAAGCTCATTTAACCACAGTGCTGGGCATTCAGCACCATGTTACTGCAAATTCATCTTGTTTCTGTAGATTTTATGGCTGGAATTTTACTCTGGACTTTTGACTTACCTGCTGAGGTTTTCTGACTGCTATTTAGGTAGCTGTTTACCCATTAATGTAACACAGCTCATCTTACATTAACATCTGTAAGTGAGCAGCCTGAACTGAGCTGTCCTTGAATAAATGACTCCCAAGGGCAAGTCCAGGTATCTGGTTGCAAGCTGCTGGCCAGTCAAACATGTGTGAGGTATTAGAAAGCTTGTAAAATATAACTTATTAAGGGAAAAAATTTTCCAGGAGATAAATGGATCTCTACAGTTTTTGCTAAAAGAATAATTAGGAAAATAATCTTGTAAAATGCATCTGTTACATATGGTTGCTTACCAGCAAATATGCTTTCACTGACATGCAGTACAAGTTCTCCAAATATAGATGTTTTTGAAAGGAAAAAATTCTCCAGTCTTTGAATAAAAACTGGCTAGATTTGACTTCCAGAAATAATCCAGTCTGAGTAAAATAGTGCCACAAATGTGTGTGAGAAGAAGTTTTTCTCTAAATATCAAACCAATTTAGAATCAAATTCATGAATGGTAGCTAAGTTTCAAACACATACATTTGTTTTTAAAATGTGGTATTCACTTGCTTATTAGAGAAATTTCTAGACCTCTGATTGACTTCACTAAAGCCTGAGATACCTGCACAGCTTTTCTTGTTGTTCCTGAAAGTATTTTATAAGTCTTTCTCCACCTTATTTTTTCTTCTCATCTCTTGATGGTTCATAATTGAGCAGTCAGTAATCCTGACAATGGACTGTGTACCTGAGTCTCAAAATGCTTTCTGCAGGAGTCCAGACTAAGATTATTGCAGCGATATCCCTCATCTAACATGAGCTGGAAACAACTAAGGCTGAACTTACTTGATTATCTCCATCCAAAAGGATGGAACATGCAAGCTCCAGAGGATAATCTGGGTGCTCTTCAAAGTGTAGAAAATAGAGCTTTTAGAGGTAAAAATGTGATCTAAGCTTTGGTGATCATCACAACAGGTCCTCTGAGGTAAAAGCAAATGCAAGCCTTTTCCAGTCTAGTCTATACCTTGGTTGTTTTGATTTTAGAGAACATAACCCCCAGCTTCAATTCATTTCCCACATGGGAATGATGTTTTAGATGATTTTCTCCCCTTCACAATTGCCCAGTCCTCTTGTCCTACCAGGGAAAAATTCAGCCCCACTCAGAGCAACAGCACACAGCCAATGCACATCTCAAGTACTGTTTTGAAGCTTCCAATCAGCTGTGTAGGGTGACTTGGTGTCCTGAGAAAACTGTAATGTTGCCTTGCCATGAAGGCAGTGTTTCCACAACCTGTAGGACAAGGCAGTTGGATGTGGGCTGGAGACATAATTGCAAAGATTGTTTGCTATGTGATGGGCTGAGTTCCAGTGGAAGACCACCATAGCAATAAGGTAATGATGGAAGAACTTAAGTCAAACACTAAATACTTTCATGCAAAATGTTAGGTACCAAATATTTGCTCACTGGGAGGATATATTTAATGCTACACAAACAGTTTGTGAAAAGGTATGTGCTGCCTAAGGAGGAAAAGTGCAATTAAAACCTCATTAAAACTGTTCTAAAGGGAAGTGCTTTGAAAAACTGACTCTCTCAGAGGTTCAGAATAACTAATTTCTTTCCTTTTGAACCTAGAGTACAGGATCTGAGAATGAGACTATAGTCTAAATACTGTTATTCACACAGATGTGAGTGAAATCTTACATTCTGCATATTCCTACTGCAAGCAGACGTGGAAGTGTTCTTCTTGTGCTCAGAGATCTGAAGTCAGTGAGCACAGTGTTGAGGCAAGCTGCAAACCCTGAAGGGAATGAGTGCATATTAACTCAGCTCTGACAGTTGTTAAGCCCAGCTCATAAGTTTTGGGGGTTCACCTGGATGATCATCTAGAACTCATAGTGCTGGAGTCAGGAAACTCCTGATGGGCCAAAGTTGGGCCAAAGGTGAAGAAGGAAAGCCAGATTAATTTCTTTCCCATTTGTTCTAGGTATAATAGGAGATCTTTGAGTAACTGGTATCATCTCCTTGTATTGACTTTAAAAATATATGTGTGTGTGTGTATATATATATATTTATTTATACTAGAATAAAACCTTTCTTCATATAAGATAGGGAACCTCCTGCTGCAGTACTCTGCCAGGATTTGACAAGGGTTTGACAGCTCATCATATATGTGCAATGAGGGTAGTTTTGACAGGCATGGAGTCAAGGGGGTTGCATTCAGTTTTCTTCTGGACATTCACAATTAAACCTTTCTCAGGATTTGGCAGACACCGCCAATTTAAAACATTTCAGATCACAGTAAAATTGGAACAGGCATAAAATCCTGCTTAACTAGTGTGTCCCTGTCACTGCAAAAGGCCTGAGTTCTGAAATGTCAGTGAATTCACTTTCTCATCACCCTTCTACTTAGGAGACAAGCAGACAGCACCTTCTGTAAAAACAAATATTTTAATAGCATTTGGTTATTTGGCTTGCATGTGGAGTTATGCCTTTAAAATTAAAGCCAGAAAGCAAGACAGAAATTGACTTGTTTTATAGAAACAGTAGCCATTTATGGACCAGGATGATTCTATGCCCTTCCAAGAAATGTAGCAGACAGGGTTGATCATTTTGGCAGCACTCTGCAGTTCATATATTTGTATCTCAGTTTCTAGCACAATCTTGATTGGGAACATACCACAGCCCAACTTTTCAAACATGATGAATAATTTTACATTGTCTTGTTGTGTTAGAGATATTTTATAAGGTTTTAAATTTGCTAGTGCTCTGCAGAAAAATTCTTTCCAAATGAACTTGGGCAAAAAATTGAGGCATCCAAAATCAGTCATTTTTGAACAATCTTTCTTTCAATATTATTTGATAAAATCCTTCTCAACAGTTCTTGATTAGAGGTTCTAAGAAAAATAAGCCTCTGAATATGGTTGTCAACAAGAATGATCAATTGCTGAATACTTTTTATGCATGTAAATTATAGTACACAAATGCAATTCTGCAACCCAGCCTAGTTAAGAGAGTGTTTAAGTCCTATCTGTCCCACTACCATCTCTTTGAGAAGATGTGGGGATGTGTTGCCAAAACACAAAATGCTGCTCCTGATCTGGTGAGGTGTAGAGGAATTTGTTTCTGCAGGAACAGAAATGACTTTGCCCTCAAAGGAGAGGCATGCTAAGAAATACTTCAGCCCTTTTGGCTGACTCAGCCTCAGGTGGATGTGAAGCAGCTGGAGGACAGCAGCTGCCCCTGGCCCTCAGGTGAGAGTGATGAGAAGTGATGAGAGCTCTCTTGTCCCACCAGGCCATTGGGATCTCCATGAGTTCATATAAACTTGGGATATCCACTCATTCTCTTTTCACTTTGATGGGAATGCATGGGAAACTTCAGTGCAAGGTAGAAAAACCTCACAGACTGAAATGAAGTGAAAAAAAATCAATCCCTGCTAGCAAGTGCCTAGGCAGTAGTTAATCTAGGAGGCAGGCTGTGCTTTCCTCATGATTTGTGGCTGGTGCTTCTTCTCTTCTACATTATCACTGCAGAGTTGTCCTTCTGACTGTGTGAGCTCTCAAGGCTTCCAGGTAAGTGCTATTAGGAAACTTCTGTTGTTTTTTTTTCATTAATTACATGATGGACTAAGACTATGATTTTTCTTTTGGTATCTCATATTAAATTTGGTATTTTAAAATTTTCCTGGAAATGTTGAAAGAAGTTTACCCAGAGTTTCACAGGTGTAATGACTATAAAAATTATTTATATTCATGGATACCACTGAGAGCCAGCTTAAAACAAGAACTTGAATATCAGTCTCTTACATCAGGTTGCTGCTTAAATAATTTGCAGGCTTTCAACTGCCTTGTCTCTGTTTGTCCCTTCCTTTTCTTTACTTCAGTATTCAGAGAAACTGAATTTGTGTAATCAACTTATCTTCTTACTGTATCTTGCAGCCTTCTGGCTGTGCCACCAGCACTGGATGAAGACACCAGGAATAGATTTGTTGTTTGAAGGGGAGGAGTTTGTGTGTGGGGAGGTTCTCAGGTTTTGGTGTGTTCTCCTGAGGTTTTTCCCCCACAACTTGAGCTAGAGATTCCTACCTGAGAAAAACTTAGGTCATGAGGTTGGTCATGGTAGTAAGTAGAGGATGGAGGGTGATGGAAGTGACTCAGCAAGCAGTCAGCAGAAGGCAGGTAAATGTCTGCCTGCTTTTTGCACAGCTTAAGCAAATACTTGCAGGGACAATAAGATTGTTAAGGAGCCCTAAATTTTGGGGATGTGCTTGTAATACACCACAGCACTGCCAGGGCTAAATTACAGACATAATGGCTTCAAGAACACAGCATTATTAGTCACATTAACTAATTTAAAAAATTGCACTGTTCCCCCCAAATATCATTAGAGAGAAATTATACAGTATTGACATTTCCCTGAGAAATCAGCATTAAAACCAGCGTTGTTGTCTTCATAAAGCAAGTAATTAAATGAGGGATAAAACAGCACCAGCACACATTCCATGGGCTTCAGGCATGATAACAAGGGATGTTGTGAACTGGGATTTAAAAAAAAACAAAACATGTCTACTGTGAATACTTCATATCTCTTTTGCCCAATTTGTCTACAATACACTAGGCAGATTTAAAATATTTGTTTTGAATAGCAGAAAATAACTTAGCTGTTACCTGAACTCTTTCAATGGCTTAAAAATAAGCTTAAAAATGAACAAGCTATTAGTGGTAAAATTTTCTATTCAGGGGTGGTATACACATAAGCCTGGGAAAAGTTACTATTACCTATCATTCTTCTGTAAAGCTGCATGAATGTGTACAGTGCTCACAGCTTGAATGTGCAAAAGAATGTACTATGCAGAACAGGTGATGATCAATGCAATTTAAGCACTTCAGGGACCATCTGGGCTTTCAGTTATTTTAAGATGGAGAAAAAACAGCTTGACATGTTTACTGTGAAACTGCAAATACCAGCACTGTACAATATTTTTCAGTATTTTGTGTCTTTTAGCAAAAGAATGCTTACAAATCTTGGAAGTGTAGCACTAGAAAGGGACCTTTTTATCCAGCTTGCTCCTTTCAGTGAGACAGCATTAATGACAGATGTTTTGTCCCTTACTGTCTAAGCAGTGACACACCTTCCCTGGACACTAGTGATAGACATAGAAACACTGTGAATTAGAAATCTCTTTTCCAGACTCCATGCAAAATCTCTTCAGCAACCAAAGTTTTTTTTTGTTTTTCCTCCTCCCTGTGAGACTGGGGAGCAATTTATTGCTATAGCATTTTTACCAGCTTTCCTATTATAGAACTGTTGTCATGTTACCTGTAAAATCCCTCTTCTCTAGACTAACCCTGCTGAATTCATGGCAGCCTTTCCTTTTAGTACACATTTTTAAACCTTTGCCTCTTAATGTTCTCTTCAGGATTTGGTAATTTGCTTTTGTCTGCCTTAAGCAGACAGGCCAAGCTACAGTCAGGGTTCTAACTGGCTCTCACCAGGATGATGGAAAGTAGAACAATTTTCTCAATTTCAGATTTAAATATTCCTGTTAATACAGTTCAGAATAAGTTAACTCTTAGTCAGGTTTAATCTTAACAACCAGAATTGTCCCTGGTAAAATCTGATGGTTTGTTTCCCTTTGTATTTACACTCTTTGTTTCTCTTTACTATGGGCAGTGCTTTGGTCTCATCCTAATTGAATTTATCCTACTGTCTCTAAACCATTTTTTCTGGCTTACCTGGATTATTCTACATCTTAGTGTTTTCTTTCAATATGCTTTTAAATTATCCCAGTACATGGTGATGTGTGAATTTTCTGTGTTAGTTAATTACTGAAATAATATACAGGTATTATGGCTTGAATAGTTAAAAAAAAGTAATCACAGGGCAGACTTCTGAAGGATCTCAAAGTCTCCTAGTCTGATAAGTCATAAACTGCTAATTTTTGAGATTATTTCACTGGACATCTCCAAATGTTTGCCATTTATTGTAATGCCAGTGTCAAATGCCTCACTAAATCTGAGAGGTGGCCCATCTATTGCTTAACCTTGTTCATTAAGCCAGCTGGGGGGAAATTCAGTTGCTGTAGTGAGATGTTTTGTTTACATCATGGAGGAGATTATTTTATTTACTTATCATTGCAAGAATGCTGCAAGTCTTCCAGGATCTTCCCAAATATCTCATTCAGCTGGCTGATCTGTAATTCTCAGGTACTTCTTACACTTTTAAAAATAGGTTTGCTTTTCTCCCTCTGCTTTTGCAATCTCAGTCATACTTTTCCCTCCATATCAGGACCAGTTTCTGATCTCAAACTACAAGTATAGGTACTGTGTTTCTGGGAGAGCTCTTTCCAGCTGTGATTTTATTCATCTTGCAGGCTCACTGCATTTCATTGCTGTCACTCTCTGCATGCATGTATTCAGGCACTCCCAGAAGTCTTTGTGTGAAAGAACTGAGTTCAGAAAAAGTAGGCTAGAGCCCACAGAGCAATAGTTTTTTCCTCACAGTATCACTGTTAGGATTAAAATATACACAAAGGAATGTTTTCAAAGATGGAAATTAACTTTTATGCTATAAAATTGGGGGTGGTACTTGCCAGGGTTCCACATTATACATAGATGTATGTGAAAAATATTGAACATTGGATAATTGTTTTCTTTATTTCCACATCCTAAACTTGTGAAGGAAATTAACAGAAGTGTCTCAGAAAATGGTGAGTTATGGCTCTGACTACCAGATAGGCAGTGCTCTTTCTCTGAATTAGGGCATGGAGACAATATTGAAAGATGTTAGTACAGGAAAACCATAGTCCCAGCATGAATTGTAGAAGGGTTTGTTTACTATTAAGCAAAACTAAGCCAGTTTGTATAAATGAATTTGTAATGGCAAACATACCCCACAATCCCCACAGAATAAAAAAAATTTGCCTGTTCCATAATGGAGGGGTAGGGAGAGGGCAAGGGCACAGGTGTGCCTGTATTTTTAGTAGTTATCACACATTGTAAATGCATGTACTTTGATTGTAAGTTACAAGGCAGTGGGTAAATTATGATTTTTTAGTGAAATACATGTTGCAGGAAGTCCCCAGTTGAATGAGATGGTGGAAAATGGTAGCCAAATAATAAAGTATGAATTGTGTGCATTGCAAAAGCTATCTTTGCTCTGTAATTTTCAGTTTAACAACATACCAACACTGTTGCATGGCTGGTTATTTGCTAGTATTTATTTGTGAATTGAAACAATAGTGTCTGCACTGTTAGAGCCTGGATATTGTCACTGGACATGTGTAAGCAAATAAAGTGTGAGCAAAGGTATAAAAAACCAATTCAGTATATTTTAGCCTGCTGCAATTATTTGGAGAAATTGATTAGAGCATATGAAAGTCCTCAGGGTTTGTCAGGGCTCAGGTGTTACGTGTATGGCACTGGTACATGAAGCACATCTCTGAATTCCATGCAAGGACACTTCAAAATAGAGGTCCTGCATGGGAACTCAGGGAAGCACTGCGCTGGGTGGAGATGGCAGCCCTGGCTGAGTGGTGCCAAAGTGCTGTTCCTGAGGTTTTTCTGTGTGCTGATGCAGTTCAACTTAGTAACCTGTTGAATTTAGGAGCTTTTTGTTTAATGTGCTCAGATTACAAAGAGCACTATTATGTTAGAATGGTGATAATGTGTGCCCTTGATGAGCTGTGGTGATAAACCTGGGGCTTGAATTTTGCAGGTGAAGCATGTTGCTTTATAAGGGGATGGAGCAGGTCTTTACCCATGTGGGGGTTTTTTCTGAGGTACTCCTGGCAACTGCCCTACTTTCAGTGAGAACCTTTGTTGGAGGCTGGGACTGACACAGGGTTAGGGAAAACACTCTTCAAGCAGGATTTATTTTGAGGTAAATCTAAATGACCAATTAGTCATCGATTAACAGCTTAGAGGAAGGCAGCTAGGAGTAGTCAATACTCTCTTCTGAACTGGACTCTATCTCACAGCAGAGCAGAGTTTTGCAAATTCTCATAATCAGATATCAAACCTTCAGTGCAGTTTGCCCAGCTTCCAAAGGATCAGTTGAACTGGAGCCGTGAACACCAGCTGAGATTCCCTCCCATGGAGCTGCAGCAACAGAAGCATCAACACTAAGATAAAATTGGCATGTCAGGTTTCCTTTTTGGGAGCTACAGTTTATCTGGGAACTAAATTTTACCATTACAGGGGAGGAAAAGTCTTTTAAACATGAAAATAATTAATGAACATTAAGCAGCAATTAAAGCAAACTTGGAAGTGAATAATCATGCCTTTCAGTGGTAGTTCAGATAGAGTGTTGTTATTTTTCTTTCAGAAAAAAAGTCAAAAGGATTGAATCAAGGAAAGTAAGATAATTATTTTAATTGTAAATACGGATTTATACATCAAAGACTCAATTTCTGCTTTTAGTAGTGAGTAGAGAATGTTTTGAGGATTTAACATCTTTTTCCTAAGCCTGTGTTTTTTCAACTCCAGCAGCAAAACTGATTCCACTCGCCCAATATGTGGTCTTTCATCACACTGTTAACTCTGAGAAAAGTCTGTCCAACATTCAGAAATTCTTTAATAGAATAAATGCCTACAGTTGCAATAACTGTTTCTTCTGACCCATGGGGGTTTGTGTGTCTGATGGCTGAGAAGCAAACATCTTTTTAAGTGTTTAAAGGGAAGAATGACACATTCAAGCTGTGATACATTTTATTTCCTGAGACTTCATCATGTGCATTAGGCCTTGAAATTAAAGCTTCTTGTTAACTGAATGTGCTTCTACTAAGATTTGCCTTGATAAAAGCAAGAGTTGTAGTGAAGACAAAATAACTTTGTTTGTTTGCTTTGTTTTAGTAACATTGAGAGTAACAAGTCACATATGTTCATTTTTTTCAGCAAAGTCAAAAGCTGCTGTTTAATAAAACATTAACACAGCTTTAGTGATAGTAGATCAACATGATAATTTCCCCATGTTCTCTAAAGGACTTCCTTCAGGCTGGAGATGTGGGACAGAAAGCCTTGTATATGGATCCTTTGTGGCTTCTACTGTTTTCTAAGTTCCTACTGAAAATTAGTGACTTCAACTTTACAGCATGACTTGTTTCTTCCTCATAAGAATATGGAGAGTGAGAGCTGAAAAGTTCTGGTGCTGATTTTTTACAATATCTATGTCTGAATCAGCCAAATTCTCGGGAGTCCTTTCATTAATTTCAATGATACACTATCAGTGTGTTTTAAGGCCTGATTTGATGACCTGGACTATAAAAGGACTTCAAAAATTCTTAATGATATCATTGTAAGTGCTGTTACTTTTATGAACATTTGAGGTATTCATTCATTTTTCATTATTATGAATCTATCTATCCCTAAATGAATATTGGTGCCATGTGTCCTCAAAAGTATTTGATATGTTCAACAAAAGCCTTGGAGGGTGATGGTTTTTAAATTAAAAATTGCTTTTGATTTTTATAAGTAGCTGAGATGAAGGTAAAAAGAAAGGAGAAATTAAAAAAAAAGTGATATATAATTTTCCATTTTGTAGCAAATTGTTTGCAAATTTTCCATTAAAGCAAAGTAACTTTTTCCTCTCGCTGTGGTTTTGAATTGCTTTAAACAAGAAGAAGTAGCTTAAAAAGGAATAACATTTTGGCATACAGGACAATATTGAGTACATTTAGCTAAATAAATAAACTCTGTATCCCTAGTGATTTATTGTAGCACCAAGATTTTCTGTTACTGCCTTTTCTTTTTTTTTATTTCTAGACTTATGCACACACTTGTTTGTGCACAAGTGTGTTTGCACAACTTGCACAACATGTTTTTAAATATATATATATATATAAAATCAGCAGTGACAACTGTGGCATTAGTTTGAGAAACACAGGTGGAATTATTAATCTTGCGTGTTCTCAATTTGAGGTCTCTAATATTCTAAAAGAGCGAGGTACATTATGTAAGGCTCAAAGTGAAACTGGTGTCTCTTAGTCACAAAATCAAATGGGGAGAACGTCCAAAAAAGGTATTAGTAGCTGATACAGAAGGAAATGGTGTATGTGCAATAGTCCCCATAGCAATAAAATAGAAGTTTCCTGCTTTAAATTAGTCCAACAAGACTAGATAATTTCCTTATCCCTTGCTAAACATTTATTCAGAATGAGCCAAACAAATAATCATTCAGAATGATGTCTGTAGATTAATAACATTCAAGAACTCTTTGGTTAATTTTTTGGTTGACAAATTGGGAAGTTGTAGACATGTACCATGAAACTACTGAAAAGAAATAAATCATGTTGGCTCAGTTGACATTAAAACTTGGAATGAAACTGTACATGACTTAGAAAGATACCTTAAGGAATCACCCTTTTTTTGTTATTTACTAAGGTCATTATGAGTTGTAACTTCCCAGGAAGTTCCTAGTGCCATGCAGCTGCTGATACCTGAAATAGGTGCAGTGGAACCTGGGTATTTATGTTCCCCTGCTTTTGGAGCACATGCTTACAAGTAACTATTACAAAGTTCACAGCACAGTGTCAGAGTTGCCATGTAGAGAGAGAGCTTCATGCTGCTTCTGCTGTGACTAGAGCTTGAGTGGAGTAATAAAGCTGGCTTTTGCTGTTTCATCTGGCTCTGACACCCCACAGTTAAGGGTCAAGACCCTTAATCAATTCTCTGGGAGTCCTGTGTTTCTGATTTCACGTTGCCCTGAGCCCTTCCATAGAGAATTCTTGCAATCTCTTGCCTACTTCTATTACCACCAAGAATTTCTGTTGGCACCCTGCAAAATGAGGTCAGGAGAACTGAAAGCAAATCAGGTAAATTGTCGTGCATTTTAGGTAATCAGTGCTGTAATTCAGTGGACATTTTGTAGGCACACAGAAAAATCCAGTCTGAAGAGCACTAAGACAATGCTATTTATTTTAGCAATTCAAAAACAAAATGGCAATCTTTAAAAAAGATACGGCAGAAAATTAAAATACTCATATTACCTACACACTGGGGAAAAGGCTAAACCTTCACGATAGTTTGACTCAAAATTTAGAAAAAAATTTTTCCAGAGAAATTTGGAAGACTGATGGTCTATGGTGAGACTGAATATGGGAAAACTAAAAAAAAAAAAAAAATTAAATGAGAAATCCCAAATGCAGACTCATCAATAGCTTGCAAGATGAGACCTCGTACTGTATCAGATGTCTCTGATATATTGAACTTTTTCTTGTATCTGGTTATATGAAGGACAATCCACTTTGTTATGGTGACCTTTGGTCCTTGTGTCCCTGCCTGCACAGGCATCACAGTCTGTAGCTGTGATTTCAAACTGTTTCCAGTTCCTTTCTAGTCTTTGCAGGAGTTCCATAATTTTCTGCTTTGGTGCAACGTGCCAGAACAGTGGTAGGGTCAATGTCTCCTTTACATGAGGCCAAAGCAGATGTTAGACAAAGTTGTTGAGCAATGACTCCTGTTGGGCAAGTCACAAGTTTGGGCAAATTGCAGGGATGTCAAAAGAACAGATTACACCGGTGGAATTCATGGAAGCAGGGCTGATGGGGAATCAGATTACAGCAGAAGTACTTGACTGGGAAGTGCTGTGGGGAATGTTGTATGGTGAATGCATACGAAATTCCTAGTGGGTGCATATTTGTGGTCAGGTTCTTTTGAAGATCTTGATCTAGAAAGACAGGAAATTTATTACTGTTCTTCCTGTTGGTGTAAATGCATAAATAAACTCACTGAGTCATCTTGGCTACAGATCATGGTGCTCTTATCCTGGCTCACTCATTCTCCACATCTTTGCTACTATTCATGCCAATGTCCTACACACAGTGTGTAGGCTCCCGTCCTTAATGTGCTCTTCTGACAGCATTCTGCCTTTTCCCAATCAAATATTAATTTCACTTATCCAACATGGTTTTAAAAGTTATTTTCTAGTCTAATATTATTCAGGAAATTTTCCTGTGACACAGTCTTGCAACACTGATTGTGATGTAACAAACACAGCAGTAAGGCTAGTGCCTGAGGTCTTAGAGAAAATTTATTAAGGTTCATATAGAATTTTACAAGAATAAATGTTTCAGATAAAATCCCAAGGACAAGGCAAACTGCATTTTAATAGAAAAACAGGTTTCTATTAAAGTTCTACAGGGAAAGCTCACATATGAAAACTCTTATTACCAAGGAAAATGGATATTCTTACTATCTAGTCATATATTACAGGTCTGTTTGCTTTTTTTTGCACAGGCATTGTGTAAGAACTGAGGTGATGAAATCTACCTGGAATCTAATTTAGTAAGGTCAGCCTTATCAAAGGTTTGGAACCTCTGACAGATTACCTGGGTTCTGTGGCTTGGCTCTGTTTGTAGAGTGGCAATAATGCTACCAGGCAGCAGCACATGGTCAAGGAAGGTGATACTGAGTGTGCTCTGGGTGCCCACCCCTGCACAGCTCTGGCTGCTGCTGTGGCTGGGCATGCTGTTCTGCATCAGAGCATTATCTGCTTTCCACTGTAATGTTCTGTGAATAGCCGTGCCATCCCTTGGCTGTGCATCAGGCTGCTCACATGCCTCACCAAGACACAGCACTGAAATTCCACAGAGAGAAGCTTCTCATTCCCTCTGCCGGCACCATCCAGAGGCAGAAAAAAGTTATCTTGAAAAATGAGTGAGGTTTTTCTTTGCAAAATTTTGCATAAATTCCCCTCAGCAGAAACATCTTTCCAAAACCAAGAGATTTAAAACATTCGCTCTGATATTGTTTTGGCAGTTAATGAGATCTGAAGTTATAATGAATTTGAGCTCAAACAAATTGATATTGTCCCCCTTAGAAGTATAAAGAAAAACAAGGTCATAAATAAAAAAGATTATTAAGGAGTTATTTATATGATTATCTGTTTGAGGTTATTCTGTCTATCCTCATTGTTTTGGATATGACTCCCTTTTTCCTTTCTGTCATTCCTGGCTAAATTATACTATGAAAAAAATAACACTGACTTAAAGTGTAGGATTTGAGGGGGTTTTGGGTTTATTTTTAGGTAGGATGTATGTCAGGAAACTTTAACACATTCTAGCCTGCTTATATGTATTAAATATCAAGGAAATGGCTTCTACCTTTACCTTCCTACTACACAAGTTATGCAGGATAGAATTCACTAGTTTGTTCTAGTTGCCTCTGTGTGAAACTGAATGGATATATTGGTTTATTATTTAAGAAAACACCTTACAGATGACATTAGTGGTTATCTGCCTAGCTGGTCACTTCAATGCATATATTCCATGCGTACTCGTACATTCACTTTTACACAAGCAAAATTAAAGTCAACTGACACTGACATCCTGCTTATAACTGTAAGAAAATTTCCTCATCATTTGAAACCAAAGGGAAAATTATATTTTGACAGAATAATCATCAGGGCAGAATTAGTGCAGATTGAAACATGTCTAGGAAAATTAAGTAAATTCACCTGACAAATGCACTCACCTTTCCCCAAAATAGCGTTGCATTTGCTAGTATATGGTGAAAGAAATCAAGAAACCTGTGGCAAAATAGGACATTTTCCTCCTTTGGAACAACTTGGTTGTGGAACAGGATGTCTTGTATGGCCTACTATAGACAATAAAATTCTAAATACTTATGAAAATAGTTCTGCATGTCACACACGCAAGCTTTCACTTACATATGTTCCTGTGTGTACCCTGAAAGTTCATGTCACAGTTACACAAAGGAATAAAAATGGAAGGAAGACTGGGATAATACTGTGATGCTCAATGGTAGTGAGTTGATAAACAGTTCACGCACTGTTGTTATTTGCTATTCAGACTGTAATTCGTTTTTCATCATAGCAAAAAAGAGAACTCTCTCTCTCTTCCCCCCTCCCCTCCCTCCCCTGGAAGATTTTAAAAAGCGAAGGGATGGCCAAGTCTAGAGCACCCTCCGATGCTAAGTCATGTAGGACCTTGTGATCTCATGCATCATCAATGAACATCACTGCTGCTTCAGAACTGAACATTTATGTGAAAGAGCTCCTTTGAATGGGGGAGTAAACAATGTCTATTTAAAAGTGCCACAGTGGTCAAGGGGACCAAGCAGTTTTGGTGATATGGTTTCTTGGAACACAGCATTTGAAAGAAAAAAACACCACAACTACACAGAAATGCTTCAATGAGAAAGCTTGTTCAGTTTTCATAACTCATAGATCATGAGGATTAGAACAGAAAATTCAGATAAAACAAAATACAGTGTATCAAACCACTTAATTTTGTAGTTTTATTATTATTTAAAATTAGGATAGATTTCTTTCATGGGGTCCAATTAATACCCTTTGTAATGAAACATGAATGGCAAGCCTAAATCAACAGACTTTTCTCTCTCTTCCTGACCTTCATTTTGTTTTCCTCAAGTACCTACAAAGACTTCAAGGAGAATCCTTAGATCTGATGTACTGGCTTCAGTGCAGTAGAAACTGGGTACTTTCTATGGGTGTGTTTTACATGATAGGTCTTGTTGGGCAGTTGACTGAGTTTACCAGTTTCACTTTAAAATGTGTGGGTCAAGATATCCTTCTTTGCTGTGTCTCTGAGAGCTGCGCTTGATTTTTCTCTTCAGGACACTCCCTGAATTAGACTTGCTAACAGGTTATTTGTGTAGGCTTCACTTCCACACTAGGAAACACAGTTCACCAACCATGAAACAGATTGCTCTGTTTTCCTTCTTGATGCTTCCATTATTTTGGAAGATGATGTGTGGTTTGTGGTTTTCCCCCTCATTTTACTTGGCCACGAGATGTTGCACGGAAGAAAAAGCAAACTCATGTGCTTCAGTTTGCTGAATTTTCCTGTTTCAGGACTTGTATGTGAGTGGTGATGCTGAGTATATGCATAGAGGGATAGCAGGCTATGTCTTACTAGCAGTAGTCCAAGTCTCCTGGAGATGCAAGGTTTCTGTTGCTTGGACTCTTTTCAGGTGCTTGACATCTCCACCCCACCATTTCTGAGTGGCTGTGCCACTATGGTGAAATAAATCCAGTCCCAAAGAGGACTTCTCATCTCAGTATTTGCCCTTTGTCAGCACTTGACCCTGTTTGTGAGAATTTTGTTTTGAGGTTTAATAGGAAGGTTGTGTTACCTGATGCAGAAGCTGAGCAATGTTGACACAGAATGAGATTTTTTGATGTGAAAATACAGAAGACCTGTAATTTCTTCAGTTTTGTGAGCTTGACAGTAGAAATTATGTTTTACCTGCTTCCTTTCCTTCCTTCATACCCAGTGTGGTTTTATGTCTCTCGGAAATAACTTGTTTCATCTGTAAAAAAGGAGAAGAGCTATAGCATAAACTACTAGCATTTATTAATATGGGATGACAAAAGCCTGATTAAGCTAAGGAAAGAGACCATATTAAGAATAAAGATGGAAAGATTTGAAGATGGATCCTTTAAATCCATCGTTGTAAATTGAGGAAGAGACAGATAGGTACTGTTCACCTTCTAAATCCACAGCTCATTTGCACTTAGGCCGAGTCTGATTTCTAGACAGCTGCCAGACAGACGCTGTCGCTGGCAGTGTTTGTCCATCTCTGAAGGAGAAAGAAGGCGGCCAGGGGAAGGAAGGGAGGAAGGAAGGGAGCCTTGCCGGGCGGTGTGGCACCAGGCAGGACGGAGAAGGTGCCCCCGGGCAGGGCAGAGGAGCTGCTCGGCGCCAGCCCTGCCCCGGAGCTGCCCGCAGCAGGTGGCGCTCTCGAGCCGGCCAGCCTGGCCCCGCTCCTGCCGCGCCGCGTTCCTCTCTCTCCCTCGCTTTTTAATGAATTATTTTCTTTTAATATCATGGTGATGTCTTCCGCTTGTGTCTCAAACTGCAAGTCATGGCAGGGTGGTGTTGTACAGCTTTAAATGCAGAGGGCAGCAAAAACCCTATG